>NC_136504.1:44328407-44360907 GCF_053919585.1 Euprymna scolopes
TCAATTTCTAAGGAACGACATTGATAAACAGACATCATTAATCATTTCAAAGTGTTACTGATTAAACAAAAACTTATACCAAATTAAATATGAAACTATTTTAAAGAAAAATAAACTAATTCTTATTTGCGTGCATTAAAACATATTCTAATTAAATAAGCAGTTTGTTTTTCATTATGACAAATTAAATTAATTGAACGAAATTATTACAAATCGCGTGATCCGTACTTTTGTGAAAATCAGCGGCATTTCTGTTTACTAAAGATGCTTCTTTAGCATAAAGTTTTTTTTTTTTTTTTAATAATTATGCAATTTTTAGTTTTAAAAAATTATGTACATTTTCTTTAATTCGGTATCTTAATATCTTAATTTATTAATTGACGTCGAAATAGTATAAGAAAACTGCTAATTATTTTTACAGAGATTTTTAAAGTTGATTCGTATTTAAAATTTTAATGAATTTTTTTTTCTACGCTTGCCGCTATTTTTTTTTAATACTTAAATATATTTTCTTTTCCTTTTAAAGATTAACCCTGGCGTTTTAGCTTTCAAATACAATGAAAATTTAAACGTAAACTAAAATGCTAATTGTGATAAGGCTCTTTAAAAAGCTATGGGTGTTTTTAGGCTATTTTCAATCATCTCTATAGTAATTAAAATAAACATTTATTTAAGTGTCCCTTTTTCTATTTCTTATAAATAAACAACTCGGTCCATAGAGGTCGTGTAGATATTCGAAATAAAAACAGTTATACGCGCTGATATCTTTTATCTCATGTACATTTTCATGTTTATTTTATACTAGGGGGCGCTCGGCGTTGTGGAGTGGTAAAATACTCTTAAATATATTTTAATTCATGCAGATTCCGCATTTATTATTACAGAACCAATGTTTTTTTATTACATATATATATATATATTATATATATATATATTATATATATATATATATATATATATATATATATATATATATATATAAAATAATTATTTATAATAGTTATTTCTTATTTATATTTTTGTCTCGGCAGTAGAGTGAAAAGCATATCTTATTTTTCTTTTATTAATATTATTGGAATTTTTCCTTTTTTCCCCTTGTACACATTTCTGTGAATTATTCCATGGATTTCTGCCTTTGGATTTTCACGGACCATCTTCCAATTACGAGATTTCCTTGGATTTTACTTGTGCAAATGAAAATTTAATTAACTTTCTTGAAGTTATATATTTGGATTTTACCGTCACTGGATTATTTATCTTCCACCAGACTATCCATTCACGTGTAATCACCTTTTTCTTCACCATATTCCCTCTGCTTCACTTTTTGTTATCAAGTAAGATCTTTGACTTACTTGTTTTTTCATCAAATACTTTTGCATGCAAAATCCGATCCCGCATTTTGCTAATTCCTACCCTCTGATGAGAAGGAAAGTATTTCTTCGAAACTCCGGATTAAGGACTACCCACTTATCAAGTGTTTCCTTTTCAGATTAAATATGTTTTTAACTCATTTCAAAGTGTTTTTTAACATGTTTTATTAAGTGTCTGCTCGTATATATATATAAGCAAACCAAGTTATGTACATCAATATATATCACTGAATTTAATAGTTAAAAAAAAAAAAAAATGACTCGGGTGCCATCAGCTAGAATCGAAACCAAAACATTTAGTTCTCCAGTCGCGTTCCCTACAGTTTGAGTGTACTCGACAGATAGATTACAGAGAGGGATCCTTCAGTCTTTAACAGATTATGAATACTTACCTAGAGATACATGCGCGTGAAATTTTTGTGGCAGGAGGTGCGCAATCTCTAACCACACCTATCCTGAGTTGGTATTGTTAAATACCAGTGGCAAGTGAAGTGTATGTACAGGACAACTGGAAACAAATACCGAGGTAAGCGGAGATCACATACAGCGCCTAGAATTCCTAAATGGTCACCCATCTGGTACTAACCAGGCTCAACGTTGCTTAACTTCGGTGATCTAATGAGAACCGGTGTGTCAACGCGATTATGTCGTATGTAATAAAGATAGATAATAAAAATGTAAAATTAAACCACTTTTAGTTAATGATTGAATTTGCGCATGCGTAAAACTAATAGAAATATGTCGATAAATTGAAATGAACATCTTGCTTTTCAACTTGCCGACATGTTTCTGTATATGTTATTCATCCATCTAATGAAAGATTATTCTCGATTAAAAATCATCTTTGGTGTATGATTAACTTTTCCTGTTAATTTCATTGTTATGCAATTTGTAGTTTAAGAGTTTATCGGTTAAATATTTACACACACACACACACATACATATACTGTTTCACTTATATAGAAAATACACCCTTTTCAAAAACTATTATTCCTTAAACTAAACTCAATATCTTGCAAATATTCAAAATAAATCCGTTCGTGCGTGTTGGTATCTTCCTATCTCATATGTCTATTAAATTTTATAAAATGTCCCTATTTTCCAACAGTATTGCCCCTTAAAATAAACAACTCAATCCATTCATATCTTGGAGATATTCGAAATAAAGGAATTTAGACGTGTTGATATTTTTTTATCGCATATTATGGTATTTATTTCTCTTGCACTGTGGGAAATGTGACACTAGATCGGAAAATGGGATTGAAAAATCAGTGGATTAGAAGACGAACACTCTGACCCTACAAAAAAATGTCCGAGCGGCCCCGTTTTTCCCGGAAGAGGCGCACCAAGCGATTAGCAATAAACTAACCCCTTCTCAGAGAGAGAACTCAAAGCCTAGGGAGGTGAACTTCTTAGAACTGCACAGGATCCCCTTTTACACCGCAGTCAACAGAAAAAAAAAAGGTCATGGCAGCCATTGTTGATTTTGAGGTCAAGAGAAAACTCTCTAGCGACGAACTGTTATTTATTGTTTTGTTTTAATCAAAACCTTTATTAGTGTTTGCTTTTCGAAAAACCTTATCCCTTAAAATAAACAACCCAATCAATATTACATCTTCTAAACATTCGAAGTAAAGGCATTTACACTTGCTGATATCTTACGCGCGTAAATATTATTTATTCAAACCATTATTTATTATGATGTCTGTTGTTTTTTGTTTATTTTGTTGTTGTTGTTGATGATGTTGTTTTTCACTGAGAGTACAAAGTCAACCTCGCAATCTGTAGTATAATTAATCGCGCAAAAAGGAGAGAAAAAAAATGACAAATAACTTTTACGAAACGAATGTTCTACACTTCTAATACTGTTATTGTTATCGAAATTGGTAAAATCGCCCATTTTTCAATCAAATCGATTGATTCCCTGCTCTAGTCAGAGACCCACCGCGATACACCGGAAAGAAGCTTCACGTGCCTCTCCGCAGTGACTTAGTCCGCAATACATCGTAGTCTACATTGCACTGTAGAGAACCTGCGGTTGATTTTATAAATTACTAGCATGATGACCCGACGTTACCCAGGATTAAATGATGATCAACGAATGTTTCACCCTCCCATATTTTTATTGTCATAGAAATCGGTAAAATCGCCCATTTTTCAATCAAATCGATTGGTTGCCTGCCCTAATTGGGGACCCATCGCGCTGCCCCTGGAGAGAGCTCACATGCGTCTGGCTATGACTTATTTCATATTTATAGTCTACAGTGCTGATTTTATAAAAATTATTTTATATATAACGGCTGGAATTAAAGTTTAAAGTGCAAAAATTCAAGTATCATATTTCAATTGTACTCTAAACAGAAACATTAATTTCGAACGCGCCCCTGTCATATCAAATAACCTACTGTTGATTTTTTATGTCGAGCCTTTTGACTTGTGTGGTGATAAAACTTTTGAAATGCACTTGTAACGTTAGGCTGTGTAAGGTGTTAACTTCGACCCAAATCGATTGTTCCTCCTTTCATCGGATTATTTCGATTATTGATTATAATACTTATCGAAGACATTCCGATACAAAACCGATCTAAGAACACTGCATGGTACATGGAGTTCCTTCGAGTAAAATTTCATAAAAATCGGCTCAGCCGTTTCCGTGTCCATAGGAAACGAACTCAGACACAGTCAAAGTTTCCTTTTATATAATAATAGGGAGAGAGAGCTTTTTATATAATGGATTGAATTCAAGTTTAAAATGCAAAAGTCAAGTATCAAGGTTCAGTTGTATTCTAAATAAAAACATTCACGCCCCCTGTCTTATCAAAGAGCCTGCTGTTTATACAGCTGTTTATACAGCAGTCCCTTCTGCTTGTGCGACGATAGAACGTCTAAAATGCACTTATGTTAGGTTGTATCAGAGTGTTCACTTTGGTCAAAATCGGACTCTTCCTTCTTTAATCGGATTTTTTTTTTCGATTACCGACTTTTGATACTTATCCGAGGCATTTCGATACAATACCTATCTAAAAACATTGCCAGACATATGAAGTACATTTGTGGGAAATTTCAAAAATTTCTGTGTCCATAGGGAATGAACACACACAAAGTGCCTTTACATATAAATAGAGATAATAATTAACTTTCTAAATTTTCTAATTAAACTGACGTACTATTTTTTGTAAGCTGTAACCAAATTTCTCTATTTGCTGTATATTTGTTTTTGTTTGTTTTTTGGTTTGTTAACTATATTACACGTTTGCCGATGTTTTTAACTTTTGCTGCCATACGGCGCATCAGCCCTTTTTTTGGTTATCTAATATCTGTTGTAGACGATTTATTGGATGCGATCGTTGTACAAAACTGGTCATCTTACACGTAGCTGTGAACTGGGGGAATTAGACGTTAACGCCAATCTACGAGGGTCGTTCCAAAAGTAATGCCTCTTATTTTTTTCCGCCTAAATGGACCAGAGAATGTTGCACATTGCATTATTATAGTGACTGAACTTATGCATTCATGACCTGAAAGTTTCACTGTTGCAGATATCGACGGCGTGAGACGTACGTCAGAAGCAGAGATTCGCAATTGAATTCCTCCATTCAGAAAAAAAAAATTGAATCGATCAACATTCATCAGCACCTGTTAAACATTAACAAAGCCGATGGAGTTGATATCAACACGGTTAGGTGATGGGTTCGTCGATTTCACAGTGGCGAGAGAGATGTGAGTGAAAAAGTACGGTTCGGACTTTTACGATGGAGACATCGTTCATCGCTGGCCAAAATGCATTGAGAATGGTGGTGACTATTTAGAAAAAATAAATTCTGGAGAACAGAATAATGGTACCACTCCCGTCTTTGTAGCTATTCAACGTTTAGTTTTTGAGTATTAAAAAAAAATAGGAGGCCTTACTTTTGGAACGACTCTCGTATTTAATTAGGTTTTTCCTCCCAGAAGAAAACTATACAAATTGCGAAACTGGAACGGGAAATAAATATGTAAGTATTAAAAATATATATATACAAGTATTAAAAACATTTAAATTGTTACTTACTCATTTTTTAATAAAATGTGAATATTCAAAAATTATTTGAAAACACAATTTGCTTCTTTTTTTGTTTTTAAATATTTGCAGAGAAACAATTCTGGTAATGAAATGATTCTATAAATTTACAGGGCATTTATTAGTATAGACAAGAAAACGAAAAAAAGTGGTTAAAAAAAACAGTGGCATTTATTGTCTGGGTTTCTAACAATATTTCATTTTCGATTTTTGAGTGATTATCAAAGTTCCATAGATGACAGTCTTGTGTCCGCCATTTTATTGTCGCTCTAACTTAAGCACTCAGCAAGTGAACATTGTAAAGAAAATTAAAATACCAACACCATATCGAGGTAGGTAGAAGAATAATTTCTCTTGCCTTTGGTCACATTTATTTGTTATATATTTATTTTTTTTACCACTTTTTCGGGTTTTTTTTTTTATCTATAGTAATAAATTTCCTAATTCCATTTTACGCGTGAATGTGTAATTATCAGCGATTGATTTATTTTATCTTTGTCAACTAAACTCCAAACTCTGTCCCATCGCCGCAATAAGTATGTTAAAGAAATATGCTCTGATGAACTAGTTGCACTTGTGTCCCTCGACGTACACATCTTCGACAAACCTGCTTAGCAAAAAAAAAAAAAAAAAAAAAAAAAAAAAAAAAAAAAAAATCACACCCCATTCACTGTTGAGGTCCCTAAATGCCAGAAAACTTTCTACTCTGATAGCTTCTTCTCTCGAACTTTGGAATTCCCTTCCTGTTTCCTGCTTCCCTGTCTGTACCGATATGCAGAAGTTTAAACGTAATGTAAACAAACATCCTGCTCATCTTCCCTAAACATAGTCCCAAATAGTAGCTTCTTACGTTCAAGTGGCGATATGCCTTGTTTGGGGTGAACGTGACTAAAAAAAAAAAATAAATAAAATAAAATTGGACAAAAAAATCATTGAGATACTGGATCATTCTGTAAAAATAATTTTTAAAGTGGGGTAATTTTTAATATCGATTAACTTAAAATCCTATGGTAGAACAGACAGTTGCAAGGCCATTACATTTCCACCCGACGTTATGCTGGGTTGTCTCTAGAAAAGCGGGAAATTTGAAAATCAGCTTAGATAATGAATAAAATGCGTGATTGGTTCTTTTGTTGGTTTTCTAGATAAAGACGCTGCAGTGAAGTGCACGAGCGGCATTTTGAGTATCTATGAAAAACTTTGTAAAAATTATTCTTTGTAAAAATAAATCGTTCTTTGGCAATTTTCCCGCTTTTCTAGCGACCACCCTGTATTTTCAGGTATTCAACAATGTCTGTTGCATTAATAATCCAGTCAAATCAGTAAAAAAAAAAAAAAAAAGAAAAAAAAGTCAAACAAATAGCACAACAAATTTTATATTTACTAAAGTTATATCCGAAGTACTTTTGAATATAGTGATTATCAGAGTGTTTTATTTTTTGTTAGAGGCGGCAAACTTTAAATTAAAATAAATTACACAACAATCTTTATTATACAAATATGTGGTTTATTCCAAAGATTAGAATTTAGAATTTAGATACAATTTCAGCCATATAACCCTACGGCTCGCGCGTATATGACATAATCTAGAGGTTCAATTTTCACAAACTACGCACTAAATTATGTTGTATTTCGGCCATAACGCGTCAAACTTTGCCTTTTAAGTGATCTATTGTGACTGGTTTATCAGCGTAGACATGAGACTTTACATATCACCGAAAGAAAATAATCTAATGAGGTTAAAACGCACACGCGAGGCATCCCAGTTGACAGGTCTACTTGATGAAATTATTCGTCCATCAAATGTTTCTCGTTTGCGCATGAACGAATCAGCAGAGTAAGAATTTTTAGTTCTAGTCGAGAATGCCCCCAATAAAAATTAAAAAAAAAACGGAACTAAAGAATCTCTATGATGTACTAGGTGTGTCAGAAACTTTGTGAAAAATATTGAATAATACCACACCCTGTCTTTCCAAGCTTATAAGTCATCGAAAAATGTAATTCAAGCCCTAATTTTTTTCTCAATTAAAGGAGCAAGGACCAAGGTTTCATATTAAAAACGAAACAAACAACGTGTTTAAAAAAAAAAAAAAAAGTTTTAAACTTCGGACTTTACAGGTAAATTTCTAAAAAAAAAACAATACTTTTTTGTTTTAAATTTGAATATATTATTCATTGATCTTTTATCTTCAATTTGTGATATATAAGACTTTGGTGAGTAAATTAATTATTTACTTTTTAATAAACATTTCAAAATTAGGGGGGGCGTGAATTTAAAAAAAATAAAACGTTTGTCTAAAATATTATATTCGGTTTATTGGAAAGAGCATAAAATTTCACATTGACCCTGAAAATATCGTAAAAATAGAATCAATAGAAAAATTTTGATTGATTTAAAAATCAATCAAAATTTAAAAGTTTAAAAATTGAAAAATACTGAACTCGTAAAATTCAGTTAATTTCATTACTGTTTTTTTTTTTAAATAAAAAAATAATATTTTTATTACTTTTTATACAACTTTAATATTTTATTTTGGAATTATAATCCATAAAGAAAATAAACAACCCACTTTTAAAAGAGGAATTACGAGTTTTTATATTTTATTCGCAGTTTTGTGTTAGGGCTGTCAAAAATTCCTACAAAACTTCTGATACACCTAATGATGTACGTACATGTAACCGAAAGAAAATATCGTATTCCAAAAATCACGTAAAATGATCGAGTTGTTTTATGTTTAACTAAGAAATGTTCAGTAATAAATATATCCAAAAATTATGAAAAACGATAAGGTGTGAAAAAAATCTGTATAATTTTCAGTGTTTTTATTTTTTATTTTCACTGGTTTCAAAATTTATTATTTACGCGTTTATGGAATATACCCCAAAAAATTACGAAAAACAATAAGGCAGAAAATTAATTATTAATAAAAATTAATTTCCAATACTATTGGCGAAAATTGAGTTTTGCTAAAAATATACATAAATAAATAAATAAAAATCCGAAGAGTTCAAATCATAGCAAGGGAGGTAATTATTTTTTGAAAACTTAGGCCAATTTAACAAAACTCAATTTTCGCTGTCTTTCAAAACTGTTTACATTAATCATTAATTTTCTACCTTATCGTTTTTCGTAATTTTTTTATATGTTCTTTAATGCGACATGACAAGTAGTTACGATTGGTTTTATATGAAATTCAATGTTTCGAATTTTAACAATAACAAACAAGTTTCTCTATATGATCATATTAAAGTCTAAAAAAAAAATCGACCGATGCGAAATAGGATTTGACAGTTATCTGTGCAAATAGCGCGTGTTTATAATAAATAAATGTAAACCATCTGAATTGAATAAAATTGTTTGTCTTGTTAAAATAGAATTTCTTGTCCTGAAATAAAATTATTGACTTTTTTAACCGTTTTGATAATTGAATTTTATTTTAATGTTTTAATCGCTGGCGGACATATTATTTTTCACTGTAGAAAAAAATGCTTTCTACGGCGTTAACGTTTTATCTATAATATAAATCTCACCTGTATGTATGTATGTATGTATGTATGTATGCATGCATGCATGTATGTCTGCCTAAAACTTTCGACATAGGCGAAGGATTTTCACGAGATCGGTATCGTTTGGAAGCGCGACCCTTCGGACGACAAATATCGAAAATTGGCCAAAAACATTCATTCTTTCGCCCTCAACTGGACACTTTTCTTTAAAAAGGGGTCCGGTTTTCGCCGATATTTTCGAAAGTCATCCCCTATTTTCGATTGACTAGCCTTAATTTAAACATTCGCCATTTCCGGTTTGGCGATGGAAGCAACGACAAAGACGGCAGGGTTTTTTTTTTTTTAATGTTCTTAGCCTACCACCACTTTTTTTTTTTTATTTTTTTTTTTTGCTCAACACACCTCCAAACACCCGGGAAACGCCGGACACCCAGGCTAGTGAGATAAAAAAAAAAGTTTTAGATACAAAATGAACAAATTTTTACAAAAAAAAAAAAAAAAAAAAAAAAAAAAAACGTGTTCAAAACAAAATAAAACGGTTAAAACTAAAACATATTTATCAATATATAAAGAATTTTATTATTTCAATATCTGATTGGGAAATTGTCTAATTGGGATTAATTAAATGTTAAAAAGTAAAATAAAACTGTACAGGTATTTCCTTTTTATTATTATTATTACTTATATGCTGGCCTCCATTTTTAATTTTTCTGTTTATATTTATTTTTATAATTATTTTAATTTTTGTTGTTAAATGTTTTCCTTCCTATTCACGTATCATTACTTTCATTCTCTCTAGTTATATCTTAATGCTTTTTTTGTAAATTTTTGTATGCGTCAATGTGTATTTCATCCATTTCCAATCTATATGTTGTTGAGACAATTTTTATCTACATTGTATATTTTTTTTTTAAATACTGGCCTTTTTTAACTTCAGATGAGAAGCAATTACCTCGAAATGCCCTGGCCTAAAGATATTTTTTCTCTCTCATTCTCTCCTTATTGATCTGATAATATAATAAAGTTATATGTAACTTTTATTCCTTATTTATTTAATATATTTTATTTATATATATATATATATATATATATATATATATATATATTTATATATATATATATATATACACACACACACAATCATATCTATGTTGTCGGGGTTTTAGCTTTTTATTATCATATATATATATATATATGTGTGTGTGTGTGTGTGTGTGTGAGTTATTAAAATATACGGCAATGACGGTCTCTACCAAACTACTAACTCCAATTTACAGTCTACAGACTTGAAACTTGATATATAGAGGATTCGAACCTGTAGAACACATTCGATTTGGTGTTAAGCCGTTGAAAATAACTTCTAAAGGATCAAAATTGAAAAGTTGGAACAGCTAGAATCGAACCGAATATGTATTATTCAAAGCTGGTGATGTTACCACTGAGTGATTATGTATGATATGTACATACGAGGTTTTTTTTTTAAGTGACCCAGTTTTTACCCCTTAAAACTATTTTAATCGGCTAAAGACCCATAAAAGAGCGGTACATAAAACATCCAATCGTTTTGCGACTCTTAGTTTCAGAGTTTGGAAATATGAAGATAGATAGACAGACAGACATACATATAGCCGTTTATATATTAGTAGGGCTGTGACAACAGCATATTCTTTTCATTATTTTTACTCTTTAGTATATATCCGTCAATATCTTATATGTTTTTCTATAGACGGACGTGGTGCTCGGTCGATTCAGTGTGTCAACTGTGTCGCATATACACACGAGAGTCAAAAGAGAGAAAATAATATTCCATTGTCACGGCTCTATATATTAGATTAAATAAATCAGAAGTCAGAAATGCGTAAGTAGTGACGTAAATAATTTCATTATGATCCAATTCCAATAGACCGTAAAAATCAAGTTATAAATCGAAACATTTTGCTACAAATAGAAGATCCCAGACACGTAAAATCAAACAGAGCGGATAATCAACTGCTCATTTAAAACAAAGTAAAGTATTTAAGAATAAAATAATAATAATAATAATAATAATAATAATAATAATAAACAGAAAAGTGAAAAAAAAGAGACAAGTGGAAATAAGAGAGAAATAAAAGTAATGGTTAAAATTAATTAAGAGAATATATACAGCGATAATAGTTTCGAAATAAATATTAACAATAATATATAAAAGGTGTTTTTTAGAGGCGGTTAAATTTTAAATTGAAAACTACTTTAATTGCAGTTTTGGCAATTATCGGTTATTCTGAGTTCAGCTTTGTTTGGTAATGCGTCGTAAACAGATTAACACGCGGGTAGCGTTTGTAATTTTTGAAAATTTATTTTTTTTACATTTAATGAAAGAACAACTTCACGAAATGGACATGACAACTAGACACCTCGTTTGTGCAATTTAACCCCATTAAATTATTTTCTATTGGGTATATGTAAAATCCCAGGTCTACGCTGATAAACCAGACACAGTAGACCACTTGGAAGACAACATTTGACACTTTATTACTGAAATTCAGCCAAATTTGATGCGTCCTTTTTTAGTAATGAGTTAAAAATTATTGTTCATTATCGCAGCAGCCGTTTACCATTGATTTCTCGCTGGCAACGACCATTGACATTCTCCGCCATTTTGGTGGCAATACGCCCCACCCCCAAGTTTCTAGTCTTCTCTGCACCGTTCAAATGGAAGTCCAATTGTATGCTTTATCTCAAGGCATTACTGAAAATTATTTGAATAAATATCGATGCGCTTAAAATTTTACTCATGAAATCGATGATGCGCTCTTCTTTGAACTCTATCCATAAAAAAATGAATAAAAAAAAAAACAAAGAAAAGAATGAAAAAGCGTAATATGATTTTTATAGGCTTGGAAGCACGTAGCGAAATCGGGTTACTTATTCACTCCCGGACAACGCTGGAGCTTCGTGCTAGTCTATTTATGTATAAATATCAACGGGTGTTCGTTTTTTTTTTATAGAAAACTGATACTTTACACAGACACATATATATATATATATATATATATATATATATATATATATATATATATATATATAGAGAGAGAGAGAGAGAGAGAGAGAGAGAGAGAGAGAGAGAAAGAGAGAGAGAAATGATTCATAATTTTTAATTAAAAATCAGTTTCAAAAGGAAAACAAACAAAATCCAATAGATTGTACGATCGTTTCAGCGACGATGTTCATTTTATTTAAATTGACAATAAATATTGACAATGATTTTATTTTATTTGGGTGTCTTTAACTGCTTCTCCCCCTATTTTTGCTGATGAGGAGACTTCGTATTTAATGGATAAAACTTTTGTCAAATCATTGTCAATATTTATTGTCAATTTAAATAAAATGAACATCGTTTCTGAAACGATCGTACAATCTATTGGATTTTGTTTGTTTTTCCTTTTGAAACTGATTTTTAATTCAAAATTATGAATCGTTTTACTCAATATTAAAATAGCTCTAGGATATTTTTACCTATTGAGCTTATATATCTACAGTACAATGAGTATTGGTTTCTTTTAATAGTATTAATACATTTACTAATACATAAAAATAAACTCTGCTCTTTAGGCTCCAGGTCTAATTCCCTCTAATATATATCATTTTTGGGGAGGGGGGCACAAACTTTATTATAGCTATGAAAAAAGAAAAGACTGCGTTTTTTTGTATCCATGCTAAAAAGGACAGAGGGAACATATATATATATATATATATATATATATATATACATACATACACACATACACAGAGAGAGAGAGAGAGAGAGGGGGGGGGTAGAGTCGGCCGACCAGGTTTCGTCCTCACTTTTCAAAAGCCAAATCGAGTTTTTTTTTTGGGGGGGGTACTATAGGGAAACGAATTTAAACGTGGGGAGCGACTAAAATAAAATAAAATTATCGGAGGGTGGGGGAGAAAAAAAATGAAGGAAACGACTAAAATAAATCTATCGTTATGATATGGGGAGAAAACGCCTCAGAGACAAATCACGTCTAAACCTAAAAGACAATCCCTCTGCTTACAGAGGGAAGGTCTCCTTAACAAGACGCGAATAGTCTCCAAGACCTTCAAATGAAATAACGCGTGAGCGTGACTCCGGATAAAAATGAGTCACTGCTGTAATTCATTGCACATCGCGGGTTTTTAAGCAAATGGTCTGTTATAGCGATTACTCAAAATGTCCGTTGGTTGGTAGATTCCATTCCGGAGTTTACTATGTACATGTTGTTGGACGCGGCCATCTAACCTGAGGGTTGTTCTGCCCACGTAGTTGGCACTGCAACTACATGTAAATTGATAAATAACATTATTCATATGATGGGGAACAGAACATCCTTTCGAGAGGATGGCAATAATGGTTTTGTCGCAAACACCACACGTCCATTTGAGGCAAAATAGCAATGTTCCACAGCTAAGCTAATCTGTTTGGCGAATTTTTCACTTACTATCCCTAGCCAGGGTAAACGAATGTAAATTGGACATTTTGCCGCCATCTTAGATTCTATTAGGGAACAAGTATTTATCTTCCTTTTTATGACGGAGTTAATCACATAAGGAGGGTACACATTATTGGAAAAGTATTAGTAATCATTTTCAGTTCTTCATCCAATTTAGATTGTGAACAAATCATGAGGGCACGAATTTAGGTGTGTCAGAAATTTCGTGAAAAATATTGAATAATTCCACCCCGTCTTTCCAAGCTTATAACTCCTTGAAAAATGTAATTCAAGCCCTAATTTTTTTTCAATTAAAGGAGCAAGGACCAAGGTTTCATTAAAAAAAACAAAAACAAACAACGTGTTTTTCTTTTTTTTTTAAAAAAAGGTTTTAAACTTCGGACTTTACAGGTAAATTTCTAAAAAAAAAAAAAAACACTGCTTTTTGTGTTAAATTTGAATATATTATTTATATAACACTTTGGTGATTAAATTAATTATTTACTTTTTAATAGCCATTTCAAAATAGGAGGTGTGAATTAATTCACCCCCCTGTATTTCCAAGCTTATAAATACTCGAAAAATGTAATTCAAGCCCTAATTTTTTTTTCAATTAAAGGAGCAAGGACCAAGGTTTCATTAAAAAAAAAAAATAACAAACAACGTGTTTTTTTGTTTTTTTAAAGTATTAAACTTCGGACTGTACAGGTAAATTTCTAAAAAAAAACACTACTTTTTTGTTTTGAATATATTATTTATTGATCTTTTATCTTCAATTTGTGATATATAAAACTTTGGGGAGTAAATTAATTATTTACTTTTTAATAGATACTTGAAAATGGGGGGGGGCGTGAATTAAAAAAACGATTGTCTAAAATATTATATTCGGTTTATTGGAAAGAGCATAAAATTTCACATTGACTCTGAAAAATATCGTAAAAATAGAATCAATAGAAAAATTTTGATAGATTTTTAAAGTTTAAAAATAGAAAGATACTGAGCTCGTAAAATTCAATTAATTTCATTACTGTTTTTTTAAATAAAAAAATATTTCTATTACTTTTAAAACAACTTTAATAGTTTATTTTGGAAGTATGATCCATAAAGAAAATAAACAATCCACTTTTAAAAGAGAAATTACGAGTTTTTATATTTTATTCGCAGTTTCGTGTTAGGGGTGTCAAAAATTCCTACAAAAATTCTGATACACCTAGTGCACGATGTGTTAAGGTCCAAATCAAATTATATTTTTGTTTGTTAGGGCAAAATGAATCCCACCTTGTATACAAACCAGTAAACGTTGGTTTACGATAAATTGATGTCAGATAATTTAAGGGAGTTTTCGTTATCAATACATCAAGGAAGGCTAGATTATAATTGCTTTCACCTTCACAAGTATACTTTAATACAGGATGCATTTTGTTGAGTAAAGTGAAGAATTTTATTGCCCATGTTTGATTATTGAATAGGCAAAATGTATCGTCTACATATCGAAAGTAGACTAGAGGTTTTATGGGTCCAGATAAAAATTGTTTTTCATAGAAACCCACAAATATATTCGCCATTATTATATAATATATATATATATATATATATATATATATATAAGCTGAATGTCTGTGTGTGTATGTGTGTGTGTGTGTCTGGTCACGAATAGGCTCCTATATGGTTGACTATTTTTAAAAACTGATTACATATAATGATAGAAGATGTATCGAGACACAGGAATGGGTATGTTTGATCTGGCAGAATAGTGGTTCATTAAAATTGTGGGGACTGCGTTCGCGCCTGGTCCACACAGTATGGAAAAAAAAATTAAAAAAACAAACAAAAAAAAAAAAACGTTTACAAGTGTTTTTGATATGGATGTACATAAGAATACTTTGATAAGTATGTTTCAACTTAAATAGGGATGGTATAATAAAATGGTGGAGTCTGCGTTCGCGCCGGGCCTCCATAGAATGGAAATAGGCACAAACTTTAATAAAGACTTTTCATATCTACGCTATTTTTGAACCCAGTCAACGACGGGTACTTTTGCTAGTATATATAATTGGAACACTCATATAGGTTTCGATAAGGTTTAAATTTTCGCAGAATCTAAAGACACAATTGAAATTTTCTTTTCGATTTTATTTGGGGTCAATAGGGGCAATTATCTGTCAGCCCCATAAAATAAACTATTTTAGAACGCAAAGAAATAAAATTACATTTTTAAATAGATTTTTTTCGTTTAATAAACTAAATAAAACTGAACAAAAATATTTAAGCGAAGAATGTGTTTAAAATGGTTCAAACATTTTAAATAATTATTTTTATTAGTGTTTTTAGATTTAAAATGATCCATTCGTTTCGAATCGTGAATGCCATTTGACATTTTACAACTGTCTGCAATTAGTTGTTTCTGTGTTCTATTAAGAAAACATCACCGCGCTAACAGTTTTTTAGTACTTATGCAGAAAGGGTTCCGTGTTGAAATAAAGTTATTTTTTTTACAAAGGGGTTACCGCTTATCAAGGCCTGAATGCCACTCAAGGATAAGAGTTAAGAGCGAACAGAGGTCACCAGTGCAACAACGGAGTAAGCGTCAGTGATAAAAAGTTAGTATAATTTGATTATTTAATGGGAAAACGGTACTATTGCAGTTATTGATCCGTGCTGAAATAACGTTATTATTTAAAAAGCCATTCTTAACATGGGGAGGGGAGGGTGTTTTGTATCTATTCTGTACTTAAACCTTACAATTGAATAAGAAGCATATCATAAATCTTTAATTAAACTTGGAAATACGATTTAAAAAAATCGCGCGGATCAGTAAGTGCACTAGCACCGGGAAAACTCAAATAGAACTTGTTCACATTGGACTTGAAGGCAACCACGTGGTAGTCAGCCGGAAAGCAGG
The DNA here is from genome assembly GCF_053919585.1 of Euprymna scolopes. NCBI lineage: Eukaryota > Metazoa > Mollusca > Cephalopoda > Sepiida > Sepiolidae > Euprymna > Euprymna scolopes. Next base: position 44,344,704 of record NC_136504.1, read on the forward strand.
CCAGGGGAACAGAGTCCCACGGGCGGGCAGCTCTAGGAAATAAGCTTTGTTCATGGAACCTACGTTTAAATTTAGGTACAGTTAGAGAGGAAGGGAAATTGTGGATAATGGTTGTAGCTAGTCGAGTGTTGTTTGTGAAAGTTTGGCACGAAGGGACCATAAATGGGAGCTCAGACGAGCACATGGGGAGGGGACGATGTTTTGTAATCATTTTGTACTTTCACCTAACAGTTTGATATTCAAAAGATACCGTGAAATTTGGAATTAACTTAAAAGTACTATAAAAAAATAGCACGGTACCTTCTCTGCATACACATGTTTTTTTTTGTTTTTGTTTTTTTAATTAATTGATCTTATATTACTAGAATTGTAAACATGAATAGATTTGCAGTTTTTTTTTTTTTCAATGGAACTCGCTCCAGGCAAGACAGGGAACCACATGATGTAAGAAGCTAAAAAATATATTTCAAGATCAATAGCTAGTCAACGAGAAGTGTTAGATGGGTGGATTAAAAAAAAACAAAAACAAAAAAAAAAACCCTGCAATTCTTCCCTCTTTGTCAGAAACAACTCTTATTGAATGTGAGGACTAAAGGACAAAATAAGGGAAACGAGAGTTACAAAACTGCCGAGAGTAAACCTAATGCCCATTTTCTATTCTTTAGGTGTTCGTTTTACAATCCACTGAGATACGAAAAAAATGGTCAAATAACATATATTAAAATAAAAGCAGGTATATTGTGAAGTTATGGAAAAAAAAGGGAAGAAAACCCCGTGGCCTTTTTAAGAAAGTCTCAACGTTTCGCCCCCATTTTCGGGGAACTTCCTCAGGAGGATGATAAAGATAATTAAGGAAATCTTGGTATATTTTATTCTCCGAACCATCTTTATCATTCTCCTTAGGAAGTCCCCCGAAAATGGGCACGAAACGTTGAGAATTTCTTAAACAGGCCACAGTTTTTTTTGTCCTTTTAAATAACAAATATATAACAAATGTTATCAAAGACAAAATAAGTTACTCTTCTACCTACCTGGAAGAGTTCTTGGTGGTTTTACCCACTTTAAAACGTATAAACGGTTCGAAAATCGAGTATTTATCGATAGGTGTCAACAAGAATATGTCACAGTAATATATAAATATTGGGTGGATTTCTAACAGTATTTTGTATATTTTTTTTAGTTTTAACTCATTTTCAAAACTTGCCCTATATAGAGACCAGCTCGTCGCCATTTTTTCTTGTTTGTACCTCTCGATAAACGAGCCGATTAAACGTTTTAAAGTGAGTAAAACGACTAGAAACTTTTGCAGATAGGTAGAAGAGTAACTTATCTTGCCTTCGATAACATTTATTTGTTATATATTTGTTTTTATTTTTTACCATTTTCTCGTACCTCTGTGGATTGTAAAACAAACCTTTCTTTAGTTAACATTCAAGAGAAGATGACCATTAAAGATCCACTCTCCAAATTTTTATAGAACAATTTTACGTAGAATTATGGAAATCAAGGTAGATAGGTCACTGGTATAGTAAATATTGAAAATTCTTACCTTTTTGGAACTCTGAGAAGAAAGAACCAGAGTCGCAGAGAAAAGTTCTTATTTTTGTTTGTATGTGTGTGTTGTTATTATGTGCTGTGTGTACAGTACAAGCGGCTTTTTAAAGTGCCATCCGAAGATGAGGTGACTGTTCCTCCCCGCTCGGCCGGTAACAAGTGACTTTTGGGGGTGCTCCTTCGACCAAAATCGTCTTGGCCTCACCACCACCGTCCTCGCTTAGTCGATTTGTTGGGTCGAATCAAAATGAGGAACCGTAGAGGGGCGGGGGCACAGAAAGAGGCAGACGGGCGTGGAGGCTGAGACAGTGTAACTGATACAAGAACAGGGTAAGGAAAAATGACGACGCCCCCACCCTTCCCGCCTCTACCCGTTTCCTAGTCCTATCACACTCTCAAGTTCACAAACCTTTCTTAGCATCGTTAATTGTAGTGGATTCTGTATTTATAGGGAGAGCATGTTCCGTAGTGCCATCAAGCGTATGCAATTATAAAAAAAACATCCCTATATCAGAGGGTAAGGTAAATACGCTAAGTGGACGAATTTTCATTACCGAGATGTAGGGGAGGGCGTCCTGGATTACTTCATTTGCTCTTGATCCTCGTCTTATAATGCTAGGTGTTTAGCAAGGGGAGGGGCCGGGAGGGGTACCAAGTATCATTTTTTTTTCTTTTGATGTGATTCGACCGAGGATGAATTCCGGTCTCTCGGCCTACTAAGCAAATACCATTATGCCAAATGGGCTGATAAGGTAAATAAAAGTTTGTTTTTTTAATATATATATATATATATATATATATATATATATATATATATATATATATATATATATATATATATATTACTCAGTTGTATTTTTTGGAAAAAAAAAGGATTCCAGCGGAGTGCTCTATTATAAGGAAAAAATTCCGAACACACACACACACACACACACACACACACACACACACACACACACACACACACACACACATAATTTTATATAAAATAATATATATATTATATATACATAATTTTATATATATATACACATAATTTTATATATAATAATAATAATAATAATAATAATATATATATATATATATATATATATATATATATATATATACTAGCAAACCGCCCGGCGTTGCCCGGTCGTAAACACGCTTTAATATGATATTTTGATTAATGCAGATTTCATATTTATTATTATATTATGTTGGACCCAATATATAGTAATGATTTAAAGAGTTAAAAAAAAATGACTTGTGCGCTACCACCGAGAATCGAAACCAAAACTTTTAGCTTACGATTTACTTTTTCCGTATACGTTATTGCCTGAGCCATGAAGACATGTTTTCCGCGAGGCTAAAAATTAAAACAGGAACCAATAGCTCTTACGTTACGCATGCATATTCGTAATACCGTCCTTCGACCTTCACCTTGCAAATTCAATTTCTTTAATTTTTACAAAATTGCGCCGATTTTGCCCTGCTAAAACCTAAATATAAATTTTCGCATGGGTTCGAATACCTTATATATTAAGTTTCATATCTGTAGAAGAAAAACTAACAGAGGAGTTTAGTCGACAATTTTTTTCAAGCAAATATATATATACACACATTATATATATATATATATATATATATATATATATATATATATATATATATCGCTTGAAAAATAACAACAATAACAAAATCTATATATATATATATATATATATATATATATATATATATATATATATATATACTAGCATGGGTACCAGGCGTTGCCTGGGTGTTTGGAGGTATGTGTTGAGCAAAAATAAAAAAGTGGTAGTAGGAAGGCAGGCTTGAACCCATACCGCAAAGGGGGAAAAGAGCGTGAAAAAAACCTGACGTATTTGCTGTTACGACCACCGCCAAACCGGAAGTGACGTAGTTTTGAATTAAGGCTAGACAATTGAAAAGTGGGGATGACTTTCGAAAAAATCGGTGAAGAAAGCGACCCCTCCCTGTAGAAAAGTTTTCAGTTGAGGGTAGAGAAATTAATGTTTTTAGCCAATTTTTCGGTATTTGTCGTCTGAAGGGTCGAGCTTCAAAACGATGCTGATCTTGTTAAAATCCGTCGCCTCTGTCGAAAGTTTTAGGCAGACATGCAAACATACATACATACATTTATATATTGGTAGCTCAAATTTTCGACCCAAACCAATTAAAAAGCTTTCCCTATCTCTGAATACTCTTTATGTAAAATTTCAAATGTTTAGACCAGAAATTGTCTGAGTAATTTGGAAGAGACCGCAGAGGTCATTTTTTTTTTTACTTTGACCCCTATCATGACCCCTTAACATTTATTGTTTTAGGCTCAAATCAAGCTATTAAGTTAGATCCATGTCCAAGGAACCTATATCTAAAGTTTCAAGTGTTTGGACCCCAAATTGTCGGAGGAGTTTGGTAGAGATCTCAAAGGTCAAATCTTTGAACTGTGACCCCTTAACAGCCAAATTTCTGGCCGAAAACGGATTACAAAGATTTTCCCAAATCTCCATACCCTGTATATCAAATTTCGAGTCTGTAGACTGAAAATTAACAAAGTTATTGTATATGGGAAATACGTGGGTATCCATAGTCTGTCAATTACTGAAGAAACCCGTGTTATATATATATATATATATATATATATATATATATATATATATATATATATATATATAAGGATAAAATAAATAAATAAATAAATAAAAATTATGGTGTGCATATATAGAGTTCCGGTTCCGGTTAAAGACAGATGATGAGAGTCGGCTGAAGAGAGCCTGAGGCGGACATAAAGAGCAGTCCTCAACTACCGGGCTTGACACCGTCGGTACCGACTACCGATATAAATGTAAATTCCTGTATATATTATACAATATATATATATATATATATATATATATATATATATATATATATATTAGTGATGATGAGACGATTCTAATATTTTTTCCGATTCCGATACAATTATCGATTCCGTACTAAATTCCAGATTCCGATACAATTATTGATTCCGATTCTTTTAGAAATCTAAATATTTAACAATAGAGTTGTTATTTATTCCCGATGGTCGCAAAAACACACGTTGAATGTGTAGATATTTCTCAAACGTAAAAATATACTTGTGGGGATGACCTATAGATGTTACTTTTCCTGTTATTTTAAAAACCTATAAATATTCATTATTTCACCATTACTACCAGCAGTGGAATATTTTCAAACATCAAACAAAAAGGACGATTAAAAGAATCGTTTTTGGTATCGGAAAATAGTCACAAATTTTTCCGATTCCGATTAATTGTCCGAACATTATATATCCGACTGTGAAATGAAAATCCTATCATAAGTTACTCGCTAGATTAGCATTGCTGGATGGCATCGTCCTTTCGAGTTAAAACTCCTACTTGTGAGACATCGGCTTGGGGTTATTAGCTGGTTGGATGACCGCGTCCCTTGTCGAGACGAAGTAGGTTCATTTCACAGTCGGATTTCCTCGCGGTTTGCTTGATCTGTGTTGGTTAATAGAATTTCTTGTGTGCGAAGCGTTTGCTCAGTTGGTAGAGTGCTTGCCTCGCATGCAAGAGGCTCGGGTTTCGAATCCTGAGTTCGAATGTGTCTAACTGGATGGCAGTAATTACTGAGAATGCAGTTAGGAGATTCAGAGTTCTTATCTGTCGCGGTTACCGCGTGACGAAGGCCAGAGGAATAGTTGGCCGAAACGTCGTGAAACAACAACTACGAAAGATGAGGATGATAGTCCGCAATAAATAATACTTATTCATCTTATTAATAAGATTTCCAATTAAATAATATATAAAAATTCTTTTTCTTTGAAATTCATGCAAACTAGACATTTTTTTTTTAATTTTGCTAGTCGTTCCTTTTACAAGAAAAAGGTGTTTGAGACTCAGTTGTGTACCTAACCAAAACGAGAATTACACCCTCAACATCAGTTATGGACTTTTTGTGACGTGTAAAAATTGTGCTTGAATATGTTTTTTGTTTGTTTTTTTTCTCCATAGAATTGTTTGAAAATTTGCTACATTGAACATTAGAATGATAACATATTTTTGCTGTTTGTTGAAGATTGCTAACGAAACAAATATCCAACATATACATGGGAAAAACAAAAAAAAACATGTGTTTCCAAAAATTGTGAATTGAACTTTAACATGTTTATTGCTATGCAAATAAAGTGCAAACCAATAAAGACTAATTAAAAAAATATCCTAATACTTTTTTCTATGATGAGATGAATAAGCATCGAAAACTCATGGGTTAAGGAAATAAATTTATTCAATTGTATTCTTTGTTTTCAAACAATAAAAAATTCTGAAATTGAAGATGAACTTTTTCAAATAATAACATTTAAATACATAAATTTTGACACGCGTGCACACACACACACACAATATATATATATATATATATATATATATATATATATATATATATATATATTACATAACAATTATATATCATATAAACGTATCGTATATATAATAAAAAAATTATATAAAACTATCATATATATTATATAAAAATACAGACTATATTAGATATCTGTATACATAAAACAGTAGATGTATATATGTGTGTGTTTGTCTGTCTATGTGAAATATTTAACCGATAAACTCTAAAACCACTGGTAACATAACACTGAAATTAACAGGATATATTAAACATACACCAACGAGTAAAATCTTTGTTTGGATGGATAAATAATGCGTACAGAAATATGTTGGCAAGTTGAAATGCAAAAATGTTAATTTCAACTTGCCGCCATATTTCTATTACTTCTACGCATGCGCAAATTCAACGGTAGCTGATAATAGTTTAATTATAAATCTTTCTTTTTTATTTGTCGATATTACAAACAGTGGGGGACGCGGCCGGGGCGCTAAATGGTTTAGTTTTGATTCCAGCTGATGGCATCCAAGTCATTTTTTGTAACTTTTGAAATCAGTGCTATATATTAGGTACAATATAATATTCGATAGATAGTTGACTGTAATGATAATTACGAAATCTGCATGAATTAAAATATACTTAAGCGTATTTTACGACCCGAACATGCCGCCCCAGTAATGTATAAATATATAATATAGATTATTTTCACATGTTTATATATAGTATATGTTTACTAAGTGTACGTATTATTTAATTGGATTCATTATTAAGATGAGTATTATTTATTAATTTATTTATTGCGGACTATTATCCTCATCATTTTTAAATGTTGTTTCACGACGTTTCGGTCAACTATTCCTCTGGCCTTCGTCAGGTGGTAACGTGGTGAGACAACAACAATTATGGATGGCAGTAATTGCTGAGAAAGCAATTAGGAGATTCGGAGTTCCTATCCCGTCGCGGTTACCACCTGACGAAGGCCACAGGAATAGTTGCCCGAAACGTCGTGAAACAAAATCTAAGAAAGATGAGGATAATAGTTTACTAAGTGGTTAGCGTCACAGATTGAAAACCTGCATGAACTAAGTTCGAATTCGGACGGTTGCACGTATATAAATATTGGGACAACTAATCGGAAAAATTGTTGCCTGTTTTCCGATGCCCATAACGATTCCTTTAATTGTTTTCTTTTTTTTTTTGTATTTGATTTTGTTTAAAACAAAATTTTCCACTGCTGGTAGTTATGTTAGGAGAATAAATATTTATTGATTTTAAAATGCAAGTAAAACTAAAATTTATAGATTATCCTCATAAGTGTGTTGTTACGTTTGAGAAAATATCCGCACATTAATTATGTATTTTACAGTAGTCAGAAAAAAATAACATAGTTTAATATTTAGAGATTTATAAAGAATCGGTACTTTTATCGAAATCGAAAAAATACCGGAATCATCCCATCACTAATATATATATACATATATATATATATATATATATATCCTCTATAATATAAAGCTGAACGTCTGTGTGTGTGTCTGGTCACGAATAGGTTCCTATATGGTTAACTATTATAGAAAACTGATCACATATAATGATAGAAGATGTATCGAGACACAGTAATGGGTATATTTGATCTGGCATAATGATGATTCATTAAAATTGTGGGGTCTGCGTACGCGCCTGGTACACAAAGTATGGAAATAAAAAATTAAAAAATTAAAAAAAAAGGTTTCCAAATGCTTTGGATATAGATGTACATAATAATACTTTGATAAGTATGTTTTAACTTAAATAGGGATGGTATAATAAAATTGTGGGGTCTGCGTTCGCGCCTAGTCGCCATAGAATGGAAATAGGCACAAACTTTAATAAAGACTTTTCATATCTATCTGCGTAAGTATACTTTGAAAATTCTGTTTCAGTTTGAAGAAATATGGTACAATAAAATTATGGGGTGTTCGTTCGCGTCTGACCTCCATAGAATGGAAATATTTCACAAAGTTTAACAAGGTTTTTTTTTTATATAGAACCACAGAATATTGTGATAAGTGTTTCAGTGTGAACAGGTATGGTATAATAAATTATGGGATTTATTTTTATTTTTTTTTTCATCATATTTTGCTTTGGTTTTGATACCCCCAAATTCGAAGCTATCTCTTTACAACCTTTCCTTTTCATAACCTATCATACTTTCATAAATCAGAGTCCATTTTCTGTAGGCTGTTTTTGAACCCAGTCAACGACTGATACTTTTGCTAGTATATATATATATATATATATATATATATATATATATATATATATATATATATATATATACGTGCATACATAAATTCATTGACAGATCGGAGTTATTCCATATTCTGATTTAAGTCACTTTTAGAGCAAAAAATCTTATGGTGAAAATTTACGGCATATTTAGACAAAAATCCTGTGTAAGTTTTTTTTAGCTTCAAAGTTGATAGTCACATTATGATATAACTTTGGCCAGTCCTTTTATTTTTTTATTTTAAATAGTTCTATTGCAATTTTTGTAATAACGTGTGTGTGCGTGTGTGGAGAATAATGGAAACAGTATTCCGACGATATAGAGAAATAGAAAAGGAACAAATCAAGGTATTTGTTCATGAACGTTTCGTTTTTATTTCAAGACTTCCTCTGGATAAATGAAATTATGAAAACAAAATTGATATTTGTATTGGTGTTTTGTTTTCTTAATTTAATTAATCCAGAGGAAGTCTCGAAATAAAGACGAAATGTTGATGAACACATAACTTAGTTTGCTGCTTTTTTTTATTCCCCCCCTCTCTCTCTCTTTATATATATATATATATATATATATATATATATATATATATATATATATATATATATATATATTCCCGATATGCAAAATATTTGGCAATAATCAAAATTTATCCACATTCATTTAGTTTATATAAATATAAGTGATGGGACGATTCCAATATTTTCCCGATTCCGATACAATTATCAATTCTGTACTTAATTCCCGATTCCGATTTTTTTTTTATAAATCTCTCAACATTTAAATATAGAGTATATATCATTTTTCCCCGATTACCGTAAAAAAAATGTTTAATATGCAAATAATTTCCTATACATAAAAATACACCTTGCTTTACTGGTAGTTAAAAATCAATAGATATTTATTTTGTCATTACTGTCAGTAATGGAATATTTTGCTTTTAACAAAACCAAATAAAAAAAGTAAATTAAAAGAATCGTTTTTAGCATTAGAAAATAGGCACATATTTTTCGATTCTGATACTCTCAAATGTTCCGTTTTTTTTTTGTTTTTTTTAAATTCCCGATTAATCGTTCTAACACTAATTTATATATAAATGCAATCAAATAAATAAGATAATTAAAAGAATGGTTTGGGAACTGATGAGCTGTGAAACAGCGAAACAGCACTGTATGTGGATGCCTATAATGCTCCTCATCTCCAGTTGATACACGTATTACCATGATCTTTGTGCAAACAAATCGAGCTTAGGTATTTCGGACGATGTCAAAATATCGTTAATTCACGACTCGCACAGCAGCCACCAATTAGCGTAATGGTTAGGAACCTTGAATGTCGAACAGTTTCAATCCTGGCTTGTCTAGCCGCACTGATGAGCTGTGAAACAGCGAAACAGTACTGTACTGTATGTGGATGACTATATATATGCGTTTGTGCATACGTATCTATCTATCTATATATATAGAACTATGTATATATATATATATATATATATATATATATATATAACAGGTATGCTATTATAACATTAGGGGAAAAGGGGCAAAAAAACAGGTGGCCTTTTCTTGTTTTTATTATTTATTTATTTACATATATCAAATTTCGAATCTGTAGGCTTAAAATTGACAGAGTTTTAGCGTAGGGAAATGCACACAGACGCACAGACACACACAGACACTATCACTTATACATATATATAAACATAAACATCATATATATAAGGATAATAGCACGCCATATATATAACAAAAGACCATTGATTAAGTGGTCAATATTCAACGATATTTAAGGATAATATATAATAAAACACCATATATATATATATATATATATATATATATATATATATATATATATATATATATATATATATATATATATATAAGGATAATAATAAAGAACTGTCAGTTGCGAAAATTCCATCGCACTGCGGCTATTATTATCATCGAACTATCACCTAATCGAATCAACACAATAATATTGGTTTTTGGCTGTCAATGAATTTCAATATGAATCCCAAAGATATTTTTATTTAACACTGAAATGCATTTACATATACATATATATATATGTTATTTTATTTTATCAACAATTCCTTTCTATTGCAAGTTTAGAATATAATTGTCTATAATACCAACTCAATTATAATCTCAGCTCAATGAATTTCCAAAAGAGTTTTCAGAGCATATATACGTAAATTGAATAAAATCACAACCTACATGAATAGAAATTCATATATATCACAACCTACATGAATAGAAAATCATATATATATATAATAGAAATACATATATATACATATATATATACACATATACATAAACATATACATATATATACATAAATATATACATATATATATGTATACATATATATACATATATATATGCATACATATACATACATATATATGTATATATATGTATGTGTATTTATATGTATATATAAATGTATATATATATGTATATATATGCATATGTATATATTTACGTATATGTATACAAGTTAGAAAAGTATTTCATCCAAGGCATGAAAATTGTTAAACAAAATGTTTTTACTATAGGCTTTAAAAATAAAGGTACATGATTCAATTTGAAATTTATTTATCTTCAAAGTGCACTTTTATAAATTTTACAAAGTAAGGTATAAAAATCTAATTTAAATTGAATCAAAAAATTATCTTGGATTTATTTTATATCATGTACATTCTGTGGCGCTTCTTTTTTTTTAATCATTGAAAATTTTATATCTATATCATTAATTGCTAGATGAAACATAATGTTTTTAAAATGCACTGAAATGTACATGACATAAAATAAATCCAAGGTAATTTTTTTATTCAATTTAAATAAAATTTTTATACCTTATACTGGATTCGGCATTAAAAAAACCTGAAAAGGGTTGATATGTCGTAAAACAAACATCCAACCAACCAACCAATCAAGTTCCATTTTCTAAGAAAAAGTGTTTCACTAATATTTTTCATATCTCGAACAGATTGCAAAACATATTTTTTTTATGTATATTATCTGGCTTACGTGCGTACCAAGATGAAAAAAGTAAAAAAATAAACAATAATTTTCAAATTATTTTTATTTTTTTTCGTATGAAGTATTTTAAAAATAAACTAATCGACTAATTTGACGTAAATCTCCATTGTATGAAGCAATAAAAAAATTGATTTTATTGGAATAAAAGTTTACTATAAATTATAAATTTCGCTTAGTTTTTGTTTTGTGCATTGAATCCTAACTCTATCTCTAACCCTAACCCTAACTGGCTGTTAAAAGATAAGCTGTCTTGTCGATGAATTGATGTCCGAAAATAAATATTGTATCATTGGAAAGAGAATTGAATGAAGGCATATAAAATATAAAAACAACCATTAAATAAAAATAATAATAATAATACATACATACATACATACATACATACATACATACATACACATATACATACATATACTTCAGAATAAAATTATCTAACAATCAACTGGTATGGAAACCTGTGATTATAAGTTTTACAAATTATTATTGGCAGTAATATTCTATATGTACTATCCAACCTAAATAAAAATTGCTCGATATACAAGATAGAGCAAATAAATCTTATATTCTCTTATATTCGCTATTTTATTACGCGTAAACATTTCCTTTCTTTTCTTTCTTTATTTTATTTTATTTATTTATTTATTTATTTATTTTCATCCTTTCCGTTTTTCATTTCATTTTATTTTTATTTTTTATTTTAATTTTTAATTTTTCAATTTTTTAATTTTTCTTTTTTGTTTTTTTCATTTTTCATTTTTCTTATCAGTTTAGTTTCTCTTAATTTGTGTGGCCTGTCCACTGAAAGCGATTTTATTTTTATTTTATTAACAATTTTAAGTTATTTTGGAGTGGAATTTGAAGCTCATGTTCTATAATTTAAAAAAATATTGAATATATTAAATTATATGTTTATTAATAAGCAGATCCACCAGACCTATATAATTTTTTTTTTTTTACCGGAACCATTATATAAACAAAGAAAATTGCTCCGGGAAAATGCCTACTTCGGACCATTACCTTGTGATGTGGATTACTCAAACTAGAGTTTGAATCATTTTACCACACTGGTATCAAAGACATTCACTTCGGATTTTACCATGCAATTTGGATGTGAACTTTTATATCCTTTACTCTATGACATTTGAATACTTAAGCAACTTTTAATTGTGATTTTCCATGTCTCACTGACTTTAGCAAATAATGTGTAAACCATTATAACTATGTGCTAATATTTTCTCCTCTGAAGAGATGATAGACATCGAAATCCTATAGGATAAGGAGTTATAATATTTTTTTTTTTTTTACAAAGGCATCACCACATTATCAAGGCCCAGAGGCCACTCAAGGATAAGGGTTAAAGAGTGTACAGTAGAAATTGGACAATATAGTAATCATTAGTAATGAAAATTTGGTAAATTTGATAACTTATATGGAACGGCTCATCAAGAACTTATTTACTTTAGACTTGAACACAACCATATTGTAGTCAGCCGGAAAGCAGGAAAACGGAAGACAATTCCACAGGCGTGCAGTTCTAAGAAAGAAGCTTTGTTCATGGAATCTACGTTTAGGTTTAGGCACAGATAAAGAGTGGGGGGAATTATTGATAGTGTTTACAGCTAGACGAGTGTTTCTTGTGAAAGTTAGGCGAGGGGGGACCATAGATTTAAGCTCAGTCGAACACTTTCCATGAAAATAACGATACATCAGAGACAAACTCGCAACATCTCTTCTGTGAGATAGAGGTTGCAAGGAGGAGAAAAGGACATCTCCTACGAGGCTATGAAGTCTATTTTGAACTCTATCAAGGCAGGACAAGTCCTTTCTAGCAGCTCCTGCCCAGATGTGGCAACAGTATTCCATCCTTGGACGTACCTGGCTCTTATATAGATAGAGAATAGCATCAGCAGTGAGATATTTACCGGATCGATAGAAAGATCCCACCATTTTCCCAGCGGCCTTGGCAACAGATTTGATGTACGTGTTCCATTTAAGATCAGGAGTAATGGTCAAGCCCAGAAGCTTGTCAAAACTTGAGGCCTACAGAAGACGAGAGCCATTCATTTCAATTGATGCCAAATGTGGATTAGAATGTTGATGATGTAAGGAGAGAAGCTTGGTTTTAGATGCATTAAAAGTAACCAGCCACTCCTTTCCCCATTGTACTACGTGCTCAAGATCAGAGGAGAGAGAATTGGAGAGAACTTGGTCGTTTACTGTCTTAGATGTGCTACCATAAATGGTAGTGTTGTCAGCATAAATGTCTACAAATGATGTAAGGATGTGATTTGGAAGATCATTAATGTAGATCAGGAAAAGAGTTGGGCCCAGGATGGACCCCTGAGGGACACCGGCATTAATACTGTGAGCTTCTGATTTTTGCCCCTCAACTACTACTCTTATGAACCTATCAGAAAGAAATTATTTAATAATTGAGAAGACTTTTCCAGCTATACCATAGCTCGCGATCTTATGAAGTAAACCTTTATGCCATACCCTATCAAAGGCTTTAGATATGTCAAGAGCAATTTCAAATGTATTCTTTGTCTTACATAGAATAATAAAAATATTTTGATTTGAAATTTAAAAATTTTACATCATAAATTTTTAAATTTATTGAATAACTAAAGTTTTTAAATATATACACACACACACACACACACACACACACACACACACACACACACACACACACACACACACACACACATATATATATATAGAGAGAGAGAGAAAATAAAAAAGGAACAAACCGTATTATGTGTTCACCAACGTTTCGTCTTTATTTCGAGACTTCCTCTGGGTGAATGAGATTAAGAAACCCAAAAATATACCAGTACAAAATATTTGAAAATGTTTCACGTGCACAGTGTGACGCAGTTCTATTTAAGAGAAACGGAAAATTGATGTTGGAAATTCAAAAAGGAAGGGGGGCTGGTGCTGTTAAAGAGAAGGGAATTTTAGTGACGTCATATAGTCGTTAATTTAATTTTAAAACTATGAACGCACGTTTATATTCTTATTGGGAAAAAGATATATCTGTTGAAATCTAAATATAAGTTTGTAACAGAAATGAAATGAGTGTTTTTTATGTAATTTATTGATTAAGATTATGTGTTAATTATTACAGGGGGTGTTTGAATGGTGTGAGAAAGTTAACCTGTGTCCACAGTTAAATAATGTTCTTTTTGTACTGGTATATTTTTTGGTTTCTTAATCTCATTCACCCAGAGGAAGTCTCGAAATAAAGACGAAACGTTGGTGAACACATAATACGGTTTGTTCCTTTTTTATTTTCTCTATTTTGTCGGAATACTATTTCCATTATTTTCATCATATATATATATATATATATATATATATATATATATATATATATATATATATATATATATATATATATATATATAATACACTTTATTCATGCATTAAAAACAATTTTTTCCCGATTAAACATTTTTTCTTGCCCAGTTGTAAAATACGCATAAATGTTATATTTTAATTCATGCTGTTCAAACAGTTCACTGCTTGTAAGTAAAAAAAAAAAGAAAAATAATTGAAACTGAAACCTAAAGACAGTGAATCAAGTACGATAACCATTATGCCGGCTTGACATGATCTTTATATAGTATTTTCAAACTTACTTATTTTTTAACGTAATGAATTTATCATGTGAACCATTCACGCATGCACATTCGTGGAAAAGTTCGCAAACAGATAAAAATCCACTGACGACCCCAACGTATCAAATTTTTAATTTTGACACATTAGGAGCCCTTTTGTTCCGGATGAAAACCGATTAAATTTTTCCACCTGTCTGAATATGCTATATATCAACTTCCAAGTCTGTAGATCACAAATCCATTGAGTATATAGGCTGAGAAGTGTCTTCACATATACACATATTCTCACTTACTCACGATTTTGTGAACTAAAAAAAATAACGTTTATAAACATTAACGTTAATAAACATTAACGTTTATAAATATTAACGTTTATAAACATTAACGTTTATAAACATTAACGCGTGCGTTTATTTTTTTATCTTTTGTACGGGCACTTTTTTCACTGTTTTATTTTTGTAAAAAAAGGAAATTTTCGATTTGCTTTTATTTTTGCCGGGGGTGCTTTTTCGAATTTTTTACGGGGGAGGGGGAGCCTTTTTGTTTTAAAAGTGTGTGCTTCGAATTCAAAGTTAAGTTTGAATTCGAAGCAGTCAAAGATTCTGTAGTAATTTTTTACGATATGAGTCAGCGTCGTTTAACCCTCTAAGAAAAATGAAGATCTACAAAAAATTATTTTAAAAAACAATTAAATGAAATTTTTGGTCATTTTATGTTTCTAATGTAATCCTCCCCCTCCAAAATAAATTTGTCATATTTTGGTGTTTGTTTTGTTTATGGAATTGTTAGGTGAAAGTACAGAATGGTCTCATGAAAATTAATTAAATTTATCCTTATTTTATGTTTCAAATGTAATTCCCGCCACTCAAAATACAAGTTGTATTTGTCATGTTCCAAACTGGAAAAAAATGCTAGAGGTGGACATATCTCGTTGAACGCTTGGTGGCGAAAAAATGCGTGCTCATTTTACGTTAAATTTATATAGAAAAGTGATTCCCCACTCTAAAATGTTAATTCTTTGTTGAAAATTTCTTCTTTCATATTATTTATAAAGGCTGTTTAAACGTATTAGCTCCCCCCCCCCAAAAAAAAGGAGATCTTTATTTTTTTAGGGGTTAAAAGACGCTGGGTCACGTCGTAAAAATTACCTTTTTTTTAATTAGAAGGTAAAGTTTGTAATCGATGAGATTAACGTGAAAAAAGAAAAATGTGTAAATTGTGGAATTTAGAGGGGGGGCAACAGATCTTCATTTTTTTAGGTGTTAAACGACGCTGGGTCACATCGTAAAAATTTTCCGATT
>NC_136504.1:44363407-44365907 GCF_053919585.1 Euprymna scolopes
TTTCTGTAGTTTTCACTATTGTTATCCGTTGTATCTTCTCAGGCACCCTCTGATTCCAATCTTTCTCATTCTTTATTCAATGTTTTTCGGTATTGTTCCTAATCGAAAGTTCCTATATTGTAATTTGCAGTCCCTATATTATGCATATCGTTGGAGAGAGAGAGAGAGAGAGAGAGAGAGAGAGAGAGAGAGAGAGAGAGAGATGATAAATTTCCTTTCCTTCGGGAGGTTGAAGGGAATGAGGGCCAATCCTCTAGTGCAACAAACTCAAAAAATAACATAAAAAACAGCAACTAATTATATATATTTTTTTTATTATAATCATTACATTTCGAATAAACACGGGCTAATCTTTCAAAATGGATAAATATTAATAAATATTTTCTACTCTAATAAAGCTTCTCTCCTGAACGATTAACTTTGGAATTCCCTCCCTCTACCCTGTTTTCCCGACTGTAGTGTAAAGCTAACTGTGATGCGAATAAACATCTTGCTGCACAACTCCCCACTTAGGATGCCCCCACATACATCTGTTGCCTAACCATAGTTGTCTCTTGCGTCACAGTGACAATATGTCTTGTTTGAGGAGGTGGGGGGGGGGGCTTATAAAAGTTTTTGTGTGTGTGTGTGTGTCAACGTAACGATAAGCGTTAGAAAACCGGTATTTCGTGTGACAGAGAACAGGGTACGTGCGTGTATGTGTGTGTGAGATAGATAGAAAGGAGGAGGCAGAGAGAGTGAGAGAGAAGAGAGAGAGAGAGAGAGAGAGAGAAAGAAAGAAAGAAAGAAAGAAAGAAAGAAAGAGGGGGTATTAAAAGAAAAAAGTCCAAAGAAAATGAGAGGAAGGCTGTATGAGACATTGTTTGCAATTCAAACAACAAGAATAAAATATACAGATTGATAGGACCCCTGGGAAAGGGAAGGGTTTGGGGTAACAACACTGATGGCGATGATGAAGCAAGATAGATGGTGCCTGAAATGCGGAAACCTATCGGGGGGGGGGGGGGTTATTGGGTGAGGGGGTATAGATATAAAACAAACTGTTTACAGGAAACGGGCGAATAAGAAAACGTTCAAATTCAAGGCTGAAAAATCAGCTAAGGGCAAGGGGTGCTGGATTTGTTATAACCGTAATCGGCAGAAATACCTGCTATCTCTACATTTCCACAGCGCACAACATGATAATAAGTATAAACGTGTTAATGGGTTTCTAATATTAAAGCTCCCCCTACCTACAAAATATTAAATAAAGGATCTAACGAGACCCGGTGTATGAACGTGATTATGCCGTTTGTCTAGCCGCACTGATGAACTGTGATACAACGAAACAGTACTGTATGTCAATGACTATATATGTGTGTGTATGTGTGTGAGTATATGCATATATATGCGTGTGTATATAAATGTGTGTATATATATATATGTATATTTATGTATATACATATATATATATGTATATATATATATATATTTACGTTTGTACATATACATACATATACAGTGCCCCGCAAAAGTTTACAATACGCATTTGAAACTGTCTGTTTTTGTATTTCTAGCTTCCCAATGGGAAATGAATCTTTTTATAAACATAGAAGGTAAATTGTCTCCAAGATCTTTAGATCGAATATTAAGATCTTGGAAACTATTCACGTTCGGTTGAGAACTGCCTTCTCTCTGTAAACAGAGGGAATGTCTCTTAGGTTCCAGCGTAATTAATCTCTAGGATCTTCGAAAATATCATAACGTTGTTTTATTTTAATCGTTTCACTGTTTTTATTTTATTTTCGCCCATGAGAAGAACGCAGCGTAATTTTATTTCACTAATCTACATATTTTTTAATTTTCCTTTTTAAATCCATCGATACAGCTTTTAAAATAGCGAGGGCGAAACCGGTCAGCTGACTCCCCACTTTATTTTTCTTCTCCCCCTTTATTTAAAAAATAAAAACGTGTTTTGAGTAGTTTACTTTTAATCATGAATATAATATAATATGTATATATGCCGCTAAAAAAAAAAAAAAAAAAAAAAAAAATCCGCACTTGTGATTTTTACAAAAACCTCAAATTTAAGCTACATTGGATGTAACTCATTTGATTCGCCTTTTATTCTTTTATAATTTTACCTGTTCATATTTGACTTTTGATTGAAGTATCCTAGTGTTCACATCAATTTAAACAATGAGCTTCAAATCGAGATGGCAAATGAGCTTAAAACCAGCTGAAAGTATCCCTCTTTTAGCATCTCTAATCATAATTATTGTTGTTCCTAGGTCATACAGCATAACATTCAGTCCATATACATCGAGTCTCTTTTTGTGATCGTCAGGATCTTATTACTCTCCACGTTTTTTTTGTTTATTCAATCAAGAAATCAGTTGCAGATTGAAATGCGATTGAAATGAGGTTGGTAGATTAATCGTTTTATTATATACTAGCGAGGGGTACCCGGCGTTGCCCGGTTGTTTGTAGGTGTGTGTGGAAACTCCGGAGGTGGGGTGGG
>NC_136504.1:44370907-44398407 GCF_053919585.1 Euprymna scolopes
AAATGGAAAATTGTTCTTTCTCACTAGAAAAAGTAAATATGTGCAAACAGAAACGCGATCTATATGCCGTTACGAGAACGTGACGTCATTTTTCAGTTAACAGGCCTTGTCTTTTACTAGCATCGGTGTAAGCCACCTGACATCCACCTTTAAGGTTCTGCTTCGGGGTGGGGGTGGGGTGGGAGGCTACTGTACAAATCGACATAACTATCTTCACTGGACCATCTGTAACAAGTTGAATGTCGAATGCAGCGCAGCAGCAAGCCATGGGAACAAATACCAGAAAGAAATGTTGAAAAAAAAAAATCATAAGACATCCACTACGACTATGCCATTCCTACAGCTATGCACTTTGAAAACGGAGCTAATAAATCTGACATAGTGATATGAAACAAGATGAAAGAAGCAACCTTGGTAGAAGTCATCAATGATGCCGAGAGGGAAAAGATAACAAAATACCAAGGTCTTATGTACGACATGAAAAGAAATAGGAATTTTAGGAAGATCTCAATAATTCCAGTAATTATAGGAGCAATCGGACTCATGAAAATGAGATTCAGAAATTACCAGGTAACTATATCCAGTGACCCAAGTGCAAGAGAGATTCATAAAATTGCACTTAAAGGGGCGATTAAAACATTTAAAATGGTCCATCGGTTGGGATGTATGAGATAGCAGGTAAATGCCTGGAATCCGATCGGATGCCCCATCAGCAGCTAGAAGAGATGATAAGAAAATAAAAAAGATAAACTACAAAAAACAAAACAAAAAAAAACAAAAAACAACAACAACAAACGTAAGATAGGCCGAGTAGTCGATCAGATTATTTAGCAAGAAACAGTCTCGTGCGAACGAACCCCGTAAAGAAAAACAGTTTTCTTATCGGCAGCAGCTCGTCATGCGGATGGCGAAATTAGCAGTACTGGACAGTCTACGTTTGTTGTCGACGGTGAGGCAAACGTAATCGCACAGTGAAAGATTTTTGGGTAGATTGTGGGAAATATTAGGTGGGGGGGGGGGGTAGCTAAAGTATCGATAAGTGCTCAACAGTGCTGAATATTCCAACGCCTATTTTTAAAGTAAGTGATTTGATTTGGTTGTATTGTTTTACGGCATATCAACCCTTTTACGGCATATCAACCCTTTTCGGGTTATTTAATGCCGGATCCAGTTATTTTGTAGAAGGTTTGTATTCTTTAAGCTCTTTGTATCTTCAATCGCTAGTTTGTAGTGTTTGGTTTGGCTTTGTTGTTTTATAATAGATTTTATCCTTGCCCTGCAGAACATGAATGAGTTTTGCGATGGGAGAGGGAAAAGAGTTACGGTATTAATATTTGGCACATTTTAAGTTAGGAAACCAGTCAGGAAGTCGGGGGAGGGGGGATAGAAAGAGAAAGGGAAAATAAGAAGAAGGAAAATGGGGAAAAGGTGTATTGTTGTTGTTGTTTTTGGTTTTACAGAAAATAATTAAGTTTTGCAAAAGCAAGTAGAAAAACAAAAAGCATCAATGTTTGGTGCATTTCGTCTCAGGAAGCCAATATCTTCAGACAGCCTGATCTGGTATCACCAGTAATGTATGTGAAAATGCATATGTAATCTATGCGCTTTTGATTGGCCGAAATAAAATGTTCTGTGTTAAGACTCTTCTCAAATCAAGAGTTGATATTAAAATAATAAAAAAAGTAATAATTTGCTGATAAAGATTGAAGCCTTACTCGTTGATTCTTAGGAAACGACTGATGTGCCTCAAATGAGTTAAAGAAGATACATTTACAGATTTAAAAAAAAAAAAACAACTGAATTTACAATTTATTTTAAGCTTATGTACATCACAACCTCCCAACCAATGCTCAGTGCATTATTTGGCTCACTACAAACACTGAATTTTATAAAGGACAGACCCATCAAATTATCGCCCCATTAGCCTCCTCCCACTTTTTGCCAAAATATTTGAGACCATAATTAACCATGCTCTAGTCCATCATCTTACAGATGCTAAACTACTGACTGACAAACAATATGGATTTAGACAAGCCCGTTCCACAGCAGACATCCTAACTGTGATCTCTGAACGTATATACCATTCACTGGACAAAGCGGGGGAGGGCAGAGCGGTAACTCTAGATATATCTAAGGCTTTTGACAGGGTATGGCATGAGGGTCTCCTCAGGAAAATCAGATCATACGGTATCACTGGTAGAATACTTAACATAATTAAATCCTTCTTAGATAAGAGAAAAATCCAGGTTCTCCTCGACGGTCGTACATCTAAACAATATGATATAAATGCGGGGGTGCCCCAGGGTTCTATCCTTGGACCTCTATTGTTCCTGATATTCATAAATGACCTCCCCAACAAAATTGCCTCTGAGATGGGTATATATGCTGATGACACTACACTCTATGGCAGGCACGACAGGAAGACGAATGAACACATTTCTAAAGAAATGGCGGAAACACTCGAGGAAGACCTCCAATCTGTAGTGGAATGGGGACAAAAGTGGTTGGTCGCGTTCAATGATGCCAAGATTAAACTAGTTTCATTCAATAATTACAAGAAACCCTCTCTACCACCCATAGCAATGGCCAACGACTCTTTATCTGAGAGTCCATCTTTCAAACTCCTTGGCCTAACGTTCACAGGAACAAGAGTTGGAACAATTACATTGAAGGCATTGCCAGTGCCGCTGCAAGAAAGGTGGGCTCTCTCTACCGTGCTAGAAAACTACTAACACCCGAAAGTATCCTGTACCTCTATAAGGCCACCATTCGCCCATGTATGGAGTATTGCTGCAACATCTGGGCTGGTGCATCTGCTACTAGTCTCTCGCTCCTTGACAAGGTTCAAAAGAGAGTCGCAAACCTGATAGGCCCTGAACTGGCATCTAAGCTTCAGCCTCTGTCCCATCGACGAAATGTTGCATCCCTCTGTCTTTTCTACAAGTATTTTAGTGGTGAATGCTCTGACGAACTGCAAGCACTTGTGCCTCGGCGACGTGAGCACCCTCGACAAACCCGACAGGCTGCTAAATCCCACCCCCACACTGTAGAGATCCCTAGATGTAAAAGATCTTTGTACTCCAATAGTTTCTTCCCCAGAACCGCTAGACTCTGGAATTCCATTCCAGGTCCCTGCTTCCCCAACAGTACTGACGTGCAGAAGTTCAAGTGTAACGTGAACCGACATCTTGCTGCCCAAATCCCTACATAGTACCCCAGTAGTTGTTGCCCCTGATAGTAGCCCCCTACACCAAAGTGGCAATTTGCCTTGTTTGGGGTGAAAATGTAATAAAAAAAAATGTAAAATTGAGAAAAAATCTCAGCGGATAAGATCATTGACTTGTTCATTCAACCCCGGGCAACACCGAAACATCCTTCTAGTTATTATTCCGTGCTCCAGCTAACAAGTATATATATATATATATATGTATATATATATATATATATATATATATATAATATAATATATATATATATAATATAATATATATAATATATATATATGATATATATATAATATATATATAATATATATATATAATATATATATAATATATATATAATATATATATAATATATAATATATATAATATATATATAATATATATATAATATATATAATATATATATATAATATATATTTAGTAATGTGATTGATAATTTAAAAATCAAATTATAATTAAATTAAAAATCCGTTTCATAAGAAGGAACAACAACAAAATCAATTATTTGTACGATCGTTTCGGAAAACAGTGTTTTTATTGTGGTAGACATCAAGTTACGGACAATAATTATTACATATAGTTTTTTTTATCAAACAAGGTTTCCTCATCAGCAAATATTGGGAAAGGTTTTTATTAAATGTAAAAGACACCATAAATAAACCTAGCATTAAAAGTAAGGCAGATGTATCTTTTATCTGGAAAAAAATTAAAATAAAGGTATGGATTTAGACTTGATAAGAAAATTAATATGGGTTAGAGATAGAAATAAAATAGAGTAAAATTATAAATATAAATTTTGTTTAAGTACAATATCATACATACATACATACATACACAAATATATGCATGCATATATATGAAAAAGTACACACATATACATAAATATACATATATATACATAAAAACATACGTACAAATATTTGCCTTTTAATTTTTCGCCTTTTGAAATCAAGAACTATGGTTAAAGTACTCATATAGATGCTTGCTATAGCTTTTCAGCTTATGAAATGATAAATTTTCAAATATAATATATATAATATATATATAATATATATATAATATATATATAATATATATAATATATATATAATATATATAGTATATATAATACATATATATAATATATATATATAATATAATACATATATAATATATATAATATATATAATATATATGATATATATAATGCATATATATAATATATATAATATATATATTATATATATAATACATATATATATAATACATACATACATATATATATAATACATACATACATATATATATAATACATACATACATATATATATAATACATACATATATATATAATACATACATATATATATGTATATTATATATATAATACTAGCAAAAGTACCCGTCGTTGACTGGGTTCAAAAACAGCTTACAGAAAATGGACTATGATTTATGAAAGTATGATAGGTTATGAAAAGGAAGGGTTGTAAAGAGATAGCTTCGAATTTGGGGTATCAAAACCAAAGCAAAATATGATGAAAATAAAAATAAAATAGATAAATTCCATAATTTATTATACCATATCTGTTCACGCTGAAACACTTATCATCACAATATTCTGTGGATCTATATTAAAAAACCTTGTTAAACTTTGTGAAATATTTCCATTCTATGGAAGTCAGGTGCGAACGAACACCCCATAATTTTATTATACCAGATTTCTTCAAACCGAAACATAATCATCAAAGTATACTTACACAGATAGATATGCAAAAATCTTTATTAAAGTTTGTGCCTATTTCCATTCTATGGAGCCCAGGCGCGAACGCAGACACCACAATTTATATTATACCATCCCTTTTTAAGTTAAAACATACTTATCAAAGTATTATTATGTACATCTATATCAAAAACACTTGTAAACGTTTTTTTTTTTTTTAATTTTTAATTTTTTTTTTCATACTTTGTGGATCAGGCGCGTACGCAGACCCCACAATTTAATGAATCATCATTGTGCCAGATCAAACATACCCATTCCTGTGTCTCGATAAATCTTCTATCATTATATGTGATCAGTTTTCTATAATAGTCAACCATATAGGAGCCTATTCGTGACCAGACACACACACACACACATAGACGTTCAGCTTTATATTATAGATATGGATTCTTCGGACTATTGTTTTCGTCTTGGGTGTTATTTTCATAACGTTTCGTCCGATGTAACCTCGGACCTTCTTCAGATATATCTGGTCAAACTCGAGAATCTTTCTTTCAAACTCAAGCATCTGCACAGAATTTCAAACGAAACCTCTTAATTAGCCCACGGGGATAACATGCTCTCGTTCCGTCAGTCATGACTGGGTAGAACTCCTAAATAATTCGCAGTTGTATGTTTGAGTGTCGCCTGCACTGAGGATTGAACCTTCACACTCTAGAAGAGTGTAACTTAGAACTAAATTTTATCAAGTACTTTACAAAATTTATAGCTGACGGAACAAGATTATGCTGGGGCGAGGGGGTAGCTTCCAAGAAAAAGTTGGGTTAGGGTTGAACGAAGCACCGGAAAAGCGTAAGATAGCTGTGCCATCTCGTGAGCGTTCCCTTCTATAATCTCCTTAACCTGCTCAGCTTATATCAGAGGCGGCCTCTAATTAGCCAAGCCAAAAACGAAGTTAAATAGTTGCACCGACCAAAGCCCAACTTAGAAATTAAGCATAGATCGAAAATAATTAAAGGCGGATCGTTGTAACCATGCTGTTGCCGTTTGTAGTACGATTGCTAGATGGGGAGGGAAGATGGCTTCCCGTTTTGTATAGGGTCGAAACGTCAGTATCTATCCCACTGGCTTTGTCTGCTATGAATAAAAGGGTTTGGATTAAAATGAGCAACTTCTCTACAATTTAAATCCATCTTGCTAAACAGTTTCATTAACCGAAAACATGGTCCAAGAAATCATTAAAGAAACTCAGCATGCGATATAGGTTGTGTCTGTCCACGTACGTGCTTTATAGAAATGAAATTGATTAGCAAAACTATTGCTAAAAGTGAGGAGCGAGATCAGACGTCTTATTGCAGTGACATTTCCAAAGAAAGTATTTATGACTAGTGGGGGGAGGGAGCTTTGTGTTACATAAGAAGGGCTGTCTTCTTCTTATGTAAGCAAGAAGGCAGACTAGATAAGTGAAAATGATATTAGGAAAAGAGCTAGAATCGAGCTCTGTAGGCAAGTGTTAAAGATAATGGTTAATTGAAATCCTAGGAATGCAGTCGATTGTTAGTTCTTTTAGAAATAACTAAATATTATTTGTCAGAAAAAGAGCGATTGTTCATTCTTTTAGAAATAACTGGATATTAAATATGTCAGTTAAAAGAATGGACAATGCGAGTTTATAGATAACGATTAAAGATAGGTTAGAAGAGAGACCATGTAGTCTAGAATCCCGGCCGAGGAATAAAGAAATCATCTAATATTTTTGTAACTGTTCATCTTTGTGTCGTCATTTCAACCGAAAGGTAAATGTGTTTTGTATATTCATCTATAAACGAACTCTTGTATAACTTCCCCCCACAAGGAATGTGTCCCCTCCTCTGTGTTAACAAGAACTGCATAAATGTCCCAGCTCAAGTATTATATGATAAAAGAATTATTATTACAATCGTCATGATGTACAAAGAATATAAATGTCTCCCTCGGTATTGTCATCATCGTCATTATCTCTGTTCTGAGTGCTCATTAAACATGTCTCTAATATGACCCCCCCCACAACACAACATTTGCCCGGGCGTAAAATACGCTTAAATATAATATTATTATTTGTCCAGATTTCGTATATATTATTATAGAGTCGTGATTTCAAAAGTAAAAAAAAATATTTAGGTGCCATCAGCTAGAAACGAAATTGCAGCGTTCAAAGTTTGTGACGTTACCACTGTACCAACGTGACACGCATATAAACAGATTAAAAATTAAAAAAATAAACTAAGATGAATGTACGAACTGTTTTTAACTGTTGTATTGTGGTGTGGCCCCCAGGTTGGGAATCGTAGTAGTGCGTAGGACCCCCTGGCTGTGGCACATAGCAGTTTTAATTACGTCGATCGTCCGTGGGTTAACCTGTTTACTAAGTGGTTGTCATGACAACGAGTTAAGACTAGTGAGTTATCTCACCTTAGACTGGCACTTTTTCCTTATCTTGCCTCTCGTCAATTGTCAAAAATGTCATAACAACGTTGAACCTGAAAACAAAGCGGTTGACAACTTAGAACGATCAGCCGTAACTTAAAAATATGCATTAAAAGACGTAAGTCACAATTGCGTTTGTTTTTGTATAAAATTATATTTTACAATATATTTACAATTTAACCAGTTCGTCTTTTTTTTTTCTTTTGGTGGTTTTGAAGTTCACCGCGATGGTAACAGTGTTCTCACAGTGTTCTGAGGAGGGAAATGACGTTTCAACGATCCGGTTTTCAGCAACACGTGCTGTCCCTTGTTTCTCCTCTCTCTGCTAGCCCTCTGCTTCTTCTCGTTAGATTCCAAACATCACTGTTTTTATTGGCATTTTTGTCGCTTTGTTTTTTTCCTATCCACGCGATCTGTCAATCAGCTGATCGATAATAGAACATGCGTTCTTTAGTCACGTTTTGACAATTCCTTTGCCGGTTCCTGACCTCGGACGATCGTCCGATTTATCTTCAGCTGACCGACACGTGAATTTACCACTCATGCCAATATCTGTACTTCCAGAGCTTATGAGGAATGTTACGTTTCTTTGTTTTGTAAACAAAAAAATCGTCGTCCGATTTCTCTGTTTACGACGTAAGCACTTTCTCTTTTCAACTGGTGGACAATCGATTATTCGATGCCCACTCTTTTAAATCTTTTATTAAAGAAGTTTTTTTTCTTGTCAGTTATGTATCAGATGGTTCCAGCCATCCATTACATAACATTAACGATTTTTTCAATTCTGACTCATTTTTGACCCCTTAATAGCAATTTTAAACGGCTCGTTAAAAAAATCCAATCATTTGAGGCCACTAGCGCCGCTCTGCGACTTTTAGTTTCGAGGGAGATAGAGTTTGAAAATATGGAGCCAGACAGACCAACAGACCAACATATAGCCTATTATGTATTAGATTTGTGGGAGGCAGGCCTGGGCAGAATCTCAAATTGCCTCGCCGCGAATAGCGTTCTTATTGTCCAAATTCTATATCCTTTCGCGAGTGAGAACAAACGAACGTGTTCTTACTGAACCACGCATCAATCACTCCGCGAGTGTCAACATGCACGCGCAAACGAAAAAAAAAAATTATCATAATTAAGCAACTGCTACATTAGAAAGGACAGAGTTTGTTCGGAGATATGATGTTGACCCACTTACACCATGCCTAATCGAGTTGATAATGGAACGGTCACCATATGTGAAAAATGATAACATTTCACTCATCAAAGTTTACTTTAAAAATAAAAAAAAAAACACGCTGACAAATTTTCCATTTTTTTTTATTTTCTTAAAGAATTACATGAGTTTTTGATTTGAAATATTTTATTTCTTCTTTATGCAATGCATTTTTTTTTCAAAAATCTAAAAAAGAAACACAAAAAACAACATTGAATGAAATAGAAAAAATTAATGTAGGTGGCCAATTTTTACATGACAATATTTTCAAAATATGAGGTTTCACTTTAAAAAAATCAACGTGTTTTTTTTTTTTAAGCTTTTAAACTTTTGACTTTACAGGTAAATTTGCACATAATTATTCCTTTGTTTCTGTTTTAAATTAGATTATTTTATTTATTGATCTTTTATCTTTAATTTGTGATATATAAACCTTAGATGAGAAAATTAATTATTTTCTTTTAAATGGACATTTCAAAATGAGGGGGGGGATGAATTAAAAATACAGTTTGTCTAGAATATTATACTCGGTTTATTGGAAGGAGCATAAAATTTCACATTAAACCTGAAAATATCTTAAAAATTGAACCAATAGAAAAATTTGGATAGATCTTTAAATTGAAAAAATTGAAAAAAATTTAACTTGTAAAATTCATTCCATTTCATTACGTAGAAAAAATGGCTGCATGAGCACGTGCATGCACTTTGTAAACACTGATTTTTAAAAATAAAAAATAATATTTCTATTATTTAAAAAAAACCTTCAATAGTTTATTTTGAAAGTATATTCCATAAAGAAATTAAACAACCCACTTTAAAAAAAATACGAGTATTTTTATTCGCAGTTTTGTGTTAAGGGTGTCAAAAATTCCCCCCAAATTCTGACACACCTAGTGATCCATTAACAAATTAACCACTAGCTACTAACTAACGGTTTTGATACGCCTGGTAACAGTGTTACAGTCAAAGTTACTTCAGTCGACTGAACTAGAATAATAGTGTGGTGACAATACCTTGAATCACCGAGCTATGTTCGCTTACTTGAAAAAGATAAAATTAAAATTATTCTCTTATTAAATTAAAGATAAAATCAAAGTTATTCTCTTATTAAATTAAAGATAAACTACAGACACCAGTGAGAGTTACTTCCCCTGGGACTCAGAAATGTACTAAAAGAGTCGACGAGGGCGACCTATATACTCCATGCTCTGCGCATTCTAGCGTTGGAGGAATATCCCTTTGATTTAAGTTTCCATCACAGTAGCAAGTTACTGAACATTTGTATTTGTTCTGTTCTGCTGTGTTACTGGTCTTCATTGCATTTATCAATATGTTAATAAATATATTACATATGAATGAGTCCCCTGTGGAATTTCTACAGGCAAACAATAGTAAACAATAAATAAATTTTTTCTTTAAATAAATTCCCTACTTCTACTGATAATCAGACTTTGTGGCCATTACCATATTTTGCCTTTTTTTTTTTTTTTCACTTGAGCACCTGCCCTGAAAATGTTCTCTGGAATGTCACTGAATGAATGTACGGGCGACCATCTAAAATGAAAATCGTCGGCCATCTTTTATTGCCGAATTTCGCTCGGCCTTTTGGCCAAGATCAAATCACTTTTGTGTAGTATCTGTTCCGGCAGACACTGCAATCAAAGACCATATGTGGGGGCAACCCCACATATAAAACCAATGCTCTTGTAGCAATCAGTTATTGGTCAATGTAGGGGAAACCCTTCATATCAATTGTCACTATCTAGCTCGCCTATTCCCCATCTCCCCAATCTCTCCACATTAAAAAACGGCATTGTGTCTAATTTGCTCAGTGGGGAAGCAAATAAATCCGTCAATCAGTTATTGGTCAATGTAGGGAAAACCCTTCATACCAATTGTCACTATCCAGTTCTCCCTCCACCGGGGGAGCTGGTCCCCCTTCACTTTAACGCTCCCCATTAAAAAACGGCCTTTTGCCTAATTTGCTCAGTGGGGAAGCAAATAAATACAATCTCTTATTGCCGAATTCTGCGAAATGAAAGTAACGTCGCAAGTTTTAAAACAACAAACTTACAGTTTCAGAGATGTAAAACTGTGCAGATACGTAGAATTTTGAATGCGTTGTGTAAGTTATTTTCAAGTTCGCAACCGTTAACTATATTACAGTATACTGCATCAAAATAAGCTATTTTGAAGCAATGCCGAAACTTATCTCACTAAATAATAAGCGAGCGTATATTAGTAAATTACGGTCGATTAAACATGGGACTACAACGGACACTATGTAGAGAGTTGAGCAGCGAGATCTCTGTTCATATTACACTTGAACTTCAGCATGTCAGAAGTCGAGGTGCTTGTGCAGAATACTGAGTTTTGAAACAACCGCATTTCAGTTTAATGCATTATTACGTACTTACGTGTCATATTGAAATTAGTATAAATTCAAAAATTACGAAAAATGATACAGTAGATGATGGGCTAGATCAACTGTTCACAAAACATCATCCACAATAATTAGCTACGGGCAATGTAATGGCTGTTTCGGTAGGGGGGGGCATGGTTTGGAACGCCGGCTAATCATAATTTTTTTTTAATTTTCGATTACTTTTTTATTGTTTTTGAAAGATTATAGTTTAAAGTTAATTTCTCCAATAAAAAAGTGTGTGAAATAAAAAAAATACATAGAATAGTTTTATCTCAAATCTGAAAAACTCTACATTTCACGTAAAAATTCATTATGACAAAGATCGTGTTTACATTTCTCTGGTAAGAAAAATATAAGTTTTCTGAAATTATTTCAAAACTAAGTATTAAGTTTAAGTCTTAATAATGAATTAATACAATAAATGTACTTAACTTTTGCTAAAAAAAGCAATAATTATCCAAAAATGTCACACTGGTAGGAACGAAACTTGTTTATCGTATCAAAAAAAAAAAAAAATCTGGCGGCAAAATTCAAATATGTATGGAACGACAAATTAGACATAATTTATTTCTTTATTTAACATTATTCCGACATACCTAGCGATTTTTTCCTGTTTTTTTTTTTTTTTTTTTTTTGAGTCGCAGACCACCTTCCTTCATTTAAAAATGCATAAAAGTTAATTAAATTCATTAATTATACTACTGACAATTAATTTATTGAAAAAAGTAACCACCATTATTTATTAATATTAATACAGAATTACAATTGGTTAAGAAAACAATTTATAATTATTGAAAAAATTACACACTAAAAAAATACAGACTTACGTTAACATTTATCATAATGTTTACGTGAAATTTAAAGTTGATAAACACAAACAGGCGGGTAGTTGAAGAGAGGAGGAGGGTGGGCAAAACAGACTGGTTTTCTTTTCAACTCTGCGCATCCGTACTTACCGACATGGAACGTTCGTATAATTTTTGCCATTTTTTAATTAAATTATTTTTCTGTTCCTGTTTTTCAATTTTTTTTTTTTTTTTACTTTGTTTTCCAAAATTATATGAAATTATCTTACGTTGATAATTATACGTTCTTGCGTGCAATGAAAATATTAGAATCTTACATGTAAAGATTACGTTAAAAATATAACCGTAAAAAAAAGTAGAATTTTTTTTTGCAATTATAATTCTTTTTGTGTGAAAATATTAAATAAACAATGCTTAATTCAATGATAATATCGGTAGTTCGAGAAATTAATTTTTCTTCGAGTTATATCGATTTCGTTAATACGGACTATAGGGTCTTTTTTCGTAATGTTTCCTTAAAAATTATTTGTTTTATTATTGTTACAAATTACGATGCTTCATTTACATTAAAAAAGCAAAAATAAATTCTTGCGGTTTTTATTTACTACTGAAAACCATAACTTTAGTAAAGGTATTTTTTGTTAAAACAAAATAATACATTTCCACTAAGATTTAAATAAAAATAATTGGATCATTATATTCCACGATGATTATTTGATAAATGCTGAAAATTTCATTAAAATTGGTTAATTTCCTGATTTTTCATGAATTTTTAAGTAAAGGGAAGGATCAAATTATTTATACATTTTGAGCATCGGCATTCATTTTGCCCGTACCTAACAATAATGATTCGAATATTTTCTATATTGAAATTGATCTATTGCAGTTACCTCCCCTGTATTTCAAGAACTTTTCCGCATCAAAACATACAATAAAACTCTACAAATTTATAAATTTTATTTTTACTTATAATTATTTTTCTACTGGATTATTTTTGGTAATGTTTGGAATTTATACTCATTTCGACATGATACGTAATTACGTAATAATAAGTGTTGGGACGATTAATCAGAAGCGAGAATCGGAAAGATTAGAAGTCCTAAAGGAGTATCGGAACCGCTATAGGAATCGAAAAAAAAAAAAAAAAGAAAAATTCTGCCTATTTTCCGATGCCAAAAACGATTCTTTTAATTGTCTTTTTATTTGATTTTGTTTAAAGCAAAATCTTCCATTATTAGTAGTATTAATAAATATATATTGATTTTAGATTACCAGTCAAACTAAAATCTATAGATCATGCTCCCCCACACGGGCGTGTTTTTACGTTCAAGAAAATATATGCACATTTAACATGTACTTTTGTACGGTTTGGGGAAAAGTCACAATTTATATTTAAATATTAAGAGATCTATAAAGAATCGGAATCAGTAATTATATTGGAATCGGGAAAAATATTGGAATCGTCTCATCATCACTCGTAATAATGCTTTCACCTGAAATGTGATTGTTTCAAAATCCACTACTCTGCACAAGCATTGAAGTCGAACGTATGGATACATCTTGTCCTTCATGCCAAGATCACAGTGTAGTATCTGTTCTGATGCTACAGTTACTGAGAAATTTTTATTTTTGTCTCTATCCAGAGTGCTCCATTTTGGGGAGCTGGATTTTCCCCTACATTAAAAACCGACCTTGTGTCTAACTTTGCCCTCATGGGGAGGCAAGTAAATAGCAACATCACGTCTTATAGATTTTATTTCATCATTATCGCGCCGCATATTGATCGATATTCTCCGGTGAACAAAACCCGTTTAAACGAAAATAAACTGACAGAGGAAATTCTAATATAAAATAAATAAAACATGCTCCGCTAGATTTTTCAATGAACGTCACTCACTGCCAGTGTAAGATATATATAATATAACTATCGAGGTGGTTATCGTCTGGTAGCGTGGCCGAGCGGTCTAAGGCGCTGGTTTTAGGCACCAGTCTCCTCGGAGGCGTGGGTTCGAATCCCACCGCTGCCAATTATTTTGTTTGGTTATTAAAAAAAAAAAAAAAAAAACAGAAAAAGCAACATAGTAGCAAAGATCATGTTTCGCTGACATGCCTTTTGCCAGTAACAAGTGTATATAAAATATACGGCCTAATCACGTTGACACATCGAGCGCCTCGCGCACCTCCTGACATTTTTGGCCCGCGAGTGAAAGATCAAAGTCTTTTTTCTTGTTTTTACACGTAAATAAAAAAATGTTTTAAACAGTTAGGCTATAAGTAGGACGTCCCCTTATACGAAAGAGTGAATGCGGTATTATGATGAAAGAAGATACTAGCTAAGAGAAACGTTTGTTTAGTTCTGGAGTGACAAGGATGACCAACGTCCAACGACCCCTAATCCCCTCCCCCTTTTGAGTTGGCTTTGTGCCTAAGTTTTTTGTTCGGTTTGAACTTACATTGTAATTTTAGCCTGAATAAAAGATTTAATATGTCAAAGTGTAGTATCTGTTCTGTGAATGCTGCAATGAAAGCAATATGTGGGGGCAACCCCACATATCAGACCATTGCTCTTGAAGCAATTAGTTTTGGTCAATGTAGGGGGAACCCTTCATACCAATTGTACCCTTTTAACCATGCGAGAGTCCTCCCTCGGGGGGGGGGGCTTGTTCCCCCTTCCCCTCTCTCCACATTAAAAAACGACGCTGTGTTTAATTTGCTCTCGTGGGGAAGCAAATAAATAACCACCAGTTTCTGTTAAGTCTAACAGCATTGAGTCTGGCCAAGACGTAAATGGGTGGCAGTTTAGGAATACCAGGTGCTGTATGTGTTCTCCGCCTATCTCGGCATCGTTTCCAGCCTTTCTAGATTTCCTTATTAGGAATGCTTTAATACAAGTTTTCATATGATGGCTATGAAGCGTCATAAAAGTGAGGCAACTTATAGCTTAACTAATTAAAAATATCCCAAGCTACTAGTTTGTTTGGAATATTAAAACAATAATAAATAAAAATTTTAAACAAATTTTTGTTATGCAAGCTGCACTGCAGCTGCATATATTGTAAATCTTCGTAAAATTTTCTGTTTTTATATATTGAAATATTTGTGGAACTACAGAGGAGATAATTTTTCCCGGGCAATAATTAGTAGGTATCTGTCTGTAAAAAAACAAAAACAAAAAAAAACTGGTTTTCTGTCTGGATATTTGAAATATTTTCGGTAAATTTGTAGACAAACAACATCGGCACATCATTGCTAATTACATCTACCCAATTGAAATTCTATTCGTTTTTTTCTGCCATTACATATGAACACACTAAAAACTTGGTCGGGGAAAATACAATTCTTTTAACATGTAGTAGGGAATCAGATTAGTATATAAATTTAACGTAAAATGAACCCCATTTCCGAACAACTCTATCTAAAAAGATAGCAGCTAACCAAAAATTGTTTTTTTGTTTTTGTTTTTTTTGTTTTTTTTTTTGTTTTTTTTTGTTTTTGTTTTTTTTATACCAAACCGTAAAACCACACGTGACCGCTTAAAAAGAGTAGAACCCTCTCCCCCTCCTCCTCCAAATAATAAATAAATAAAACACGGAGGATTTATCTTAGGCACCGCCAAAACTGGGGGAGGGGGGCAGGTAAGTACTTTTTGACGGACCGTCTTTTTAAAAATCTACCAAAAATCAGGTAATTATCCAATCAATACGAAATTTTCAGCGATTATTAAGAGAAAAATGAACTTTATAACAGTGTACTTATTTTTCATAAACGATATTTATATATATATATATATATATATATATATATACATATATATATATATATATATATAAATATATATATATATATATATACATATATATATATATATATATATATATATATATATATATATATATATATATATATATATATATATTTACTTACAAAATCCACCTTGTTTTGAGGTGGTACAAATATGCTTAAAATAATCATCTGAAAATTAACACAACATATTGTGTTGTTGTAAGGGACAGAAATATAGATTTAAAAAAAATTGTTTGCATACCTTATTTTGACGTCTGAATATCAGAACTTCGATTGTGTTTAATTATCCCGCTTTTGAGTTTTGAAGTGTGAAATTCGGTGAATATGTTAAGCAAAACAAAAAACAATTTTTTAAAAATATTTATACGAAAAAAGCCATTTTAAAATCTTTGATAAATAAATTAACAATTTTTTTTTAGCGAGCCGAATAATACATGACCATTATTAAACAGGGCATGCTTTGAAGAATCGATACAAAAAAAAAATTCGATAAATATTGTGCCCTTTGTGGTAAAAAATAGCATCATTTTTTCGATCCCGTTTGAAAACTTTCGGCTACGGTGGACCAAACGCGCTGAAATAATTATTTTTAATCTGCTTTAAATTGCCCCTCCTCCATTTTGGGGAGCCTGGCCCCCACACACATACACATTAAAAACCAAACTCATACAAATGGTCACCCATCTGGTACTGACCAGCCTCAGCTTAATAATACATTGAAATTTTCGTCACTGAAAAATAAGTTTTTTTGGCCTATTTGGTCTTCCATAGTTTGCTTTTTATCGAATACAAACGTAAACAGTGTCGATCTAGACTCTAGATCGACGCGAAGTAACTGGTTGCCTATATGAATAAGTGGAATTATTTGAAATCCAGGTACTTATATTATATATTTTTGCATATTCTCATAGAAAATCATCCTAAATCTTAGTTAGACAACAAATAAATAAATTATTTCAAAAACCTTTTTTAAAAAATATTTATGTACGTTTTTTTTGTGCAAGACAAAAATGTCAATTGTTAACTTTTTGGGAAAATTTAACATTTAAAATTTAATTAAAAATAGTAGAAAAAGTTTTACATTATTCTGTTTTCTATATGATAAAATTCAGGGTTTTATCTTTCTGGAAAAAAAAAGTACCTCAGAAATAATGGATTTTAATAAATGCAATTTCGTTTTAAAAAACAACAACAACTTGATTTTTCGGCCATTTTTGGCGGTGCCTAATTTATCTTCCATTGTGAAAAAAAAAAAAAAAATAGCAGAAAATACGATTCGGTGATGAATAGGGCTATAGCATATTCTTTTGTCTTCGTTGTTTTGACTCTCGATTATATATCCGACACAGTTAGACACAATTAATCAACCGAGAATCACATCACTGTACATAAAAACATATAAGATATTAATGGATATATACCTGAGAATCAAAACTCGGGAAAGAATATGCTGTTGTCATAGCCCTAGTGATGAGACGATGAGACTAAAGGATTGGCATAGACTTCACAACAACTTACTACTCCCCCCTACCTAAACTGGGCTATAATTGGTGCAAATACTTAACTTCATTTCTGGCTTGTACAATCGGAAACAATTTCTCATGCAAGCAGCACTTCAGCACGGAGCCAGGATTAATAACAAAGCGCCTACTACTTTCTCCTTTTTTTTTTTTTTGCACAGTTCTCTGACTCATCCTGGCCACCGATTCCAATCTCCAAATTTCTTTCTTGGGATACCATCTGACCCTGAATTCGACAAGATAACTCAAACTTTTACAAGCACTCGTCTACTTGAAACCACTATCAATTATTTCCCCTACTATTTATCTGTGCCTAAACCTAAACGTAGATTCCATGAACAAATCTCTTCCGTTTGCCTGCTTTCTAACTGACTACAATTTGACCGTCGTCAAGTCCAACGTAAACAAATTCTTGATAAGCCGTCCTCTTAAGTAATCCAATTTACCAAATTTCCACTATTAACGATTGCTACGATATTGGCCCATTGACTACTGTACACTCATTGACCCTTATCCTCGATTAGCCCCCGGGCCTTGATCAGTGGTGACTCCTTTGTAAAAAAAAAAAGGATCTAACATGGGTATAAGCGCTCAAATACTATCTTAACAATGTAACATATACATACGCATACCTACAACGCACACATATATACCGCCTTACTTTAACACATGCGCACGTATGGAATTTCGGCACTTCTGCATGACAGTGCCGTGAGGCGAAGGTGTGTGTTTTAATTTCAAGAACGACCGATAGAGGGCGTGTGTCAGTCGAACAGCGGTCGATAAATCGTATCAATCATTGAAAAAAAAAACCAACAATATTATTAAAAATTAAACTTCTATATTAAAATTATATTTTGCTCTGTTGGCAAACCAAAAATTATATTTTGATATATGTTTACACAATCTTAATGTGGGGGGCCTTAAAAACAAACAATCTTTGTGCAAACAAATATTCTTAATGTTTTATGTTTTTTAAAATTATATTTTGCTACATTATGATAAAATTATATTTGGATATATTTTGATACAATGTTATTGTGAAACAAAAACATTTATATGTTGCTACATTTTATACAATCTTACATGAAAAAAACCCAAATAATTCTGAAAAAAAAAAAACAATCTATAAATGTTTTATGTTTTTAGCATTTATTTTATTTTCACTTAAAAAAATCACTCATTCAAAAGAAATAATATTAAAACATTAAAATTATCTTTTTTTATATACAATAAATGTTTCGCTTTTCCTATATTTTTGCGTTCTCGGAGACACTTGTTTATATTTGAGGTTCACAGAACGGCCGGTAGAGGGCATTTCTTATTCAAAGAACAGGGGTCAATAACTCGTCTCAGTCGCCTCATGGCACTGTCATGCAGAAGTGCCGGACTTTCTTATAATACGAACTCTACTCTAGTTCCTACTAAGGAGATATTTATTAAACGCCACATGGACTCTCTAACACTTTTCCCATCCAGGCATGTTATTATTCTTTGGTACTGACCTTTTGTCTCTTTTCATTATTATTATTATTATTTTTTTTTATTTATTTATTTTTTTTGCATGTTAACAAAGACGTCCAATAAATGGACTTCGTGCATTTTCTATACAAGAACCAAAGTTTTCCCAGCTGGCCAAACTTGAGTCCTTGTGCCGGAAAAATATCCAGTAAATAAAACGTTGTTTAGTTAAATCGTTATTTTTATTTTTTATTTATTTTTTTGCATTTCCATAGACCAAACATGGACATAAATATCACTAAAACATCCGCTGGGTCATAAGCTTCATTTCAGTACCTTACTTGCCTGGGTGGATTGTCTGTAGGCTGAGATAAACCGCGTCACACACACACACACACAGATTAGGGCAATTTATAATAAGATATCTTTATCCTATTCCGTATTAAAAAGCTTTAAACCTTGATCAAAATAAAAGTAAAAATAAATTATTCCCGGGCAGCGACAGCTAAGTACAGTTGGAGAAGGTATTGCGTAACTTCTTTCTAACTGAGAAATCTT
The DNA here is from genome assembly GCF_053919585.1 of Euprymna scolopes. Taxonomy (NCBI): domain Eukaryota; kingdom Metazoa; phylum Mollusca; class Cephalopoda; order Sepiida; family Sepiolidae; genus Euprymna; species Euprymna scolopes. The sequence continues at coordinate 44,390,086 of NC_136504.1, forward strand.
TTGCAAGGTCAGAGGGCTCCTCATCTGGAGAGCTGATTTTTCAATGACACTTTCCGACTCTAGTGTTACATGTCTTGCAGAGGGAGAGAAATAAATACAGGAAAGAAGAACCGGTCCTCCATTAGAGTTTGTGTGTGTGTGTGTGTGTGTGTGTGTGTGTGTATGTGTGTGTGCGTGTGTGTGTGTGTGTGTGCACGCGCATGCGCACGAGTGCGTGTGCGTGTGTGTGTGTTAGTATGGTGAGGCTATTAATAGTTTTAATGTTGATGGTATAATACTGACAAAAACGAATGCTATTTTTATATACGCTAGCAGCTGATAATATCTTTCGCGCTGACTGCTATTGTACTGTAAATATAGACGAAAGATGGGAGCATCTATCTTTGTTTAGGTAGCGTGGCCGAGCGGTCTAAGGCGCTGGTTTAAGGCACCAGTCTCTTCGGAGGCGTGGGTTCGAATCCCACCGCTGCCAGTTATTTTGTTCGGTAATTATAGCAAAATGATAAGTTGGTCAGGCGGGCACACGAACGAAAGATTTATAGCAACCATTGAATGCACTTTTATCATAAAATAAAAACTTATACACACATATATTTATGCATAAATTACAAGACAATTGATGAAAAATAAAATGAAATAATTTATTGATCAACCAATAATTTGAACAAGGAATTGTAAAAATAAAAAAATCCTTAACAACTGCGTTATCGAAAGTTCGCCTCATTAATCAGAGAATCGGCATATACAGGGTGAACCAAAAAACGGGCCCATACTCTAATTAGGCCCCGTTTCTTAGTGTTTTGTCCGAACGAAATTTAACACAGTGTATTCTTTGTCGCAGCTTCCACTGGGGTCTTGGTGTACTCACAGTCGTTGATTCTGCCATGTCCTGTAAAATAAGGGCAATCAGTGAATAAATAATGGAGATATCATGTTTTTTTTTTTTTGTAACCCTGTATATGTGTGTATGCGTGAATATATACATGCATACACGCACGCACACACACACACACACACACACACACACACACACACACACATATATATATATATATATATATATATATATATATATATATATATATATATATATACTAGGATGGGTGCCCGGCGTTGCCCGTGTATTTGGAGGTGTATGCTGAGCAAAAAAATAAAAAATTGACTGAAAATTAACGGAGTTATTGCGAAGGAAAATGTACACAGACTCACAAACAGACACACAGACACACAGACACGTTCGCTTATATATATATATATATATATATATATATATATATATATATATATATATATATATAGGTAGATAGGTAGATAGACAGATAGATAGATTTGTTAAACAAAAATATATCCGTATACATAAATATATATGGAAACAATTTTGTGTTTTCTATAAACTTTTTTCGCAAATATTATGCAAGTATAAATCATGTATAATATCTGCATGAATATAATTACAGGTAATAGTTAACTAAAGATGATTATCTCATTAAAAACCAGAAGCAACTAATAGGGAATTAATTAAAATGAATGTTTAATGAATATGCAAATTAGCTAGATCGTTTGCTAGTGAATGCAATTCCACAACCAAGATATAAGAAAATTGATATTTTCTTTTTAAATAAATAGAAAAGAGAGTTTTTAATATGAATATTGATACACACAAAAGAAAAACGATCAGTATTGTTTTTAAGCTCGATCTTTCAGACGACAAATACCGAAAAAATGACTAAAAACATTAATTTCTTCATCCTCAACTGGGCACTTTTCTACAGGGAGGGTCGCTTTTTTCACCGATATTTTCGAAATCATCCCCTCTTATTGATTGTCTAGCCTTAATGTAAACCTATGTGACTTCCGGTTTGGCGTTGGTCGTAACAGCAAAGACATCAGGTTTTTTCCCCCGTTCTTTTCCTCCTTTGCGGTACAGGTTCGAGCCTGCCTTCCTACTAACACTTTTTTTGCGCAACGCCGGGCACCCATGCTAGTATATCTATAAAAGTGAACGTGTGTGTGTGTTTGTGTGCGTACATTTCCCTACTCAATAACTCTGTCAATTTTAAGTTTACGGACTCGAAATTTGATATACAGGGTAGTGAGATATTGGAAAATCTTTGTAATTCGTGTTCGGCCAGAAATTTGGCTATTAAGGCGTCAAAGTTCAATGATTTGACCTTTGAGAACTCTACCAAAGTCCTTCGACAATTTTGGGTATATACAATTGAAATTTTAGCCCCGAAGGGAGATCAAGATTGTATTTTTTGGTCAGAAGAATAGTTGACTGAAACGTCGTGAAAAAACAATAAACAAAAATGAGGACAATAGTCCGCAATAATGAATTCCAATCAAATAATATATATGATAATAATATATATAAATTAGAAAAAAACGCTATTTAAAAGAAACATAATAATTTTAAATTTATATCCAATTTTTAATTGCAACTTCAAAGTAAGTTTTTATTTAATACGTTTATTTAAACTTTTAAAAAATGAATATTTTTTTATTTATTTGGACTATTATATTTCATAATAAATAGAAATTTCGATCAATTTAAATATATTTTGTTCAAATTTCGAAAAAGAAATATAGGTATGGGGACACGCACTAAAAATTATTTCCCCTCATATATATTACGGAAACTGCATTTTATATGTAATTTCATTCTAAACTGGATGAGTATCGAAAATTTCATGAAAATCTGACCATTAGTTGATTTTTGCTAAATTTATTAAACATGGGTATGTTTCACGTTCGGAATGCTTAATACATGGGAACGTTATTTTAAAGCGCCAATAATGTTAACAAGATTTTTATCTCGCAATTTCATTATTCTTTGCTACTGACGTCTTGTCTCTTTTCATTATCATTATGTTTGCATGTTAACGAAGACCTCCAATAAATGGACTTCGTGCATTTTCTATACAAGAAACTGGGCAAACTTGAGTCCTTGTACCGGAAAAAATATCCAGTAAATAAAACGTTGTTTAGTCAATCGTTATTTTTTATTTATTTATTTATTATTATTATTTATTTATTAATTTATTTATTTATTTGCATTTCCATACACCAAACATGGATATAAATATCACTAAAACATCCGCTGGGTCATAAGCTTCATTTCAGTACCTTACTTGCCTGGGTGGATTGTCTGTAGGCTGAGATAAACCGCGTCACACACACACACACACACACACACACACACACACACACACACACACACACACAGATTAGGGAAATTTATAATAAGATATCCTTATCCTATTCCGTATTAAAAAGCTTTAAACCTTGATCAAAATAAAAGTAAAAATAAATTATTCCCGGGCAGCGACAGCTAAGTACAGCTAGTATATTATATTGGTATAATAGTATTTGGAGAAGGTATTGCGTAACTTCTTTCTAACTGAGAAAGATATAGCTCAAGGCCGGGAGGTGTAGAGTGTGGGTAAATCAGCGCTCCCTAAGGCGCCCTGTGGCTTTCCAAAAATAGCCATGAAAATACCCGCTGGGCTGGGGGGCATTTTTTACAAGAGCCAATTAAACAACAAAAGAGTTAGAAAAGAAAAAAAAAAATTATACAACAAATAAATGTTACCAAAAGCAAGATAAATTACTCTTCTACATATCCGGATGATTTTTTTTTTGATTTTTTTTTTTTTTGCGTGTGATTTTTCCCTTCGCCCCAACATCAACATTAGACCATTCTTGCAATGATCTTTTCCATTTTGATTGCAGTGTAAGAGTGGATTATGTACAGTTCTAGGTGGTCTACTTTCCAAGGCTTTGCCTTCTCTCTTAGGGTAAGTGTATTGCTAATTGCCTGGAGCGCCTCTACCGAGGAATGCTGAGAGGGCTTCCCAGGAATCTTTTGCAAGGTTAGAGGGCTCCTCATCTGGAGAAAGCTGATTTTTCAATGACACTTTCCGACTCTAGTGTTACATGTCTTGCAGAGGGAGAGAAATAAATACAGGAAAGGAGAACAACCGGTCCCTATTAGAGTTTGTTTGTGTGTGTGTGTGTGTGTGTGTGTGTGTGTGTGTGTGTGTGTGTGTGTGTGTGTGTGTGTGTGTGTGTGTGTGTGTGTGTGCACGCGCGTTCGCACGGGTGTGTGCGTGTGTGTGTGTGTTAGTATGGTGAGGCTATTAATAGTTTTAATCTTGATGTTATAATACTGACAAAAACCAATGCTATTTTTATATATGCTAGCAGCTGATAATATCTTTCGCGCTGACTGCTATTGTAGTGTAAATATAGAAGAAAGATGGGAGCATCTGTCTATGCCTAGGTAGCGTGGCCGAGCGGTCTAAGGCGCTGGTTTAAGGCACCAGTCTCTTCGGAGGCGTGGGTTCGAATCCCACCGCTGCCAGTTATTTTGTTCGGTAATTATAGCAAAATGATAAGTTGGTCAGGCGGGCATACGAACGAAAGATTTATAGCAACCATTGAATGCACTTTTATCATAAAATAAAAACTTATACACATACATATATATATATGCATAAATTACAAGACAATTGATGAAAAATGATATGAAATAATTTATTGATTAACCAATAATTTGAACAAGGAATTGTAAAAATAAAAAAATCCTTAACAACTGCGTTATCGAAAGTTCGCCTCATTAATCAGAGAATCGGCATATACAGGGTGAACAAAAAAAACGGGCCCCAACTCTAATTAGGCCCCGTTTCTTAGTGTTTTGTCCGAACTAAATTTAACACAGTGTATTCTTTGTCCCAGCTCCCACTGGGCACTGGGGTCTTGGTGTACTCACAGTCGTTGATTCTGCCATGTCCTGTAAAATAAGGGCAATCAGTGAATAAATAATGGAGATATCACGTTTTTTGGGGGGTCACCCTATATATATATGTGTGTGTATGTATGCGTGAATATATATATATATATATATATATATATATATATATATATATATATATATATATATATATATATATATATATACAAGCATGGGTGCCCGACGTTGCCCCGGTATTTGGAGGTGTATGTTGAGCAAAAAAAAAAAAAATAAGCGGTCATTTTTTAAAACTTTAACCCCTATTATGGCACCTTAAAATTTATTGTTTTGATCTCAAATCAAGTTATTAAATTAGATCTATGTCCAAGGAGCCTATAAATGTACACACACAGACAGATACACAGACACACAGACACGTTCACTTTTATAAATATACTAGCATGGGTGCCCGGCGTTGCCCGGGTGTTTGGAGGTGTATGCTGAGCAAAAAAAAAAAAAAAAACGGTCAATTTTTTAAACTTTGACCCCTATTATGACCCCTTAACATTTATTGTTTTGGGCTCAAATCAAGTTATTAAGTTAGATCCATATCCAAGGAACGATATCGAAAATGTCAAGTGTTTAGACCCAAAATTGTCGGAGGAGTTTGGTAGAGTTCTCAAATGTCAAATCGTTGAACTTTGAGCCGAAAACCGATCACATAGATTTTCCAAAATCTCAGTATCTTGTATATCAAATTTCGAGTCTGTAGACTAAAAATTGGCAAAGTTATTGCGTGTGTAAATGTACACAGACACACAGACAGACAGACACACAGATACACAGACACGTTTACTTTTATAGATATACTAGCATGGGCGCCCAGCGTTGCCCGGGTTTTCGGAAGTGTATGCTGAGGGAAAAAAAAGGGGGGGGTGATCAAGGTTATAGTTTTTGGACAGAGCAATAGTTGACTGAAACGTTGGGAAAAAAAACAATAAACAAAAATGAGTCCGAAATAAATAAATAATACTCATCTCAATAATGAATCCCAATTAAATAATATATATGATAATAATATATATAAATCAGAAAAAAACGCTATTTAAAAGAAACATAATAATTTTAAATTTATATCCAATTTTTAATTGCAACTTCAAAGTAAGTTTTTATTTAATACGTTTATTTAAACTTTTAAAAAATTAATTTTTTTTTTTATTTATTTGGACTATTATATTTCATAATAAATAGAAATTTCGATCAATTTAAATATATTTTGTTCAAATTTCGAAAAAAAAAAAAAAAAAATACAGGTGTGGGGGACACGCACTAAAAATTATTTCCCCTTATAATATATTACGGAAACTGCATTTTATATGTAATTTCATTCTAAACTGGATAAGTATCGAAAATTTCATGAAAATCTGACCATTAGTTGATTTTTGCTAGATTTATTAAACATGGGTATGTTTTCACGTTCGGAATGCTTAATACATGGGAACGTTATTTTAAAGCGCCAATTATGTTAATGAGATTTTCGTCTCGCAATTTCATTATTTTCGTTCGATGAAAAAAATTTTAAAAAAATTATTACTTGTTTATTTTGCCTTTCTTCTTTTAAATGGTACAAAAGTTATATTCATAATATTAGCTTATAATGATGTTAAATCGTGTTACATTCAAGGGTTAATTCTGCGGTGAATTTTGGAGGTGACTATAGAACAGCAGTGAGCGATTTGTTCTAAAGTACAGATTTTCATGAAACGGACAAATGGGATGCCAGTTTTTTGGAAAGACGGTAATCCGTTTTACGTAACTGTATTGTTAGGGATCGTTGAAATAGCTTCACTATAACGCTTGCTTGACCTTGGTAGTAAGTTGTGTTAATGAACACGTTTGTTTTTAGTGTCCGGTGTTTTCCATGCGTGCATCAAGATGAATTATTACGTTATTTATCTCCCTTCCACGGCGAGATGATGTGACACAAGGTTAGGAAAGTGATATTTGAAAAGTCAGTGCTTTTGAGGAGAACTCTGACCAGCAAAAAAATTCCTTGACAGGCCCGTCAGCACTTACTTACAGGTGCCCTTCTGGCGATTAAACAAACTCCTTCTCTAAGGAAGAAGGAAAAGCTTGGATGGCTGACATTCTAGAACTACAAAGAACCAGAGACATACCTAAGTAAACAGAGAACACAACATCGCAAACGTGAAAGAAACTTGACTTTGGTTTCTAGGGAAAAACTAGGCTTATCGCTAAAATCCCACGTCTAGACGCGTTCTATAACTCATATAATATAAAATAAATAAATGGAATGGCAGCGGTGGGATTCGAACCCACGCCTCCGAAGAGACTGGTGCCTTAAACCAGCGCCTTAGACCGCTCGGCCACGCTACCGTTACGATACGGAGTGATTATCATAACGATACACCTTCGTTCTATGCGTTCACCAATTTAAGTGCTCTTTATAAATAGCTATAATCACTGAAACGTAATATTTGCTGCTAGCATTGATATAAATAGCAACGATTTTTTTTATTTGTGTTTACGAATCGCATATCTCACCGTCAAGAGTAAAACTAACAAAACATCTAACGAACGATCAGCTGACTATTTAGTTCAATTGTAGTATAGGGCCTGTTTTAATATCTTTCCTATTTCACTTTCTTTTCTCAAACTTGGGATAATTTTTTAAGTAGAAATCGCTCATAAACAAGACACCAAGCCAGTTCATATATATATATATATATATATATATATATATATATATATATATATATATATATATATATATATATATATATATATCAGCTCGGCTTTGCTCTGGCCCTATGTACTGTTCATAAAGTTATGTACATATGTATATATATTAAAAAGTTTGACTTATTTCCAGGTAACCTACATCTAAAATTCCAAGTGTTTAGACCGAAAATTAGCGGAGGAGTTTGGAAGGGTCTACAAAGGTCAACTCTTTCAACTTTAACCTCTTGGCAGCCAAATTTTAGCGCAAAAACTGATTAAAAAGCTTACTTGCATGAATGAATACCCTTTACGTAAAATTTCAAATGTTATGACCCAAAATTGGCTGAGAGTTTGCTAGAGACCGCAAAGGTCAAATCTTTTAAACTTTGACCTGTTTGCAGCCAAATTTTCAGCCCAAAATCTTACCCTATGTCTGAATACACTTTATGTAAAATTTTAAATGTTTAGACCCAATATTGGCTGAGTAATTTGATAGAGATCGCAGAGGTCAATATTTTTTAACTTTGACTCCAATTTTAACCCCCTTAACATTTATTGTTTTTGTCTCCAATCAAATTAAAAAGTTTGATGCCTTAAGTAACCTACATCTAAAACTGCAAGTGTTTAGACCCAAATTAAGAAGCTCCTCCCACAACTCCCGACAGATACAATCACAGACCTAAACAATTTAATTTACGCAGGAGTCAACATGGTAAGTATAAAGTTCAAATCAGAAAACCAGCCGGGAAAGCTCCATCGACAAAACCCGGATGGGAAATAAGAAGCCAAAATGATAAGCAGGAAGAAAGCGACGTGGAGAAAATTGAAAATTGGAAATTTAACCAGCA
>NC_136504.1:44400907-44740907 GCF_053919585.1 Euprymna scolopes
ATGACTGTCCCACACTACCTAAATGATTATTTAGATTTTTTACGGAAGTTTAATTTGTAAAAAGAAAAGAAAAAGGTGTTCGCGTTTTATTATGTCATACATTTTTCATATAAAGGCCACTTACATTAATTTCAGAATGTTATTTTTTAGAGAAGTTCGTTTGAAAAAAAATCATTTATTTTCATATAATGTTCACCTTCCTATATTTCAGGAAAACAAAATACAAAATTGCTTATTGTAATTTATTGCGAAATTCTAATTATTTTATAAAACTTTTAAAATATTTAAATCCAATAAATGTTCAGATAATTATTCTGTTAATTTAATATTTTTGTTTTGCAAAACTAAAATGCAAAAGTGCAGGGTTTTTTTTTATATAGTGGGGCAGATTACTAAAACAATCTTTCATATACTATGTATCATTAAGTGAAAAATTCGTATGGAATACTGAGATAACCTGCCCCTCTATAGGAGCAATAACAAAAATCTGTCTAAAATACTTTCACAATAAATAACATCGATGCCTCAGTTCAGTCTCGAAAGACAAAGGATACCTCCTGTAGGGACAGCTGCGCGTGTAATTGTGTGGCAAGAGTTGTGCAATCCCAACCACACCTCTCCTGAATCGGAATTGCTTAAGTTCAGTGGCAAGGAGAAGTCCATGACGACTGGAAACAATGCCGAGATAAGCAGAGAGCACATACAGCACATAGAAGTCTCAAATTGGTTTTTAATAGAGAAAATTAACGTACTCCTCATGGGACGAAAATATATTCCAAATATGAAATAAATTGAACAAGTATACATACATATATATATATATATATATATATATATATATATATATATATATATATATATATATATACTATATATATATGTACATGCTATATATATGTATATGCTATATATATATATATATATATATATATATATGTATGTATATATATATATATATATATATATATATATATATATATATATATATATATATATATATATAGTAAGTTATAAAATATATATGTCGATTAAGCTACACTGAATATTCCGCGTTTCATCCACTCTAGGACTCTTCAGGCTAACTAGCTCTACGTACGTATTGAGCACTTTTGAAGTAAATACTTAAAGTTTACGCATAAATTTATACTTTCGTATATTAATTTTATGTGAGTAAATTAAGTAGTTATTTATATATATATATATATATATATATATATATATATATACTATCTATATATATATATATATATATATATATATATATATATATATATATAAACTATATATATATACTATATATAGTGAGAGAGATAGAGAGAGGGGGAGAGAGAGATCTGGTACTGGCCAGGCTCATCGTTGCTTAACTTATTAAGGTGTTAAATAAGGAGATACCGAGAGATGGGGTTTCTAGCTCATGAGAAAAAGATGGCAGCGGTGGGATTCAAACCCACGCCTCCAAAGAGTCTGGTGCCTAAAACCAGCGCCATAGACCGTTTAACTCGACACAATTTAAACCATTGCACTTAAGGGAACAGCGAGGATACTAAAAAGAGCTCTCGGTTGGTTTCAATAAAAAGCGGGGCAATGTTGGCAGCTGGTTTGGCTGTCCCATACCCAGCATTACAATCTTCAAAGGAAGAAAAAAAAAAAAATCACATGACTGTAAACGTGTCCGTTACACCTTAACTGTGTCCTTACATTTCAATCACACGGACCCACACGTTGTCTGGTACCGTCGCAATGAAACAAAAAATAATAAATAAATAAAAATCCTACTCGGCATTTTTTTTAAGTGCAAATAAATACATTTATTCGTGGTACTTCCAACAATAATAATGCATTTCATTATCTATCAAGTCTTTTCGCACACACTTGTGTTTTACAACCTTTGCATATTACATGTGCTTTTTACACGTCTCTCTCTCCGCCGCCTGATGCCGGGCTTAGCTAACGTTTTCTCAATCTCGACTTCAAACGTCCATCTTCCACGTGGCGTACTTTGCTTTTCCGCTTGACCACGTGCTGTCCCTCTATTTTCTTCTTCTTCTTCTTCTTCTTCTTCTTCTTCTTCTTCTTCTTCTTCTTCTTCTTCCCGTTGCGTCAGTGCGAACACACTTGCTTAATTTGCATATCGCTAAAACGGCTGCTGCTGCTGCTGCTAATATTTTTGCTAGTCAGCTATGCTACGGCTGCTGCTGACTTCCTCCGTCGACGCTCTGTTGCAATAGGAGCGCATCGCTTCGTTACAATTACGTCAGTAAGTGTAACCTTTTTTTTTTTTTGACAGTCTTACAACACAAATATCTTTACATTTAAACAGAAGGAGTTTGGTCACATTTTTTAAAACATTTTTTGTTGGGTTAAATTGAAAATATTAGAAAATAATGCTATGAGATATTTTATTATATGATTAAAAAGATTTAATCCTGAAACTTTCGGCGTAGACCCCCTTCCTTAAAGTTATTGTTTTGTTTTGTTTTTTTTGTTGTTTTTTTAGTTGATTTCCCTCTATCTCTTTATTTTCTATTATATTAATCCTTCGTGGAGAGAGAAAAGGATATAGACGGTTGTTGTCAGTCAGAAGCGATGTGTAGTGTGCGTGGTTGGCGCGAATTTTAAACAGAATGAGTTTTTTTTTTTTTTTTCGCCATTTTTTTTTTAGATGAGGATTGGTTATTCGCATTATTTGAATTCATTGGATTACTATTCTCATCTGGAGTGTCGTTTTCACAACGGTTCGGTCGATGGCTAGGTGTATCAGAATTTGGGGGGAATATTTGACACCTCCTAACCCGAAACTGCGAATAAAATATAAAAAAAAACTCGTAATTTCTCTTTTAAAAGTGGGTTGTTGATTTTCTTTATGGATTATACTTCCAAAATGAACTATTAAAGTTGTATAAAATGTAATAGAAATATTATTTTTTTATTTTTTTAAGCATTTTTTACGTAATGAAATCAATTGAATTTTACGAGTTAAATATTTTTCAATTTTTAAACTTTAAAAATCTATCAAAATTTTTCTATTGATTCAATTTTTACGATATTTTCAGGGTCAATGTTAAATTTTATGCTCTTTCCAATAAACCGAATATAATATTTTAGACAAACGTTTTTTTTAAGTAAATAATTAATTTACTCACCAAAGTTGAAGATAAAAGATTAATAAATAATATATTAAAATTTAAAACAAAAAAAGAAGTGTTTTTTAGAAATTTATCTCTAAAGTCCGAAGTTTAAAACCTTTTTTTTTGTTTTAAATCACGTTGTTTTTTTTTGTTTTTTGTTTTTGTTTTTTGTTTTTTAAATTAAACCTTGGTTCTTGCTCCTTTAATTGAAAAAAAAAATAGGGGTTGAATTACATTTTTTGAGTAGTTATGAGCTTGGCAAGACAGGTGGTGGAATTATTCAATATTTTTTCACGAATTCGTAAGGTCAGTTTCTAACCGAGTCCGACCAAAACATTCCCGAGTTCGACAAGAAGGTCGGAGATTACATCAACCGAAACGTTCTCCAGATGAGAATAGTAATCCGATAAATCCAAAGATGAGAACAGTTATTCGATAAATCCAAATAATAAGCAAGAGTTTGGTGACATTTTGGAAGAAAAATTATTCTGTAAGGTTTATTTAAAAATTTTAGAAAATCAAATAATGTTTTATTTTAATGCTTTCGAGTAATACATTAAGCTGCTAAAGCGAATTCGCAATGAGAAGCTTTTTGTATTCCGTTAAAACATACAAAATTAACACAGATGGCAGCGGTGGGATTCGAACCCACGCCTCCGAAGAGACTGGTGCCTTAAACCAGCGCCTTAGACCGCTCGGCCACGCTACCACATCCTGTATGCATGCGACCGATAAAACTTGTTATAACGAAAGACGTTCCTTTCCTGTCTATTTTATTTATAGCCAACAGTCAGTGAATAATGATATTTACTGCTAGCGTGCATATAAATAGATGTTTTTTTATTTTTTATTTTTTTATTACTTTTCTTTATTACTTTTCTTTTTCAGGAGTTTTGTATCTAACTATCAAATAAAATAACAATAACAACAACAAAAGTTCGGGTTTGTATTACTGTCTGTACACATAGATTCGAAAAAGTTGTCAAAAAACAAATATATAACAAATAAATGTTATCAAAGGCAAGATAAGTTACTTTTCTACCAAACTGGATATATTTTTTTGTGTTTTTATTCAATGTAACATATTTATTCAGCTCGAAAAACATACAGTGTTTACCGATGTATTCGAAAATTCAAGATGGCGTCTCACACCCTTTTTGACACCGTAAGTTTGGAAAAAGGTGTTATAAATAAAAAACCGGATAAAATACTGTTAAAAACTCGCTCAATATATGTTACCGTGACATAGGTTGACATATATTCGGCGGATTGAAGATAAACGATCAATAAATAATATATTCAAATTTAAAACAAAAAAAGATGTGTTTTTTAGAAATTTACCTGTAAAGTCCGAAGTTTAAAACCTTTTTTTTAAATCACGTTGTTGTTGTTTTGTTTTGTTTTTTTTTTGTTTTTGTTTTTTTAATGAAACCTTAATTATTTTTCACGAAGTTTCTGACACACCTAATGTAGCTGTTAATAAAAAATACTACTCGTACATCACTTACGTCTGAGGTAGCGTGGCCGAGCGGTCTAAGGCGCTGGTTTAAGGCACCAGTCTCTTCGGAGGCGTGGGTTCGAATCCCACCGCTGCCAGTTGTTTTAAATCATGTAATCTTTATTATTTATGACGTTTGAGCTGAAAATAAATGAGCATACCATACTTATTAAAATTAATTTTCTTCAGTTGAGAAAACATTGATATTTCTATTAATTTCTGTCCGATTAACTCTCTGGCGCCTTCGTTATGTGTGTACTTCATTTTGGAGAGTGCTTGTTTTCCCCCTATACTTAAATATTCTGTAGGTCAATGACTGTTGAGGTTGATGTTTCCTGCGTACGTAAATCGAATCAATCCATGTATACCATACGTTTACGAGGGACGTTCAATAAGTAATGACCCTGAACCACTTCCAGTTGTCTGATCTAAATAAAATTTAAACTTGTGCAATGGTAAGCTCTTAGGATTGACTTTCGCACCAGATCTAAAATAGACTTATATCGAAACTGTTCCTAAGTTTACTGGGAAAATGCTTAGATTATTTTAACGCTCCATAATCTACCTGACTTTTACCACATCTGGAGAGGTGGTACAACGCGCACTCTTTCTGCCTTAACAAAGTACAAAATTGACTTCATATTCTAGTAAGGAGTATTTTCTGTTCTTACAAACGACACTGTTTTCTGTGTCCCTATTTACAATGCCTTCCCACAGGACAGAGTTAGACACCAGGGGCGTTTTTTAATGTGGAGAAAAGGGACAAAAATAAAAATTGTCTCAGTCGTGAAGGATTTCTCCTCCACTGACAGAGAACAAGAAATTGAAGTGCAACATCTGAAGAACAGATACTACACTTTGAGGTATTTATTTGCTCCCCCACTGAGCAAAGTAGGCACAAGGCCGATTTTTAAAGTGAGGAGTGAAGGGGAAGTGGGGACCAACTCCCCGGAGAGTAGGGGAGCTGGATAGTGACAATTGGTATAAAGGGTTGCCCCTACATTGACCAAGGTCTTATCTGTGGAGTCGCCCTCACATAGGGTCTTTGTTTGCAGTATCTGTCGGAACAGATGGTATTTATTTGCTCTCCCACCGAGCAAATTAGGCACAAGGCCGATTTTTAATGTGAGGAGTGAAGGGAGGGGGAAGGGAAAAAGGGGACCAGCTCCCGAGAGGTGGGAAATGGGAGCTGGTTAAAGGTCAGGCATGTGGGGTTGCCCCCACATCTGGTCTTTGCTAGTCATAGCTAGTCATAGCTAGTCATAGCTTGCAGCATCTGCCGGAACAGATGGTATTTATTTGCTCCCCCACTGAGCAAATTAGGCACAAGGCCGATTTTTAAAGTGAGGAGTGAAGGGGAAATGGGGACCAACTCCCCGGGGAGTAGGGGAGCTGGATAGTGACAATTGGTATGAAGGGTTGCCCCTACATTGACCAAGGTCTTATATGTGGAGTTGCCCCCACATATGGTCTTTGCTTGCAGTATCTGCCGGAACAGATGGTATTTATTTGCTCCCCCACCGAGCAAATTAGGCACAAGGCCGATTTTTAATGTGAGGAGTGAAGGGAGGGGGAAGGGAAAAGGGGACCAGCTCCCAAAAGGTGGGAAATGGGAGCTGGTTAAAGGTCAGGCATGTGGGGTTGCCCCCACATCTGGTCTTTGCTAGTCATAGCTTGCAGTATCTGTCGGAACAGATACTACACTTTGATCTTATCCCGGATTGCAGAGAACTGTTTTCTGTGTCTGTCCGCCTGTTTCCTCATCTTTAATTTGGAATTCAATAAACAGAAATAGATTTGTTTTTGCTGTTATTGTTATCTAATAGTAAGTCATGTCTAGTGAGTCATGTTGCAGAGGATTGAAAGGTGAGAGTGACAATCGATCGTACGACTAAGAAGATGATACAAAGCAAAGAGGTAACGGTAACAGAGCGCTGACGGGCGTATGGCGACTGTATGCAAGTGCCGAGCCGTGGCTACCGAGAGTAAAGAAGGCCGATGCACATGAAAGCATGACGTCATTATCAGATTCAGTTGTAGGTATATGGTCTAGGCTATCAGCAGCAGTTTCCTCTAGTTTTCAGTTTGCTAACATGATGTATTCTTGCGTTGTTCCAAATTACCGGGGAAATTATCCAAAAGGCCCCAAAGTACATACATTTTCTTTTCCTAAATTTTCTCAATTTGGATACGTACCATTAGAAGGGAAAATTTTTATTCCAACCAAATATAGTAAAGTAAGTAATGCTATTTGTTAATAATTAAACGTGTATTTAATTAGAACTGTATTCAAGTACTTTCATAACATTTGATAACATTGTTAATATAAATTCAAGTACTTTCATAACGTTTGATAACATTGTTAATATAAATTAAAGTACTTTACATAACAATACTATTCATTACTAATACACAAATATTATGTTGATATTTTTAACTGTTTGTTTTCTTATAAGGCTCAAAAGTCTATCAAGAAGGTTGAAAATTTAATTTAATTTTGTTTTAGTTTTGAAAATTATAAACAAATAATTTTTACATGAGAATAATTGTCAAAACGTCTTTTTAGTAATAAATAAAACATTTCATTGAGTATTTTCAAATTATTTTGAAGTTCTATATTTTTTTTCTAAAGTCGGTTTGAAAATTATTCACCACGTGGCTATTAATGAAATTAGCCGTGACTGAGCGTTATATATTAAAATTGATTGTTTCTTTTTAAAATAATAAACAAATACTTTTTACATGAGAATAATTGTCAAAAATATTGTTTTTTAAATGTATTTACTTGCCTCCCCACGAGGGTACAGTTAGACACAAGGTCGGTTTTTAATGTGGGAAAATCTAACTCCCCAAAAAGCGGCACTCTGGAAAGAAACAAAAATTTAAAAAAATATTGTGTCAGTCATGAAGGATTTCTCCTCCACTGACCGAGGACAGAACAAATGAAGTGTAGCATCAGAACAGATACTACACTGTGATTATTATTATTGTAAATGTTTGTCTACTATGTGTAGCAGAAATAGCAATAACTAAAATGAGGGGAAAAAGAGCTTACCTCGGGTACGTCTGTTGTGTCACCAGTTGGGGGGAAAAAGAGAATTCCAAGATGGCGTCCGGGGTTTTTTATTAGCATTTACCCCATGCAACTCTCGGAAAATCACGTTTCTGCCTCATGTGATTATGCAAATGGATAATTCCCGGCCACTATAAAAGCAGGAGGCTAGAGACGAGTCGGCAGTGTCCTGCAAACTGTGTGTGTGGGTGTTTCTGGCGATTGGAGTGTGTCTTCTTTTACCACGGTTATCACGGACAGGAATTCCCTCTCTTCTGGAGGTGGGCGATATTGACTATTTTGAAGTTGTACTGTTGCTGACAGAACATTTATTTATTTTTTTTTTTTTTTGCCTACTACATTTTTGTTTCACTATGTTTTCTTAGATTTTATCAATAGTTTACATTATGGTATGAATGTTTTCTTTAATTATGTTTTTAGGAATGTGAACATCATTTTCGGCCTGAGGATGTAATAAAGGAGAAGTCAAGATTCGATGATAAAACGTTGTGAAATAAACACGCAAGATGAGAACATTATTCCGAATAATCTCTAAAGTTCCAAAAAAATAACATTCAACCCATGTGATTTTTCTCTAAATAAAAATTAAAAAAATATTTCTGCACTAGTAACTTTTATTGTTTGTTTGTATTTAAATTATTTGTTTGATTTCAATTTTTGTATTTTATCGTTTGTTTTTATTCTAAAAATTATTTATCGTTTGTTTTCACTTTTAAAATTATTAATCGTTGGTGTTTAATATGTTATTTAATTCTTTGTTTCCTAAATTCATAATTCACTTTTATCAGTATTAAATTGTATATCGCCCACCCACCCCTTTTTCTTATTTTTTCTGCATATATATATATATATATATATATATATATATATATATATATATATATATATATATATATATGCGCGTGATCAAAGAAAGAGCCCACACACACAAAAAAAACGTAATTATGTTTGAAAAAATAAAACTTAAATATGTTTGCAAAAAAACAATTTCAAGAGTGCTATTATATACATTTTGTGCTTCCGTAACTGGGTGGACAGACAGTAACGCCACCTATAGTTAAACGGAGGAAACAGGCTCTCTCTTTCGTCCAGATTACCGACAATATTTATATTTTATATTGAATAAAGTTCAGTTTCAGTATTAATCGAACTGTTTCTTTTTTCTTTTTAAAAATGTTTTATTGCTCTTTTTCGAATGGCCCTGATATAGTACTGACAGTCTGATAAATCTTACCTACATTGCCTGCTGGCATTTTTTAGTTAACAGGCCTTCTTCTTACTCTCGGTGGCCGTGGCCGAGCAGTGTGTGATGTGACGTCACGACGAAGAGGTAAAGAAGGATATAAAAAAGAACACAGACCGAGGATACGCATTCGAAAGGATCACAATAACATTAGAGACATGGGTGTCGTCACAGCCGTAGCGATTAGTCACGCGTTGCGCGAGAATGCGGAATAAAGTTTTTTTTTTCACGAAGTTTCTGACATACCTAGTCAGTCTCACTAGATGTATAGCAATAACATTCTCAATGGTCTACGACAATTTTAAATGCTTGTATAAAAAAGTCTGGAAACTTATTTAAAGCAACTTGTAAAATATTTTGCTAAACCATATAAAAAATACATTATCAAATAATAATAGGGTTTTTTTTTTTTGCAATCCACAGAGGTACGAAAAAGTTGTCAAAAAACGAATATATAACAAATAAATGTTATCAAAGGCAAGATAAGTTACTTTTCTACCTAACTGAATAATTTTTGTTGTTTTTATTTAATGTAACATGTTTATTCAGTCCGAAAAACAAGTAGTGTTCAGTGCTACCTGTGAACACGAAAAAATGGCCGCGATATTTCTTTACACCTTTGAAGTCTCGATAAAGACTTCAAAATATAAATTTAAAAAAAAACTGATGGTAGAAACTCCCCTAATAATTTTTTTTTTTTACACAGGGATCACCACTTATCAAGGCCCGGAAGCCACTCAGGGATAAGGGGTATATAAGGGATAAGATTAAATGTCACGGTAATATTTATAGGGTAATTTCTACCACCATTTTCGATTCTTATATATCGCTAGGTCAGGCAATAACGTCAAAGGAAAAAGTAAATGGGCGATTTCACCTGATTCGATGACAAAAAAAAAAAAAAAATGTGAGAGTGTGAAACATTCGTTGATCATTATTTAATCCTGGGAAACGGCCGTTCTTCCTTCTAGTGTTCATCGATTTCCTCATTTGCTAAAATTAAACCAAAAAATCAATTAATAAATAAACAAAGACAACAAGCGTGATAATAATAATAATAATAATAATAATAATAATGATGATGATGATGATGATGATAATAATAATAATGATGATAATAATAATAATAATAATGATAATAATAATAATAATGATAATAATAATAATAATAATAATAATAATGATAATAATAATAATAATGATAATAATAATAATAATGATAATGATAATGATAATAATAATGATAATAATGATAATAATGATAATAATAATAATAATAATAATGATAATAATAATAATAATAATAATAATAATAATAATAATAATAATAATAGATAAATAATTAAATACATAAGGAAACACTATGCACCAATATATACAAATAACACAATGATCAGTATATCAAACTAATTAGACTTTTAAAAAAGTCCTTTTCTCTGTTTGACACCTCAACTTCCAGTTACTTATTTCCAAGACCGTTTTTTGATATTTTCCTTTTTTTTCCGACATTTTGTTGGTTTCTTTCCTTTTCAAATAGAGATGTTATTTTCGAAATATAATAGACTTCCACAATCCCGATTATATCAAACCGTAAGTCTATATTTACTGATTTGTATTTATAATTGTTTTTGAAAAATAAAAAAATTATACGAAAATAAAAAACAATAATAACCTACAAGACTTGCGTTCGTTTTTCTACTTTAGTTCATATGTCACATCACTTGAACACCTGCTTTCCTGCATTGTTATAGCCTTCTTATACTCTGACCTGTTTGTTTACCAACAATGCTTTGAGCTACCTACTTTTTCCTCCTAAGTTTATTTTATTTATTTTTGTCAGTGAAACTTTCGAGCATTTTATCATGTCCATATTTATTTATCTCACCCCCACTATGACAGCATGACACGCAGGGTTTGTTTTTAACACGTGGAAATACAAAACTCTACAAATAGATATTTTGGATTGGGATAACAATAAAAATTACCTCAGTCGAGAAAGATTTCTCCTTCACTGACCAAGAGTTTAAAAAAGTTAAGTGTGGTATTAAAACACAAACTACAAATTGCTTCCAGCGGGGAGTGGAAGTGGGATATCTCCCGGCCTTATAATACGCTTAAATATATTTTAATTCATGCAGTTGTCGTATTTATTACTACCGGGCTAAGTTTCAATTGAATAATATATTGTATCTATCTCATTTCAAAAGTTAAAAAAATAAGATGACTTAAGTGCAATTAGCTAGGATCGAAACGAAAACATGTAGCGTTCCAGCCGCGTTCCCCTACCGTTTTAGCTATCGACAGACAGATAATAAAGATTTAAAATCAAACCACTTTAAACTATGAATGAATTTGCATATCCGCAAAAGTAATAAAAATATCTCGGCAAGTTAAAATGAACATTTTGCATTTCAACTTGAGACATATTTCTGCATGTGTCATTCATCCAAACAAAGATTTTACTCGTTATAAACCATCTTTTGTTGTATGATTACTATTTCCTGTTAATTTCAGTGTTATGTGACCAGAAGTTTAAGAGTTTATCGGTTGAATATTTTCAGACAGACAGATGCGCACATCTACTGTTTTATTTATATAGATTATGTATTCAAGCACCTACTATTACTCAAGTCTCAATACGTCTTTATGTACGTGCATTTATTTCCTAACCAGTATAATAATTAAAAACATATATATATAAGGATGGAAGCGGTGGGATTCGAACCCACGCCTCCGAAGAGACTGGAGCCTTAAACCAGCGCCTTAGACCACTCGGCCAGCTACCGCAACTTGTGGTAGTCCTACCGAAAAAAAATCTATTACAAGGAGACACGTTACTTATTCATGTTTGTATTGCTTAAACGTGTCTTTATATTAATCTAAATATGAACTGAAAGATAGTATTACTGCTAATATTCACATAATCTAGTTTTCTTTAGTATTTTCGAGTCTCGCATCCAACAGCAAAAGTAAAGTGACGAAAAACTCTAGTCAGCGACCAGCTCGTTGTTTGGTTCAATTGTAGTATAGGGGATGTTTGAATATCTCTCGTTTTTCCCTTCGGTGATGCTTTAATTTTGGATAAAATTGATCGTTAATCAAAATGATATTTCTTGTCTTAGATAACCTTCAAATTGATGTGCATTCTTGTTTTATGAGCAGAACAAAAACGCCACATGAGAATGGGTTTTGTTTTGCAATCCACAGAGATTCGTAAAAGTGGTAAAAAATAAATAAATAAATAAATAAATAAATAAATAAATATTACCAAAAGCAGGATAAGTTACTCTTCTACCTAGCTGGATAGGTTTTTAGTTTTTTTTTGTTTTTTTCTTTTTTTTCATATAAAATGTTTATTCGGTTCGAAAAAACAAGTAATGTCGAGCATTACACAAGCACAAGAAAAATGGCTACATGGTATCTCATGTCTTTGAAATCTCAACAATGACTTAAAACATAAAAAAAAATACTGTAAGAAACTCAGTAAATGTTTCTGTGATATTTATTGGCTGGGTTTCTAACAGTATTTTGTATAAGTGTTTATTTTTAACTCATTGTCGAGACTTCAAAGATATCAGATCGTCTGTCAGTCTCCGCTTTGGCATCTTCCCGTTGCTTATGTAACCGGCAGAAGATGTCGATTGGAAGTTGGCGGAGATTGAGTCGATTGTAGTAGGGTCTTCTTACATAATTAAGTTTTCATGTGTATGGTCGATTATAATTTACATTGAAATGCGTTACAGCAATTTTAATCGTACGCACGAAACGCGAACAAAAATCAGAGGGAGGTGTATGTGTAGGGGACTAGGATATATAAATACCCTAATCCCGTTACAAAAGAATAATGAAACGAATGGGAATTGAAGGAAACAAAGACTCAAGTAATGGATAAGATAAACGTCGTTTATTTGCTGTTGAAAGAAATGAACATTTTAGTTATAACATGTCCGCGCGTATGTAACCAATGTCCGTTGCAGGACTGGTGTTGTAGCAAGAAAAGGAAATGTGTTTTCATCTCAAGTTTGGGTCACTATTGTTTGTTCGCGCGTGGGAAGAGAAATAAATGTTGTAGGAAAATTGAGAATGGTAGTCCAGCGTGTAGACAAAGAGTGGATATTAGAGTTGTCATCAGTTAGTAGTCAGCTACGCGAAGGTGTTCTTAGTGGCCAGTAGTAGATGGAGAGAGAAAGAGGGAGAATGTATACATACAGTCATTAGCTCGTGCCCCATACATAGTAGGAAGTGGGCGTGAGGTGCGCGTGAGCGCGCGCCAAAACGGCGGCGGCTTGTTAGCCCAACCTCTCTCGTTGAGAGTTGGTCCTAAAGAGAGGATTAGAAACAGCTTGTCTCCATGTTTTATACTCGCTTCTGGAGTGTCTTTTGCGCATGTATATTTCCTTAGAAAGCGGAAGTGACGTCGTCCATGTGTGTGTTCGTGTTCGCGTGTGTGAGTACATGTGTATACGTAAGCGTGTGTGTATATATACGTGAATGTGAATGTATGTACGCGAACATGAATATGTGTACATGTGTGGACGTGGGCGCGTATGTTTGTGTGCGTGTATGTATATGACAGCTTGAAATATGAATGTGTGTTTTGTGTGAGACTTGAAAAAGGCTCGTACAAATACTCCCCTTCCTAGCAAAAAAAAAATACATGCAATGTATATATATTTATGTATATATATATATATATATATATATATATATATATATATATATATATATATATATATATATATATTGTGAGTAATGTTTTCGGCAGTTGATTTTTTTGTCCTGTTTTTTTTTTTGTTTTTTGTTGTTTTTTTTTTGCTGTTGGTGTGGTTGTTTGAAAAACAACGTCAAAAAGAACGGAATGTCAAAAACGGAGTGAGTTCGTAAAAAAAAAGTATTTACTTACGCGTGGAAAATGCGTACTCTTTTTTTAGGCTGACATTTGTTTGATTGGTTTCTGTTGTGTGCTGACATGTGCAAAGAGTTGCTTGGACAGAGAAGTGAATTGTTCCGTTTGGAAGGAAAATTTTTGTTTCGTGTTGACGGTGTCGTGTGTGTGCCCAGTTGACGGTATCTTCGCATGTGATTCTGCGGTAATGTGTGCATCGTTTGGACGGGCGCTAGTCGCGCGTTCGTTCTTGTTGAACGGGGTCTGGTTACTGTTGTCTTCGCAAGTGCGTCTGCGGTAGTGTGTGTACATTGTCTGTATGGGCGTTTGTTGTGTATTCGTTCGTGGTTGCCGGCTGTCAATGAAACTTCCAAGTTTTGAGTTTATCCGCGTGCGTCGTGCATCTCAACTCGTATTGTTCATTCAACTTCTTCCTATGTGTTGATAGGGATGTCCTGTTTCTTTGTTGTTGCGTCTGCTTGTGCGGGAGGGAATTGCATAGGCCTATGTGATTTTGCTCCTCGCGTTTGTTGCAGGGTAATGTCAGGAAACCGTGAAAATGTTTGTCAAGCTCGAATTTGTTTTTAAATTCGATATGAAAGTGTTCGTTTTTTGCTGAGTCTGACGAGGGTTCGTCATTGTAGTTGGTAGTAGTTATTCCTGTGGGTAGTGGTTCGCTTGGTTTTCTTTGTTGAGAAGTTCGTTTTTTTCTTTATCAAATAAAACGCGCGCCTCGCTCAAAACAATTAATCTCAAAACGGTAGGGTCGCCATGCCTGCTCGTTCCACGTCAGTCAGGCGCCAGTTTGTTGTAGACTTGTGGCATAGGAGGAAATGCGTGCTCCTCTCGCGTTCCGAGGGAAAATGAATTGTCTCGAGGAAGAAACGAATGACGTGTTAAATTGAATTAAACGAACAGGAATTTCTTTGGTGAAAGAAACAAGTAAAAGAAAAGGGTACCACACGTGGTAAGTTTTGCGTGCGTCTCTCTCTGTTAGCTGGTGAAGAGGAAAAGTTTATACCTTGGCGTGCGTCTCTCGTTAAGTGGTGAAGAGGGAAAGTTTATCTTTGTAGAGAAAGAGTCTGTGTGTGTATGAGTGCTTCGTTCAACCTCATCCATTTCATTTAAATAAAGGGGTCACCAATTTTGTAGGGGACTAGGATATATAAATACCCTAATCCCGTTACAAAAGAATAATGAAACGAATGGGAATTGAAGGAAACAAAGACTCAAGTAATGGATAAGATAAACGTCGTTTATTTGCTGTTGAAAGAAATGAACATTTTAGTTATAACATGTCCGCGCGTATGTAACCAATGTCCGTTGCAGGACTGGTGTTGTAGCAAGAAAAGGAAATGTGTTTTCATCTCAAGTTTGGGTCACTATTGTTTGTTCGCGCGTGGGAAGAGAAATAAATGTTGTAGGAAAATTGAGAATGGTAGTCCAGCGTGTAGACAAAGAGTGGATATTAGAGTTGTCATCAGTTAGTAGTCAGCTACGCGAAGGTGTTCTTAGTGACCAGTAGTAGATGGAGAGAGAAAGAGGGAGAATGTATACATACAGTCATTAGCTCGTGCCCCATACATAGTAGGAAGTGGGCGTGAGGTGCGCGTGAGCGCGCGCCGAAACGGCTGCGGCTTGTTAGCCCAACCTCTCTCGTTGAGAGTTGGTCCTAAAGAGAGGATTAGAAACAGCTTGTCTCCATGTTTTATACTCGCTTCTGGAGTGTCTTTTGCGCATGTGTATTTCCTTAGAAAGCGGAAGTGACGTCGTCCATGTGTGTGTTCGTGTTCGCGTGTGTGAGTACATGTGTATACGTAAGCGTGTGTGCATATATACGTGAATGTGAATGTATGTACGCGAACGTGAATATGTGTACATGTGTGGACGTGGGCGCGTATGTTTGTGTGCGCGTATGTATATGACAGCTTGAAATATGAATGTGTGTTTTGTGTGAGACTTGAAAAAGGCTCGTACAAATGCGTATATATATTTCTCTCTCTCTCTCTCTCTCTCTCTATATATATATATATATATATATATATATATATATATATATATATATATATATATATATATATATATTTGTAGTCATCGACATACAGTCCTGTTTCGGTGTATCGCAACTTATCAGTGCCACTAGACTAGCACCTCTCCCAAGCCAAGCCATTGACTAAAAATACTAATTTCTTCACCCTCAACTGGGCACTTTTCTACAGGGAGGGGTCACTTTTTCGCCTATATTTTCAAAAGTCATCGCCTATTTTCGATTGTGAAGCCTTAATTTAAACCTTCGTCACTTCCGGTTTGGCGGTAGTCGTAACAGCAAAGACGTCACGTTTTTTTCACGTTCTTTTCCTCCTTTGCGGTACGGCCTGCCTTCCTACTACCATTTTTTGTTTTTATTTTTGCTAAACGCACACCTCCAAACAGCCGGGCACCCTTGCTAGTATTAAATAATTATATATATATATATATATATATATATATATATATATATATATATATATATATATATATATATATATATATTGTTATTGAAAAGTTATTCAAATTTTCAAAAAAAACAAAAACATTATAAACCTTGGAGAGAGGGATACAAAATTTTAATATCTGACAAATAGTAGAAATAAGCAAGAATATATATATATATATATATATATATATATATATATATATATATATATATATATATATATATATATATATATATATATATTCTAGTTTCTTTCTATGCTTTGTCAGATAATCGAAATTTTGTATGCTTTCCTCACAGGTTTATAATGTTTTTTTTTTGTTTTATTTTTTAAATTTGAATAAATTTTCAAAAACAAGATATATATATATATATATATATATATATATATAGATTGATAGATAGATAGATAGATAGATAGATAGATATGATTATTTACTATAATAAAGTTGAATACATATATATACTTGTGTGTGCGCGCACGCGCGTGTGTGTATGTTCTGAACTCTTTCCAACCATTCCTAAGGTTTGTTTTATCTAAGCCCCAACGTCTAGCTACTGGCAATTTCATCTATCATTTCCAATTCTTTCAAAGTTATCTATCTTATCAATCCTTATCCTCGAATAGTTTCGGGGTCTTAATAACTATAACGTTGTCATTAACAGGTTAACACGTCGCAAAGAACATAGCACAAGTAATAACTCAACTTTTTTTGTAACAACGACATTTATTTCCTCATTTTTCCGCCACGCATTTACTTCTCGCGGTGGCCGTGACGTCACCCACATGTATCTAATACTCTCTCTTTTCTTTATTTTTTTTTTCTCCTTACGGTGACATCACTTCCCTCAAGGCTCGGCATTTGCATATAGCCGTCATATCCACTCTGTTACAAAACGGCGACACCTTATTTAAAAAAAAATTAGATAACAAAAATCGTTTATAGATGCCCGGTATTAAACAATCCAACACAATGGGCAATCTGCCGTTAGACGGCATTTGATTGCTTCTCATTGAAGCAAAATGTGGCACAAGGCAGGTAGATGAAGAAAACCAGCCCCATCTCTGGAAAGTGTATTCTGGTTAGATGCGAAACTAGCCTAGAATGAACCCGTAAACATATGTGCCTCAGGAATATTTATAAGGGAGAATGCCTGGAAATGTGCATATCTTATGATCAAGTCGGATGATACACCATTCCGATAAAAAAGAGTCTGTTGGATCAAGCTAAGACCTAGGTGCTAGAAAGGCGTCAAGACGAATCTCGACTGGTATTACTGATTTATAGTTGGTACTAGCAGGGAGACACGATGTTTTCCGGGATTGAATGATCATCAATGAATGTTTCACACTCTCATAATTTTGTCATAGAAATCGATGAAATTGGCTTCTTTTTTTTTTTTTTAAATCAAATCGATTGTTGCTTTCACGTGCCTACTCGCATTAACTTAGTCCATTGTGCATTGACGTTTGCACTTTTAACTTTAATTCAAGTGATTGTCATTTGATTTAAAGTTAAGAGCACAAAAGTCAAGTATCATGGTTCAATAGTGCTCTAAAAAGAAACAGTCATTTCGAACGCGCCCCTGTCTTATAAAAGAATTTACAATTGATTTATAGGCTTGGCCTTTTTGCTCGTGCGGTGATAAAACTTCTCAAAAGGACTTGTGATGTTAGATACTAATCAGAATTTCTCCTATAATCTGATTTTTTTTTGTTCGATTATCGCTTTTTTATTATTATCAGACGCATTCAAATACAAAACCTACGTAAGAACACTCCCAGACACATAAAATCCATTCGTGTGAAAATTTTTAAAAATCGGTCCAACTGTTTCTGAGTCCATAGGGAACGAAATCACACACACACACACACACACACACACACGCTTGCGCGCACTTACACATAGAGAGTGAAAGAGAAAGAGAGAGAGAGAGAGAGAGGAGAAAGTTCCTTTTATATGATAGATAGATAGATAGATAGATAGATAGATAGATAGATAGATAAAATTTAGGTTGTATAGATTTTTGTCTACTATTAAATTAAAGCTTATTGGTAGTTTGGTGTAAATTCAGCCTTTTGGAATACTTGTAAGCATTGAATACACAAGAAGTGCAGGTCGAGAGGGGTGGGTAAGAAGTCAACTGTGGATGACTTATATTTGGATGGCTAAGCTGTTGTGGTTGTTAAATTTTTACCATGGTCATACTATTGTAGAGTGAAGCAGGTGCTCGTGTGATTGCAAAAGTTATCAGATGAAGTACGTTCAGAGAACTTCTGCCTTTACTAATCAACGGAAGAGTCTATTGTAGTGCGATGATCCATGGAAGTGAAACCTGGCCACTGAGGGTTCAGGACACGCGTTTCATGAAAAGAAATGACATGAGAATAACACAAGAGATGTGTAATGTGAATCTTATTTCTGATGACCTCAGAGAAAAATGAAATCTAAACAATCTCATGACATGAATACCGTATCAGAAAACGATGAGCAACACTGGATTATTCCCGTTGGTTTTACTCGAAAAGAGTTAGAGAGTAAAAGAGATTTCATTACGCTGCTAGAGTCCTGTGAATCTTCTACAAAATGAAGAATATCTGGGTTGTCTAGATATCATTAATCTACGTTGGTAAGTAGCGAATTGTCGTTACTCCTGTATAGAAACTAATATCTAATATTTTGCATAATGTTTTCTGTTTTTTCTGCAATGGAAGTTCTTGGTGTATTTTCGCGACTCTTTTGAGTTATTTCCGTAGCAGACTTGTTTTCGGATTCTGTCTAATTTGTAAGACAGTCTTGTCCAAAATGTTGGGCCAGTTTTGTGCTGACGATTGTTATGCCGGTTATTACCAAGAGTAAATAAATGTGTAAATTTTAATCAAAGTTCTTCTATGATGATGATGATGATGATGATGATGGTGGTGGTGGTGGTGGTGGTGATGATGATGATTATGATGATGATTAAAACCGCAACTAAATACAAAATTGTCGGGTAAAATAAATTTATATCTCAACAGCCATAATAGCTGAGGTCTGAAAGATATTAAAACAAGTCTGAACCAGACCACTGGCGTACACATCTCTTTCGCCCCCCCCCCCTCTACCGACCCGCCTTCAGCAAGATTGCCCCGTCACCGACAAGAGTATCAAATAAAAGTATAGCATCGATTGACAAGATATTTCTAAACAAAAATGTTCTTTCTTAGCCGCGGGCGACTTTTAAAAACCAAGTGGCCGTTTGGTTACTTTTCAACGATCTTAATTCTAGACGGCAGCTACTAAAAAAAACAAAAAAAAACGACTATATTTTCTGTCAAGAAAGGTGGAATTATTATTGATCGTTGTTGAGCCTGCTGGATAATCTTACTAACTTTGTTTTCATTCTTGTACATTTTATTTTTATTCTGTTCATCGTAACCCGAATGGTAGCCATTTTATATTGTTCATCATTCATGCCTTGCAGCTTTCTAAAACAAACAAAACTGTGATTCTTCTTCTAATGGTCATCATCAAAATGTTACCGGAAGTTGTACGCCTTTCATCATCAACGGCTGTATATTTGTAGTTTGTTTTTATTTTATATATTTTTCTTTCCATTCTTTTTGTTTTACTTTTTTCTTTATTTCTTTCCTTATTTTATTTTTTCATATATGTACAACTACTAGTCAGCGAACGTGTGTCGGCGTGCGTACGTATTGTTTTCGTCCATGTTTACTTCGTCGCAGCACAATAACCTCCTGGCGTTTTGACTATTTTTAGAAAACAATGTTAAGTTTCAGTTTTGAGAAAAACAAGTAAGACGATAGTCAGCTCGGGTTCTACCATAACCATCGCATTGACGCAGTTTTGAATGTTAAGAAAATAACCAACACACACACACACACACACACACACACACACACACACACACACACACATACACACACACACGCATATGCAGCAATTCACACTATTTACCTCCCTTTCTTAATATATATATATATATATATATATATATATATATAGAGAGAGAGAGAGAGAGAGATAAAGAAAGAAAGAGAAAGAGTATGTGCATATATATATATATATATATGTGCTAGCATTTACGCCCCGGCGTTGCCCGGGTGTTTGGAGGTTTATGTTGAGCAAAAAAAAAGAAAAAAAAAGCGGTCAATTTTTTTAAGTTTGTCCTTTATTATGACCCCTTAACATTTATTGTTTTGTGCTCAAATCAAGTTACTAAGTTAGATCAATGTCCAAGGAACCTATATCTAAAATTTCAAGTGTTTAGACCCAGAATTGTCGGAGAAGTTTGGTGGAGTTCTCAAAGGTCAAATTGTTGAACTTTGACTCCTTAACAGACAAATTTCTGGCCGAATACCGATCACAGAGATTTTCCCAAATCTCGGTACCCCGTATATCAAATTTCGAGTCCGTAGGCTTACAATTTGCAGAGTTATTGCGTAGTGAAATGTACACAGACACACACACAGACACGTTCCTTTTTATAGATATACTAGCATGGGTGCCCGCCGTTGCCCGGTGTTTGGAGGTGTATGCTAAGCAAAAACAAACAAAAAAAGGGTTAATTTTTTTTAAATCTGACCCCTATTATGACCCCTTAAAATTTATTGTTTTGGGCTAAAATCAAGTTATTAAGTTAGATCCATGTCCAAGGAACCTATATCTAAAATTTCAAGTGTTTAGACCCAGAATTGTCGGAGAAGTTTGGTAGAGTTCTCAAAGGTCAAGTTGTTGAACTTTGGTCCCTTAATAGCGAAATTTCTGGTCGAAAACTGATCACATAGAATTTCCCCAATCCCAGTACCCTGTGTATTAAATTTCGAGTTTGTAGACTTAAAATTGACAGAGTTATTGCGTATGGAAATGTATACACACACACACACACACATACACACACACACACACACACACACACACACACACACACACACACACTGAGACAGACACAAAGACACACAGGCACGCTCACTTTTATAGATATACTAGCATGGGGGCACGGCGTTGTCCGGGTGTTTGGAGGTGTATGCTGAGCAAGAAAAAAAAAGGTCAATCTTTTTAACTTTGACCCCTATTATGACTCCCTAACATTTATTGTTTTGGGCTCAAATTGAGTTATTAAGTTAGATCAATGTCCAAGGAACCTATATCTAAAATTTCAAAATTGTCGGAGGAGTTTGGTAGAGTTCTTAAAGGTAAAATCGTTGAACTTTGACCTTTTAACAGCCACATTTCTGGCCGAAAACCGATCACGTAGATTTTCCCATATCTCAGTACCCTGTATATCAAATTTCGAGTCTGTAGACTGAAAATTAACAGAGTTATTGCGAAGGAAAATGTAGACACACGGACACACAGGCACGTTCACTTTTATAGATATATAGGTAGACAAACATTTCAACCTGGCGTTGCCCGGGTGTTTGGAGGTGTATGTTGAGCAAAAAAAAAGTGGACGATTTTTTTTTAACTTTGACCCCTTATTATGACCTCTTACCAT
The DNA here is from genome assembly GCF_053919585.1 of Euprymna scolopes. Lineage (NCBI taxonomy): Eukaryota > Metazoa > Mollusca > Cephalopoda > Sepiida > Sepiolidae > Euprymna > Euprymna scolopes. The sequence goes on from NC_136504.1 coordinate 44,422,710, forward strand.
TTATTGTTTTGTGCTCAACTCAATTTATTAAGTTAGATCCATGTCCAAGGAACCTATATCTAAAATTTCAAGTATTTAGACCCCAAATGGTTGGTTGCGTTCTCAAAACGCAAATGGTTGAACTTTGACCACTTAACAGCCAAATTTCTGGATGAAAATCGATCACATAGATTTTCCCATATCTCAGTACCCTGTATATCAAATTTCGAGTATACATAATAAAAATTGACAGAGTTATTGTGTAGGGAAATTTACACACACACACACAGACACGTTCACTTTTATAGATATACTAGCATGGATACCCGGCGTTGCACGGGTGTTTGGAGGTGTATGCTGAGCAAAAAGAAAACAAAACAAACAAAAAAGGTCAATTTTTTAAACGTTGACCCCTTAAAATTTATTGTTTTGGTTTCAAATCAAGTTATTAAGTTAGACCCATGTCCAAGGAACCTATATCTAAAATTTCAAGTGTTTAGACCCAAAATTGTCGGAGGAGTTTGGTAAAGTTCTCAAAGGTCAAATCGCTAAAATTTGACCCCTTAACAGCCACATTTCTGGTTGAAAACTGATCACATCGATTTTCCCAAATCTCAGTACCCTGTATATCAAATTTCGTGTCTGTAGATTATAAATTGACAGAGTTATTGCGCAGGGAAATGTACACAGACACACATCGACACAGACACAGACACGCACACACACACACACACATACACACACACACACACATAGAGTCACACAGACAGCTTCACTTTTATAGATATATAGATATAGATATAGATAGATTGATAGTTGATAGATATAATATAAAGCTGAACCTGTGTGTGTGTGTGTGCGTGTGTGTGTGTGTGTGTGTGTGTGTGTGTGTGTGTGTGTGTGTGTGTGTGTGTGTGTGTGTGTCTGGTCACGAATAGGCTCCTATATGGTTGACTATTATAGAAAACTGATCACATATAATGATGGAAGATGTATCGAAACACAGGAATGGGCATGTTAGATCTGGCATAATGATGATTCATTAAAATTGTTGGGTTTGCGTACGCGCCTGGTCCACAAACTATGGAAATAAAATATTTTAAAATTAAAAAAAAAAACGTTTACAAGTGTTTTTGATATAGATGTACATAATAATAGTTTGATAAGTATGTTTTAAATAGGGATGGTATAATAAAATTGTGGGGTCTGCGTTCGCGCCTGCCCTCCATAGAATGGAAATAGGTACACACTTTAATAAAGACTTTTCATATCTATCTGCGTAAGTATAATTTGATAATTATGTTTCAGTTTGAAGAAATACGGTATAATACAATTATGGGGTGTTCGTTCGCACCTGCCATGCATAGAATGGAAATATGTAACAAAATTTAACAAGGTTTTTTAATATAGATCCACAGAATATTGTTATATGTGTTTCAGTGTGAACAGGTATGGTATAATAAATTATGAGGTTTATCTATTTTATTTTTACTTTCATCATATTTTTTCTTTGGTTTTGATACGCTAAATTCGAATAATGAAATTGTGGGGTCTGCTTTCGCGCCTGGCCTCCATAGAATGGAAATAGGCACAAACTTTAATAAAGATTTTTCATATCAATATGCGTAAGTATACTTTGATAATTTTGTTTCAGTTTGAAGAAATATGGTATAATAAAATTATGGGGTGTTCGTTCGCGCCTGACCGCATAGAATGTAAATATGTCACAAAGTTTAACAAGGTTTTTTAATATAGATCCACAAAATATTGTGATAAGTGTTTCAGTGTGAACAGGTATGGTATAATAAATTATGGGGTTTATCTATTTTATTTTTACTTTCATCATATTTTGCTTTGGTTTTGATACCCCCAAATTCGAAGCTATTACTTTACAACCCTTCCTTTTCATAACCTATCATACTTTCATGAATCAGAGTCCATTTTTTGTAGGCTGTTTTTGAACCCAGTCAACGACGGGTACTTTTACTAGTATATATATCTATTTATATAAAAATGTAATTCTTGGTTCGTTTAAAGTCGATAAAACCATATTTCTACATTACCAATTTATTTGAAATTTTCAGACAAATCATCTTTAGAGTCGAGGGATGTTTCCATGTTATTAAAATAAATTAACATCGCCAATTAAAAAATATTAAATAAAATAAATATATTTTTCGTAAGCCGATAGTGCGGATCTGTCTTGTTGATAGAACTGAACTGCCGTTTCAATTCATTTCATACACCACGATTTGATGAAACGAATTAGAAGATGTAATTTTTTGATTACTCTATAAGTAAAAAAAAAACATAATTCATTTGTTTATCTTCCAAATTTTTTAATTAAAATTTTTTTTTCTTTATTATATCAGGCAAAAATAAAGTTGAGTTGAAGCATAAAAGACGAAGTGTTTTTTGTTTTGTTTTTCGTTTTTGCTTTTTTGTTTTCTTGTTTTTTTTTTAAGTTGTTTCGATATAAGAAAATATGAACTTTTTTATTATTAAAACTATAAATTGTTAGGTGAAAGTACAGTTTTTTTTTCGAAGAAAATTTACGGATTGGTAATGTGCTTAAATAATATTTGGTGCTAATGCAGAGAATGATCCGCGTTATTTTTTTAAATCGTATTTCCACGTTTAATTAAAGTTTTATTATATTTTTTTTATTCAATTGTAAGGTTAAAGTACAGATTAGGTACAAAACACCCTCTCCTCCACATGTTAAGAATGGCTTTTTAAATAATAACGTTATCATTTCAGCACGGATCATTCTCTGTATGAGTAACGTACTTTCACCTAACAGTTTAATAAACAACAGATGGTACTTATGCAGAGAAGGTGCCGTGCTGAAATAATCTTATTAAGAAAGCTATTCTTAACATGGGAAGGGGAGGGTGTTCTGTAACTATTTTATACTTTCACCTAACAATTTAATAAACAAAAGATGGTACTTATGCAGAGAAGGTACTGTGCTGAAATAATACCATTATTATTTAGAAAGCTATTCTTAACATGTGGAGGGAGTTTTGCATATATTCTATATTTTCACCTAACAATTTAATAAACAAAAATAGATAGTACTTAGGCATAGAAAATACCGTGCTGAAATAATGTTATTTAGAAAGACATTCTTAACATGGGGACGGTATTTTTTTAACTATTCTGTACTTTCACCTAAAAACTTAATAAACAAAACATGGTACTTATGCAGAGAAGCTACCCTGCTGAAATAATGACGTTATTGTTTAGAAAGCCATGCTTAATATGGGAAGGGGTGTTTTGTAACTATTCTGTACTTTCGGTGCTAATGCAGAGAGTGATCCGCGCTATTTTTTAGATCGTATTTCAACGTTTAATTAAAGTTTTATGGTACGTTTTTTTTATTCAATTGTAAAGTTAAAGTACAGAATGGGTACAAAACACCCTCCCCTCCCCATGTTAAGTATGGCTATTTAAATAATAACGTTATTATTTCAGCACGGATCACTCTCTGCATGAGTACCGATTAATGTTTTGTTTTTTGCTTTTTTTACCGGAGTTTGTTTTTTTTTAAGAAAAATTGAAAGTACACTTTTTTTCTTTTTTTTTACAGAAGTTGTTTTTACATAAGAAAATATGAATGCTTGTTCTTTATTAAAGAAATTGGGTACTCATGCACTTATTGATTCGTGCTGAAATAATAACGTTATTATTTAAAAAGCCATGCTTAACATGGGGGAAAGAGGTTGTTTTATACCTATTCTGTACTTTAACCTTACAATTTAATTTAAAAAAAACGGTAAATTTTTAGATTAGGTCCACCTCCACAATTTTCTTTTAAATGACGACTCATATGGGTTTTCGACTATGCTGAATACGGAAATCGCATTGAAATTTTGCAGAAATAAGTAGTTATCGAGATATAAAAAGTTGTATAATGCATTGGCGGGCATCTTTTTTACGCGCCTGCGCGCACGTCATAAACAAATCTACGCGCGTAACAAAGATGGCCACCAAAGAATACAATGCATAAAATAACTAGTTATATCTCGATAATTACTTACTTCTGCAAAATTTCAATGCGATTTCTGTATTCAGCATTGTCTGAAACCTACAAAAATCGTCATTTAAAAGAAAATTGTGGAGGTGGACCTAGACTAAAAAAAAACAAACAAAAAAACATATAAAACTTTAATTAAACTTGGAAAATAGCACGGATCAGTAAGTGCATTAGCACCCATTAATCGACTACCGTGACCTTATCGCCAAATAAGCTCCGGCTACAATGTTGAACGCGCCGTTTACGTTTTTTTTTTTCAAGTTAAATTCAACTTCCACAATACATTTTTTTTTAAATAATTCAACGATATCTTTTTTTTTTTATAACAAATTGTTAGCTGAAAGCACAGAATAGTTACAAAACACCATCCCCTCTCTATGGTAAGAATGCTTGAAAAACTAAATAAAAATATTAGGTACTCATGCAGAGAGTGATCCGTGCTGAAATAATAACGTTATTATTTAAAAAGCCATTCTTAACATGGGGAGGTGAGGGTGTTTTGTACCCATTCTGTACTTTAACTTACAATTGCATAAAAAAAAAAAACAAATCATAAAACTTTAATTAAACTTGGAAATACGATTTAAAAATAGTGCGAATCAGTAAGTGCATTAGCACCAGAAATTGTTAGGTGAAATATAGAAAAGTTTCTACCAAGAAAACCGTTATTTTTTCAGCCATTCTTACCAAGAGGAGTGGATGGTGTTTTGTCACTATTCTTTCAACTAACAATTTATTAAGAAACCAAAGGTAAATTTTCACATTAGGTCCACCTCCACAATTTTTAACATGGGTAGGTTGGGGGTGTTTATTCTGAAAGCCGTTCTTAACATGGGGAGAATAGTGGTATTTATTCCAAAAGCTGTTTTTAACAGACGAAAGACAGGTAAAAGGTTAAAACACGTGGTTAGGCATGGGTGTTGTTTATTCCGGAAGTCATTCTTAATATGAGGAGGTTGGGAGTGTTTATTCATGGCCGCCAATGAATTATAGTGCATAGTACAGGTCTTTATATCTCGAAAACTACTTGCCTCTGCAAATTTTAAATGAGATTTTCTTATTCAGCATAGTCGAAAATTGTGGAGGTGGACCTAATGTAACCCCCCCCCACGCCAAAAAAAAAAGATATTGTGAAATTTAAATTTAAGCACGGTACCAAAAATAAAATTAGACAGAAAAATACCCCCTTTGGGTTTGCACTTGCACAAAAACTTGAAAAAGTTGTCAACAAAAACAAATATATAAAAAGTAAATATTTTCAAAGGCAAGATAAGTTACTTTTCTACCTAATTGGATAATTTTTAGTGTTTTTATTTGGTTTGTACTACGGTACATATAGATTCGAAAAAGTTGTCAAAATAAATGTATAACAAATATTATCGAAGGCAAGATATGTTACTTTATTACCAAAATGGATAATTTTTTATTTTTTTTAATGTAAAATGTTTATTCGGCTCGAAAAATACAGCGTTTACTGCTATATTTGAAAATTACAAATGGCAGCAGACTCTGTGTTAAGCACGTTAAATTTTGGAAAATGAGTTAAAACTAAAAACTATACAAAATACTGTTAAAACCAACCGAATACATGTCTACCTATGTCACGGTAACATATATTGAGTGAGTTCCTTACAGTATTTTGTATAGTTTTTTTACTTTTAACTCATTTTCCCAAACTTAACGTGTTCAATACAGTCTGCCGCCATTTGCATTTTTCAAATATACCGATAAACACTACATGTTTTCAGACTTATTAAGCATTTTACACTAAATAAAAACACTAAAATCTTATCCAGTTAGGTCGAAAAGTAACTTATCTTGCCGTTGATAACATTTATTTGTTATATTTATTTTTCGACGACTTTTTCGTTTCTGTGTTTAGTAATACAAACCCGTTTTATTTACTGTAATGTTTAGTCGGCTCGAAAAACAGTGTTTATCAGTGTATTTGAAAAATACAAATGGTGGCGGACACTGTTGATGGTGTTAAGTTTGGGAAAATGATTTAAAACTAAAAAACTATACAAAATACTGTCAGAAATCCACCAAATATGTCAGCCTATATCACGATAACATATAATTAGTGGGCGTCTGACAGTGTTTTGTATAGTTTTTTAGTTTTTAACTGATTTTCACAAACTTAGCGTATACAACAGAGTCCGCGACCATTTGTCTTTTTTCAAATACATCGATAAACACTGAGTTTTTCGAGCTGATTAAACATGGGTAGAGTACTTGTCAAGGGTCCGTTTTTGACACTCAACCCGACAAGTGCAGAGCCGGGATCCGACCCAGTACCTGTCGGACTGAAGTACGCCCCTAGGATCTTGCCACCCAGCTTTCAGGTACACAAGTTTATTGCTTGTCGCCTCAGGCAGTTTTTTGTCGAGGCAAGAGTACCCCTCTTTTAGGGGAGCTTGTCTGTATCCCACCTTCCGACCTTGTGTCACATAATGCTCTGGTGAAGGAGGGCATTTAAATATCCACCCTCATTATTAATCAAAAACATTTTAACATACCCCCTTTTTTTTATATAATGGAAAAGTCATTTTGGACTCAATTTAGTTTGATAGTGTAAAAAATAAAATAAAAAATGAAATAAAAATGATTTATTTGTTTTCATTCTTTTTCTTTTGTTTTATTTATTTTAGCATTTGTCTTATTTAGTAGCATATCCAAGAATTATGAAAAACGATGAAATGCGAGTAAATTGATTAGTGTGTTTGTAATGGAATAATCAGGCCATACGAACTATCAAAGTTATTATTTTAGTAAGGGGGGAGGGGTCTGATAATGAGGATCAAAATTATTAAAATTAATAGTCGAAGTTTATAACATATCCAAGAATTATGAAAACTAATGATATGTGAGTTAATATATTTGAGTGTTTGTAATTAATTCATTAGGTCAGACAATGCATCAAAGTTATTATTTTAATAAGGGAGGCAGGTAATGTGGATATAAATATAAAAAATGATTGTCGATATTAGTACTATACCCAAGAATCATGAAAAATGATGAGAGTGCTTTAATTGATTAGTGTGTTTGTAATGAAGTAATCAGCCGAGAGAATTAATCAAAGATATTATTTTAGTAAGGAGGGAAGCGATAAGGAGGGGTAAATTGTGAAAAATGATTTTTGAAATTAGTAACATATCCAAGAATTATGAAAAATGATGAAATATGAGTTAATAGATTAGTGTGTTTGTAAAGAAATAATCAGCCCAGACCATATATCGAAGTTCTTATTTTAGTAATGTGGGTTAAAATTATGAAAAATTATGGTCGAAATTAGTAACATATCCAAAAATTATGAAAAATTATTAAATGTGAGTTAATTGATTGGTGTGTTTGTAATGAATAATCATCCCAGACAATATATCAAAGTGATTATTTTAGTAAGGGGGCGATAGTGTGTGTTAAAATTATGATATAAGATTGTCGAAATTAGTAACATATCCAAGAATTAAAAAAAATGATAGAATGTGAGTTAATTGATTGATGTGTTTGTAATGAAATAATCAGCCCAGACAAAATACAAACTTAATATTTTAGTAAGTGGGTCCATCCTGGGCCCAACTCTCTTCCTGATCTACATTAATGATCTTCCAAATCACATCCTTACATCATTCATACACATTTATGTTGATGACACTACCATCTATGGTAGCACATCTAAGACAGTAAATGACTAAGTTCTCTCTGATTCTCTCTCCTCTGATCTTTAGCATGTGGTACAATGGGGAAAGAGGTGGCTGGTTACTTTTAATTCATCTAAAACCAAGCTTTTATCTTTACATCATCAACGTTCTGATCCCCATCTGGCATCAATTGAAATGAATGGCTCTCGTCTTGGGGAGGTCCCGTGTTTTGACAAGCTTCTGGGCTTGACCTTTACTCCTGATCTTAAATGGAACACATACATTCAAATCCGTTGCCAAGGCCGCTGGAAAAATGGTGGGATCCTTCTATCGACCCAGTAGATATCTCACTGCTGATGTAATTCTCTATCTATATAAGAGCCAGGTACGTCCAAGGATGGAGTACTGTTGCCACATCTAGGCAGGAACTCCTAGAAAGGACTTATCCTGCCTTGATAGAGTTCAAAATAGACTTCGTAACCTAGTAGGGGATGTCTTTTTCTCTTCCCTGCAACCTCTTTCTCACAGAACAGATGTTGCGAGTTTATCTCTGTTTTATCGTTATTTTCATGGGAAATGCTCGACTGAGCTTCACTCTACGGTCCCCTCTCGCCAAACTTTCACAAGAAACACTCGTCTAGCTGAAAACACTATCACTAATTTCCCTCACTCTTTATCTGTGCCTAAACCTAAACGTAGATTCCATGTACAAAGCTTCTTTCTTAGAACTGCACGCCTGTGGAACTGTCTTCCATTTTCCTGCCTTCCAGCTGACTACAATATGGTTGTCTTCAAGTCCAACGTAAACAAGTTCTTTTTACAGAATTTCCATTACTAACGATTACTATATTGTCCAATTTTACTACTGTACACTCTTTAGCCCTTATCGTCGAGTGGCCTCTGGGCCTGGATCAGTGGTGATGCCTATGTAAACAAATACACACACACACACACACACATATATGTATATATATATATACATACATAAAATATAATATTATATATGTATAATATAATATATACATATATACATATAATATATATGAAATATAATATATATATAATATATATATATAGTATATATATGTCTCGGCAGTCGTGTGAAAAGCTCCTCTGATCTCGAGCGCATGGTTCAGTGGGGGAAGACGTGGCTGGTTACCTTTAATGCATCTAAAACCAAACTCATATCCTTACATCATCAACGCTCTGATCCCCATCTGGCATCAATTGGGATGGATGGCTCTCGTCTGAGAGAGGCCCCATGTTTTGACAAGCTTCTGGGTTTGACCTTTACTCCTGATCTGAAATGGAACACGTACATCAAGTCTGTTGCCAAGGTCGCTGGAAAGATGGTGGGATCCTTCTACCGCTCCAGAAGATATCTCACTTCTGATGCAATTCTCTATCTATATAAAAGCCAAGTACGTCCAAGGATGGAATACTGCTGCCATATCTGGGCAGGAGCTGCTAAAAACAGCTTATCCTGCCTTGACAGAGTACAAAATAGACTTCGTGGCTTAGTGGGGGATGCCCTTTTCTCTACCTTGCAACCTCTCTCCCATAGAAGAGACGTTGCGAGGCTTTCCTTGTTTTATCGTTATTTCCATGGCAGGTGCTCGTCTGAACTCCAATCTCTGGTCCCCCCTCGCCAATCTTTCACGAAACACACCCGTCTAGCCGAATCCACTGTGAAAAGTTTCCTCCACCCTTTATCTGTGCCTAAATCAAAACGTGGATTCCATGAACAAAGCTTCTTTCTTAGAACTGCACGCCTGTGGAACTCTGTTCCGTCTGCCTGCTTCCCACCTGGCTACAACTTGGATGTGTTCAAGTCCAACGTTAACAAATTCCTAATGAACCGCCCCCTTTAGTAAACACTTCATCAAATCTCCACACTAACATAATGTGCTAGCAATAACCCTTATCACTGAGTGGCTTCCGGGCCTTGATAAGTGGTGACCACTGTGTAAAAAAAACAAAAAAAAACATTTCCCCTTTTCTTTTCTTGGTACATATTTGTGAATTATTCCATGAATTTCGGCCTTTTGGATTATTTTGGACCATCTTCCAATTACGTGATTTCCTTAGATTTTACTTGTGCAAATGGAAACTCAATTAACTTTCTTGGATATTTTTGGATTTTACCGTCATTGGATTATTTACATTTCACCAGACTATCCATTCACGTGTAATCACATTTTTCTTCACCATATTCCCTCTGCTTCACTTTTTGTTATCAAGTAAGATCTTTGACTTACTTGTAGTTTCATCAAATACTTTTGTATGCAAAATCCGATCCCGCATTTTGCTAATTCCTACCCTCTGATGAGAAGGAAAGTATTTCTTCAAAACTCCGCGGATTAAGGACTATCCACTTATCAAGTGTTTCCTTTTCAGATTAAATATGTTTTAACTCTTTTTCAAAGTGTTTTTAACATGTTTTATTAACTGTTTGCTCTTATATAAAATATATATATATATATATACTCACTGTTTGTCAGTTAATCTATGAAGCTAGCTTTCCAAATCCTTGTCTGTTAATGAATATATCCATCGCATAGAGTCTAGGTATTTCCTGTTTAAGCCAATATCGGTCATTACGTGACATGCAGTAGACTTGAAAATCGAGGCTACGTGACGCTATCGCAGAAAGTACGCCGGCATCTGTCAATTGAAATGTAATCTTCGTCCGTGCAACGGCGCAAATGTGTACAAATAACCCCAAAACGGAATGTAGTCATCACTGAACTCTGAGACCCCTAGTTTTGCCATTCGCGGGACGACTATTAGCGGAGAGTCAGGGACTCTTGAATAACGATGGCACGATCAGAGTTATTCGTACCGGGGCCGCCTTTATCTTAATTTTCAATCAGAGACCCGTAGGATAACGGTATTTACACGAGGAAATAAATTATTGACATTACAAAAAAGAACGTAATATTTGTTTATATACGTGTTACAGAAAATCATAAAAGTATCGTTAACTTTGTATTCAAACCTGAACCTATAGGACCAATGTCTGGATAATCCGTCTAGGCGACCATATATTGATTAGCTATGGATTTTTAATGGAAATTAGTAATAAAGTTGTTTTAAGTGTTCTATTAAAAAATATTATACAGTGAACTCCTGACATACGACATTTATTCGTTCACGGATGAAGCTCGTATCTCGAATTAAAATGGCACCATTAAGGAGACGTAGTGAAACACGACACACTCGACCACCTAGCGATTGCATCTGGAAACTCGTAACTTGGATTTTCGCGCGTATGTAGGCAAGGATTTTAGCTCTGAAGCTACCTCGCGTCTCGAATTTCTCGTAACTCGGGTAGCTCGTATGTTGGGGTCCACTGTATAAAGTTGATTTATTTAATATTTTTAATGTAGTGTACATTTAATTTAATTTATTTTAATAAGTATTACAACCAAGATCAGGTGTGTTTATAAAACAAGTAATTATTCATTAAACCTATGATATTTCCCTTTAAGCTATGTAAATTCACTTCCCTGTCTGAATTTGATAGATGAAGATGACGTTTTATGCTTCCAAGAAGCCAATATATGTTCACTTTTCAGGAAATTAGGTGTATCTTAAATAGTATATGACTAAACTTTCCGCCCGGCAATATATTTTTTACTTGGCAATGCTGGGTAAGTACAGCTAGTATATATATATATATATATATATATATATATATATATATATATATATATATATATATATATATATATATGAGCAAACAGTTAATAAAACATGTTAAAAAAAACACTTTGAAATGAGTTAAAAACATATTAATCTGAAAAGGAAACACTAGATAAGTCGATAGTCCTTAATCCGCGTAGTTTCGAGACAAAGGAATGTGTTCCTTTTCAAACATATCTGGAGAGAATAAAAAGCTCAACTAAACGGGAGCTTATAATAAAATAAAAATTACAATTAAATTTACTAAATAGATCCAAGATGCTAAGATTTAAGTATATTATAAATATTAAAGAAGTAATATTTATAAAGTTGTGTATGTGTGTGCGCGTGTGTGTGTGTGTGCGTGTGTGTGTGCGTATATGCATATATATGTGTATATAAGTATATATATATATATGTATATATATGTATGTACACATATGTAAGTATATGCACATATATATATATATAATGATTGTATATATATATACATATATATACAAATATATATAATGATTGTATATATATATATATATATATATATATATATATATATATATATATATAATATATATACACATGTATATATATAATATATATATATATACACATGTATATATATATATATATATATAAATACATATATATATATATACTAGACTACCCGTGACCCGTTGGGTCAGTATGTTCTATTAGCTTGGAATTCATGTATGAGCGTGACACTTGTGACGTAAAGAAAATTGTACTTTTTTTTGTTTTTTTTACATAACAGAAACATTTCTATGAAAGTATATTAAAATGAAAAAGAATATTGATAGATTTCTATGAGTCGTTCTGTTTATTATAATTGATTATAAAAATTACAGTTACTGAATTATAAGTGGTTGGCCATACTTATAGGTAAATGTGTACTGAACAGATACCATAATACTTATCATAGTTAAATTCAGATTTTGATATATCTGCTTCTATTTTTTTTTACATCGTTCATTTCTGTATTACGTTTAAGTTATTTTAAACCCCACTCTTCCCATGTTAAAAAATTTCGAAATATTAACGCTAATATTTCAGCGTCCCAATTGTTCTTTTGTTTTTTGCTTATTTTAAACCCCACTCTTCCCATGTTAAATAATAATTTCGAAATAATAACGTTAATATTTCAGTGCGCAGGTCATGCGCACATGCGCAACCGGATGTCGTAAACCGGAAAGTGGGTTACATACATTGTTTCAAGGTCATTTGAGTTTTATAATTTTACATATATATATATATATATATATATATATATATATATATATATATATATATATGAACAAATGATTAATAAAACATGTTAAAAGATATCTTGAAAAAGAGTTAAAAACATATTTAATTTTAAAAAGGAAGCACCTTTTTAAAATTAAATATGTTTTTGACTCTTTTTCAAGAAGTCCTTTAACATGTTTTATTAATCCTTTGTTCATATTATAAGCTCTATTTCCTTTTCGGTTTTATTGAGCTTTTACATCTGGTTGAGATTACTTTACTTGTAAATATTAACTCTTTAATATTTATAATATATTTTAAGTTTACCATTTTGATTAACTTGGTAAACGTATTGCAATTTATATATATATATATATATATACACTTTAGTTAATAATAAGTTCCTAATTTGTAATCAATACAAATGTTATACAAGTGTTGTCTACATATACTTATTTTAATTTACAATAATGTTAAGGATTTCATTTATTATTATTATTATTATTATTATTATTATTATTATTATTATTATTATTATTATTATTATTATTATTATTATTATTGGCTCTCAAGGAGCTTTCACGCAAGTTATCAAAGATCTCTCCTTGAAAACATCCTGTGGTGTTTCCTGAAAGCTGAGTAATAACAATCTCCCCAGATTTTCTAGAATCGCCTATAATTTTTTAGGGGGGGGGTAATATCTATTGGGTACTATGCGACAATATTTCTAAGTTTCTTCGGTTATGATATAGGGAGTGTGGATAGGATGGCAATGTCAATGGGTGCGTTTAACTTGATGAAAAAGGTTTAAGGATAAGATCAAAGTGTAGTATCTGTTCTTCAGATGCTGCACTTCTATTTCTTGTTCACTTTCGGTGGAGGAGAAATCCTTCACGACTGAGACAATTTTTATTTTTGTACCTTTTCTCCACGTTAAAAAACGACACTGGTGTCTAACTCTGTCCCGTGGGGAGGCATAGTAAATAGGTACATATAGTAGGCGTGGTGGAAGAGTAAGGAGAAATTTACTACTTATAAAAGTGGCAATAATACCAATAATAGTAGGGTAATTATAATAATGAGAATATTAATGATAATGAGAATGATAATAATGGTAATAATAATAAAAATAGAAATAATATTACCAATAGCTGTGATAAAAGTAATACCAATGGTAATAGTAATAACAATGAAAATGATGACAACAGTAACGGTTATAGTAGCAATGACGGGGATAATAACGGGGATAATAATAATAATAATAATAATAATAATAATAATAATAATAATAATAATAATAATAATAATAATAATGGCGGTAATGATAAAATAACAATAATAATAATAATAATAATAATAATAATAATAATAATAATACCACTACCACTACCACCTACTTAATATCTACAATAATAAATAATAATAATAATAATAATAATAATACAACCTTGCATTTAACGACCCCCCCCCCAAAAAAAAACAATTATAGGCGATTTTATAGCCGCTATTTGCCGTATAGGTTGCCCCTGTCAAAAATACCACTCCATAGATAATAGACACCCCACAAACCATTAAAATAAAATTACCATGCAGCCACAAAATGCCCCCAATTTAATCTTAAAACATATACCCCTTAAACTCAACACTATGTTAAAGACCATATATATTTTTATATATCATACTATATATAACAAGCTTCTTTTTTATTTATTTAGAATTCAGTAAAGCTTTCCCTTACAATCTATAATTCCACTTAATCTTTCACCCCTAATGAACTCTATGCTAGACGCCGCATTTCCTCTATGCTTCCTAGCACATTCTCTACTCTTCTGATAAGAAGCATTAGGCTTCGAAATGCCCTGGCATAAAGAGTCCCTTATATCCCCCAAATTTTGCTTGTATTCCATTATTCAATAAATGATCCATTCTATATCCACCAATATATAGTTTTGTGACTTCATTTCATACTCTTGTTGTTCTATATATATATATGTGTGTGTGTGTGTGTGTGTGTGTGTGTGTGTGTGTGTGTGTGTGTGTGTGTGTGTGTGTGTGTGTGTGGTTAATATATATGTTAAATTATTCTTGTCATTATTGTCCCTGATGATGAATCCAGACGGAGTTGAAAGTATTTAGACCTACAGCAACTATCACAACAACATCAACCAGTTCTTACCACCTTAAAAGAGATCTGACCCGCACAAATGGCATTGTCTCGTGTCTGCCTCCGTAAAGAAGTGATAGTAACCGCCTGAAAAGAGTACTGATCACCAGCTACCGCCTATCACCATCATAATCGCCAGTGACCAACAATGCCCGTCACTGGATGACAGCGCGACAATTGAAGACAGACTATTTTATTTCAGAGCAGTCCAATGAAGGCCGACGCTGGTTATGATCGGCAGTAACTGCCAATGACCGCAATGGCCGATAGTTACAGAGCAAGCCAGGGCCTGCTAATAGACATAAGTGACCGCCAGTGACCACTAGTGTTCGCTATTAAAAACAGACAATTTCATGTTGGAATAGTTCAATGAACGCTAATACAAGTCATAACCGCTAGTGACCGACAGCGAACGCCGGGAATCTACACTGAACGTCGGCAACCGACAGTGCACAGTCGTTAAGGCAGCCAGTGTCCACCGGTAAACGCAAGTAACCGCCATAAAACAACAATAACTGCTAGTGAGTACCATTGCTCGCCACAGTCATTCCGTAACAGACAGTGGATGCTGGTGCCCAACAATGCCCGACAGTTTAAGACAGATGATTTCAGTTTGGAGCAGTTCAATAGAAGCCGACACTGATCATGGCCGTTAATGACTGCTAGTAGAAAAGGCAGTCAGTGTTCACCAGTAAACGCTAGTACCCTCAAGTAACCGGCCAAAACCAGCACTAATCGCTAGTAACTACCAGTGCTGAAAATGACAGCCAGTGACTTTCGCTGCCATTGCCAGTCAATGCCCGACAGTGGAAACTAGATGATTTCATTTGGTCTACGGCCGCCAGTGCTCGCTATTTTTCTAGGACCAACAGTGGCTTCCACGAGCAACCGTAGTTTAATTTTGCGGACTTGACCGAATCTGTTCTGGCTTTGCGTCATATTTCCAACGGGTAACGCCGTTGCGGCGTTGCACGGGTTCTGCTAGTATATATATATATATATATATATATATATATATATATATATATATATATATATATATATATATAGAGAGAGAGAGAGAGAGAGAGAGAGAGACAGACAGACAGACAGACAGAGAGAGAAAGAGAGAAAGAGAAAGAAAGAGAGAAAGAGAAGGAATTTTGGATAGTATCTAAATGTTATTTTTGGGTCGACTGTACTTAAAATGTAACAAAACTGTTGTAATTTTTATTTATTTTGTTTTTACCGTGTATAAAGAACCCGGTGAGGTGTCCGAGATACGCTGTCCATAATGTAACCACCAGCTGAATGGTCACTATTTTACCTCTTTGACCGAACGAAATCCCCGACTTTCTATAAATAATTATGCGCGGCTTCGCACCGTTTTAATTATTTGGAATAACGGCCGGGAAAACAAAATAGTCATCTTGTATCGAGAGAGCAGCCCCCACCCCCCTCTGTCATCCCCGACTAAGTGCGAGGATCAGAGTCCACGTTGAGATGCCAGTCACAAATTTAGAAACCACTCCCTTTTGCTCCTAACGCTGTTGTTGTTGTTGTTGTTGTTATTATCAGACGCGTTTAGAGATCCGCCTAAATTACTCAGGACAAAACCGCACATTCCACGTGTTTGCTAGGGGATAGCCCAGTTCTCGCGGTTAAGTATTAAATCCAAACTATTTGACAAGCCAGGAAAACTTAATATAAAACTCCGCCTATGAAAATCTTTTCTCTCTCTCTCTCTCTCTCTCTCTCTCTCTCTCTCTCCATATATATATATATATATATATATATATACATATACACACATATATATACACACACATATATATATGCATACATACACATACATATAAACATATCTTAAAGGCATCCTTCAGTCCAGACAGACTATGGATACTCACTGTAAGGGTGCCTGCGCGTGAGATTTTTGTGGCAAAGGTTGCACAATCTCAACCACACCTTTCCTGAGACGACATTGATGAATACCACTAGCAAGAGGAGGTTCAGGACGACTGGAAACAATGCCGAGATAAGCGGAAAGCACATACAGCGCCTAGAATTTCCAAAATGGTCATCCATCTGGTACTAGGCAGGCTCAACGTTGCTTAGAACCGGTGTGTCAACGTTTTTATGCTGTACACACACACACACACACACACACACACACACACACACACACACACACACACACATATATATAACTACTTAATTTACTCACATAAAATTAATATACGAAAGTATAGATTTATGCGTAAACTTTAAGTATTTACTTCAAAAGTGCTCAATACGTAGGTAGAGCTAGTTAGTTAGTTATAAAATATATATGGCGATTAAGCTACACTGAATATTCCGCGTTTCATCCACTCTAGGACTCTTCAGGCTTATGCGCATAAACCTGAAGAGTCCTAGAGTGGATGAAACGCGGAATATTCAGTGTAGCTTAATCGCCATATGCGCATAAGCCTGAAGAGTCCTAGAGTGGATGAAACGCGGAATATTCAGTGTAGCTTAATCGCCATATATATTTTATAACTTACTATATATATATATATATATATATATATATATATATATATATATATATATACAGTAGCGTCCAAAAGTTAAAGAACGGTCGATCATCTTCTTTTAAATGGCTTCTAACTTTATCTATGAAAAAGGGAAAAAATTTTGGTGAATTTTCCAATGTTTAATAATGGTAGTTAAATAAAAAAAAAAATTTTTTTTTTAATACATATTAGTTTTTTTACAACAAATTTAATTAAATTACTGGTGTCCAAAAATTAAGGAACGCGGAAAATTATTACTGAAAAAACAAAGAATCCAGTATTCAGTATTTAGTGAAAAGCCCCTGGTTTTCAATCACACTATGGCATCTTTTGCTGCAAGACAGAACTAATCGTTCACATGTTATAGGGGAGATATTATTCCAGGATTTTCTTATACATTCCCATAAAGATTTTTTTTTTTTTTTCTGTGATCTTATCACCAATAATTTTCCAAACATTTTCAATTGGTTTAAGGTCGGGTCTCTGAGCTGGCCAGTCCATAACGCAAATATTGAATCTATTTAGCTCTTCTGAAACTATTATTGTTTTATGGCACGGTGTGCTGTCTTGCATAAACATATCAGAATCAGAAAGAGATTAGGAACCACATGTTCTCTAATCAATTCTCTGTACATTTGGGCATTTACTTTTCCATGAATCCTCACAAAGGGGCCAGTTCCTTTGAAGATATCATGCCCCATACCATCATACTACCCCCTTCAAATTTTACTGTACTTTTAACGCACTTAGGGGACAGTCTTTCTTAATTTTTACTTGGGATATTACTGTAACACAAGAACTCCAAAACTGAAAAGAACCTTCAGAAATACTTAGAAGCAATCCCTGGAAGACCAAGATGTAACGAGATACAAATAGCAGCCATAAAGGGAACAGCATCTATTCTTAAAAGAGCCCTCGGATATAAATTTAAATCATAACAGAATCAAGTGTTAGCTCCAGGAGGGAGACCCTTGATCTCTTAAAATTTAATGAAGTAAAATAAAATATAAAAATGAAAGCATTCTAAAAAATATAATCCGTCGATACGTAGTTTCCAATTATAATAAAAAAATAAAATTAATTATCTATTATAAAAAAATTGCAGACGACTAGCCTCGTAATCAAAAACAACATTTCGCAGACGAATAACTTGTTAGAAAAAAAAACAATGTACTTTACCAATTTAACTATCCATTAAGAGAGTGTATCTCTAATACTACTAACTACATAGACTATACGAAAAACACGTTGTCGCGATTGACTAACTATCCACCCCTCCGATTCTAGTTCAATATCGCATCATTTGGGAAAACATGGCTGCCATCATTCTGAATTCCGAAGAATTATGGACGTGAATACTTCTTGCAAGGCGAAAATAATATTTATAGATTAAAAATACTTGAAGCATTATATATTACGACAATAAAAGCCTAAAATAAATAGTGTTAATTACGAGTACAGTCGAAATATTTTTACATTTTTTTTTTAATTTTAAATATGTATATATATATGTGTATATATGTATATAAAAAAAATTGTCCTCCCACCTAACTCGTAATAAGCCACCACGTGACTGTGACAAAATATGTATATATATAATTAAAAACATAATTTTTACAACACAATATGCCTGAGGATGATGGAAGTATTCTTATCGAAAGCGCTCGCTAAAGAAACTTATAGATCCAACGTAAACAATTTTGAGAAAAACGCAAAAATATTATTGGAAGATTGGAGAAGGTAAAAAAGAAAATAGTGAAACAGAAAAATTCCGTGCCTTTTAATAACACTTGCTTCAATATATATATATATATATATATATATATATATATATATATATATATATATATATATATATATATATATATATATACGAGCAAACAGTTAATAATATATGTTAAAACACTTTGAAATGAGTTAAAAGCATATTTAATCTGAAAAAGAAACACTAGATAAGTGGATAGTCCTTAATCCTCCTCATCAGAGGGTAGGAATTAGCAAAATGCGGGATCGGATTTTGCATGCAAAAGTATTAGATGAAACAACAAGTAAGTCAAAGATCTTACTTGAAAACAAAAAATGTGAAGCAGAGGGAATATGGTGAAGAAAAATGTGATTACACATAAATGGATAGTCTGGTGAAAGATACATAATCCAGTGACGGTAAAATCCAAATATATAACTTCAAAAAAGTTAATTGAATTTCCATTTGCACAAGTAAAATCCAAGGAAATCCCGTAATTGGAAGAAGATGGCCCATAATAATCCAAAGGCAGACATCCATGGAAAAATTCACAAAAATGTGTACAAGAAAAAAAGGAAAAAAATTCTAATAATATTAATAAAAGAAAAATAAGATATGCTTTTCACTCTACTGCCGAGATATAAATAATTTTTATTTTAGTTTATTTTACTTTATAATTAGAGTGCACCTGGTTACAATAAAATAAAGTGATTATCTATATATTAATACGGTAGCGTGTGTGTTCTTTAGTGTGTCACGCTTACATCCGGGTTCTTTAATTGTTATGTACTTCTATTTCTTGTCATAAATACTTTCACCAAGAATTCTTCATAAGTTTTGGTTTCGGTTTCGATTATGGCTGAAGGAACTCAAGTTATATATATATATATATATATATATATATATATATATATATATATATATATCATAAGTTTTTATTCCGGTTTCGATTCACGCTAATGCACACAAGTCATATGGATATATTTATTTTATTTTTTAAATCGCAACTTTACAACATATAAAAATCGATAGAACATTAACTACATAATAATATATACGGAATCTGCAAGAATTCAAATATCATATTTAAGCGTACTTTACGGCCGGGCTTTACCGGGCGTTCGTCCTAGCTTAGATAAATACTTTTGCAGTTTTAACAAAAAAGCTACAAAAATATCAGAGCGTCTCCATTTACACTGAACGTCTACAGAACGCCAACATTAATATATTACATATGAATGAGTGCCCTGTGGAATTTCCACAGGTCCCGCTAGTTTCTACTACTACTACTACTACTACTACTACTACTCATTATAAGTTTTAACACAGATCATTATGAAATGGTGATGTTCCTTGGAGTCTGAGTGACAAGTTTCCACAGATTTCCAGTACTCTCCACCTCTTTCGATAACCTTTACAATATAATTTTTTTCATGTTCCATATCCCCTTCTTGCTCGTGTTGTATATTTGCTTCAGTTTTCTGTTTCCCTGATGGACTGCTGGAAGGGCGTAATCTACGATCTGGTAGGGTTTTTTTTTTTCTTTCTTGTTATCTATTATAACATCCGGTCTCCTTGCTTGCAAGGGTTTATCCATCAGTATGTCCATGCCCCGTAGGAATTTTATGATTCTGCTTTCAAGTATTGCTACCGGTTTTGATTTGTACCCTTTGTCTGGATGTTCAAGATGCAGTTGTTTGCATAATTCCAAGTGTACTGCCTTCCTCATCTGCCGTTTCTATTCTTGTATTCGATGTTTTCTGCATTATGTGATTTATCGTTGCATCTTTTAGTCTGCAAAGTCTGCATTTTGTATTTTCTTGTGTCGATCTTAGCTTTGTTATAGTTTATTCTAATTGCGTTATTTTGTGCCGATTTTAGTAATAATTCAGTTTCCCTATATTATTATTATTATTATTATCATTATCATTATCATTATCATTATTATTATTATTATTAGTAGTAGTAGTAGTAGTAGTAGTAGTAGTAGTAGTGGGGGGGACTTACAAGGAGCTTTCACACAGGTCTTCAGAGATCTTTCCTTGAAAACAGCCTGTGGTGCTCCCTGGAAGCTGAGTGACAACAAGTCTCCCCAGGTTTCCAGTACTCTCCACCTCTTTCGATAACATTTACAAATAAATTTGCATTGTCGCAATAGCTGCCTGCCATTGATTTCTTGTTGGCAGCAGCTTATTGGTCTTTGCTGGGATTTGAGTGGCAATAAGCCTCCCCAAGGTCCCAGTTCTTTTCGTACTTATTCGGCTGAGGTCTGGTCAGTTCCTCGGTCTTTCCTTCCTCCGTGACTATTTGGTTATTTGGTCTCGCTCTTTTTATTTGGGGGGGGGGAATGATGTGTCAATAGGGGTAGGGTTGGGTTAGAGAACTTATTGATATGCAATTTTACATTGTTTTTATTTATATTATTTATATTAGAATTCTTAAAAATGTAGCATGCAGAAATGTAAAAAAAAAAAAAAAAAAAAAAAACTGAAATACGAAAAGGACCCTTCGTAAAATGCCGATAGATTATTTGTGAGTTTTATTATTTGAAATGAAGAAAAAAGTAAAACACTTAAGCGGCACGATTTTATTTATTTGTGACGCAAACTAATTTTTTTTTAAATTATTTTCAGTTTTATTTATTTATATTCGTTTTGTTTATGAAAGTAGTGTAGAAAAATAAAATGTATAAATCTATTTAAAAAATAAATAAAATAAGAAAAAAGACAATCTCTAAATTGCCGCTTAAAAAGGGCATTTATGGCTTTGTTTTTATTTATTTACGCATGCGCAGAATTTTTCAAACCGGAAGCTGTAAACTGGATGGATAGTTTCAACGCCCAAACAAGACGATTTGAGTTTTGTATTATTGTAATACGTGTATACATATATATATATATATATATATATATATATATATATATATATATATATATATATATGTGTGTGTGTGTGTGTGTGTGTGTGTGTGTATATGTGTGTGTGTGCATGTATGTATATATATATATATATATATATATATATATATATATATATATATATATATATATATATATATATATATATATATAAGTACGTTTTACTTACAGAAGATTAAACAAGGCAACTTTATTATTACTGCATACTTGTGGGCCTAAAAGTCCTTCGGCATTCTTTTCTGGAAGATTCTAATATATATTTAATAAGTAATTTTTTTTTTTATGAATCGTATGACTTTTAACAATTCCATTTATTTCCACCAGCTTTTGTTCTATTTAATAATAAAAAAAATTAAACATTGATTTTTTTCTAAGAACATATATAAATTGTCTCTGATGAGTTGTTTGGTGTTTGTCTGCCATTCAACGAAACACGCGTACGACAGGATAAAATATTATTAAAGAAAAAATGTACATGTATATTTGGCTTTGGAATGCTTAAAAATTACACTTCACAGCGGCGTTTCTTTTGGTTATCCTTCAATTCGTGAAGCACCCATTTATCAAGTTTTTTTTTTCCAAACTCTCTCGGGTAGTTGGAAATCGTTGTATACGTTACATCTAATTCAGAAGCAAGTTATTGAACTGTTGTGCGTGGATGAGCTTCAACTATGGCTTTTAATTGATTGTTGTCAACATCCGATGGCCGACCACTACGCTCATCATCTTCAAGACACTCGTTGCGCTCACGAAATTTCTTAAACCACCATTGCGCTTTGCATTCATTAGTGGTTCCTGTGCCAAACACTTCGTTGATATCACGAGTAGTTTAAGGAGCTTTTCGGCCTAGCTTGAATTGAAATTTTAAAAAAATGTGCGAATTTGCTTTTTCCCACCTTGTATTCAATGTTCTTAAAAGAAAATATAATTGTTTTACAACGATTGTAATTTAAACGATCAGATAGAGCGAAAGACGATTGGGTGACTATCAACAAGTGTTCCACCGTAAATAAGATTTACATGCCTTCCCGCAATGACTTAGTTCACAATACATTGTAGTCTACGTTGCACTGTTGAGAATCTACTGTTGATTTTATGAAATTATCTGTAAATAATGGCTTCACTAAAAGTTTAAAATGCAAAAGTCAAGTATCACGGTTCAGTTGTGGTCTAATGAGAAACATGCATTTCGAACGCGCCCATGTCTTATCAAAGAACCAATTGTTTATTTTGTGAAGTGTTTTTTTTTTCACATAATCACTTGAATTAAACTTAAACGTACAAAAGTCAAGTCTCATGGCTGAATTGTGCTTTGAAAAGACACATTCATTTTGAACGCCCTCCTGTCTTATAAAATAATTTACAGTTGATTTAATTGGATGATCCTTTCTACTTCTGCGATGAAAAAACCTCTCTAATGCACTCATATGGTTAGGTTGTATAAAAATGTTAATTTTGGTCAAAATCGGACTTCCTTCTTTAATCGACTTTCGATACTTATCAGATGCATTCCGATACAAAATCTAGGTAAGAAAA
Source organism: Euprymna scolopes (assembly GCF_053919585.1). Lineage (NCBI taxonomy): Eukaryota > Metazoa > Mollusca > Cephalopoda > Sepiida > Sepiolidae > Euprymna > Euprymna scolopes. The sequence goes on from NC_136504.1 coordinate 44,446,194, forward strand.
TTCGAAGACACATCATGTACATTCGTGTTTTTTTTTTTTTTAAATCGACCCAGCTGTTTCGGAGTCAATCTCTCTCTCTCTCTCTCTCTCTCTCTCTCTCTCTCTCTCTCTCTCTCTCTCTCTCTCTCTCTCTCTCTTTCACCACTCCCCACACAAAGTTCGTTTTATATAATAGATAGATAGATAGATAGATAGACATAGTCGGATGAGCGAGCTTTTCATAATCATAAAGAGGTCTCTCTCTCTCTCTCTCTCTCTCTATATATATATATATATATATATATATATATATATAGAGAGAGAGAGAGAGAGAGAGATAGATAAATATAAATGTTATCTTTTTTTGTTTTTGTTCGCAATGCGTTTTGCATGTGAATGAATTCAATTATTTATACGTAAGTGCATTTTTTACCTAAATGCGAATTGGGAATAATTTTTCCCCTTTTTACCAATATATATATATATATATATATATATATATATATATATATATATATATATATATACTCCTATAAATTTTTTTGTGTATATTGATATTCATATTTATAATACTTTTTCCTATTTTGTTGTTGTTGTTGTTGTTGTTGTTGTTGTTGTTGTTTACTTGCCTCTCCATGAGGGCAGAGTTAGACATGAGATCGGTTTTTAATGCTCCCCAAAAAGGGGAACTCTGGTTAGTAACAAAAATAAAAAATATACATTGTATTTTGATTTTAGACAAAAAAAAAAAATAAATAAATGTTAAGGCGTCGAATTTAAAAAAAAAAATGACCTCTGCGGTCTCAACGAAATTTCACAGACAATTTTTGGTCTAAACATTTGAAAATCTTACATAAAGTGTATTCACGCGTAGGGCAAGTTATGAACAGTACATAGGGCCCGAGCAAAGCTGAGCTGAACTGCTAGTATCGACAAGTCTCCTAGACCTGCCAAAAACGCTGAGAACCCGAGTTCAAGAACGACCTTAGATCTAAATTGATTCTTTCAGAAAGTGAGTAAATATTCGGAATAATTCGTGCTATTTTATTTTTCCTCTTTTTTTTTTCTTGTAAGTCGTCAATTCAGGATTGTTTATATAATAAATCTGCGTAACACAAACAGATCTGACAGTTTTCGAAAGTTCAATCCAAACTTGATACAAAATAAACTTTATATGTTTTATTTGTTTTTATTATTTCTGTCTGTCAACTACTTCATCAGCGGATTCCGGTTCTCTGCCTTCTTAGGCATGAGGCCGCGTTTATCCCAACCCATTCCCGAACTAAGCCGTATTAAATAATAAAATGATATAAAATATCTACATACTAGCAGGAGGACACAACGTTGTCCTGGATTCAAGGAGGAACCCTTTAGCATAACATTACATTTTTTATTCTTATTTTTTTTTAATATACTTATTCTACATGATAAAGTAAAGTCAATCGGGATCTCAATTTTTGTCGTCGACGTTTCTTCCTGCAAAATCGATATTTCATTTTAAATAGCCAATTTTTCTTGTGAATCGTGTCACCATGTTCTTCAAAACAATAACATGAAATTCAGTTTTACTCTTTTTAGAAAATACGTTAACTGCCTAGGAAAATTCTCAAAATGTTCTAATAATAACCTAATCAATAGCATTTTCTTGCAAATGAAAAAAATAAAAATAAACGTGCTATATCTATTTCCGTTTTGTGCTGTTTTTATTTTCTAAGTCCCGTTCAGATTTTATTTTCGTTCTTATTTTTAATTTAATTTCAGTTTTTATTTGTGTTCCGTTTTTAATTCAGTTCATGTTTTAGTGTTCAAGTGATGGGATAGGGAAAATATATAGACTATTTGTGCCGACCGTAACTATAAAAGAGGGTTTTTTTTTAAGGTTTGGGAATTTTCCAACTAAATTTCCAACCCTAAAAACGGTTATTTTATTTATTTTTATTTATTTTCATTTTATGTTTTTGTATATGTTTGAAATTTAATTTACTAATAAAAACTGGTAAAAATCATAAAATATTCATTGATTTTTAAATTACCAGTAAAACTAAAATCTACAGATCATAATACTGAAATTAGGTTAAAAAATGGTACGAATGGATGAATTGGAAAATAATGACACAATTAAAAAATACTGATGGAAATCTCCAAATTTGTTTATCAAAATCTTGAATGCAATACATAAAAAGAGAAAACGATTAACAAGTGTGTTTTATTAAACATAAAATTATATCGTCAAGAATGAGAGTTCATATAGAAACGCTGTTTTAATTTGAATAAAGTGCACTTGAAAGCCAAATCACAGCGTAATATAAGAAAAATAAACATATATTTCAAATTTTAAACAAGTAAAATATTTGTTTATTTTCCTTATATAACGTTGTGATTTGGCTTTCTCTCTCCTCTGATTTTGAGCACGTAGTACAATGGGGAAAGGCTGGTTACTTTTAATGCATCTAAAACCAAGCTTTTATCTTTACATCATCAATATTCTGATCCACATCTGGCATCAATTGAAATGAATGGCTCTCATCTTCAGGAGCCCTCAAGCTTTGACAAGCTTCTGGGCTTGACCATTACTCCTGATCTTAAATGGAACACGTACATCAAATCTGTTGCCAAGGCCGCTGGAAAAATGGTGGGATCTTTCTATCGATCCGGTAGATATCTCACTGCTGATGCAATTCTCTATCTATATAAGAGATAGGTACGTCCAAGGATGGAATACTGTTGCCACATCTGGGCAGGAGCTGCTAGAAAGGACTTGTCCTGCCTTGATAGAGTTCAAAATAGCCTCATAGGAGATGTCCTTTTCTCTTCCCTGCAACCTCTATCTCACAGAAGAGATGTTGCGAGTTTGTCTCTGATGTATCGTTATTTTCAGGGAAAGTGTTCGACTGAGCTTCAGTCTATGGTCCCCCTCGCCAAACTTTCACAAGAAACACTCGTCTAGCTGAAAACACTATCAATAATTCCCCCCACTCTTTATATGTGCCTAAACCTAAACGTAGATTCCATGAACAAAGCTTCTTTCTTAGAACTGCACGTCTGTGGAATTGTCTTCCGTTTTCCTGCTTTCCGGCTGACTACAATATGGTTGTGTTCAAGTCTAACGTAAATAGGTTCTTGATTCCATATAAGATATCAAATCTACCGAATTTTAATTACTAATGATCACTATATTGTCCAATTTCTACTGTACACTCTTTAACCCTTATCCTTGAGTGGCCTCTTGGCCTTGATAATGTGGTGATGCCTACGTAAAAAAAGAAAGAAAAAAAGCGCACTTGATGCTTATTTTATTTTATATAAAATTATATCTACATTTGAGAATAGACGATCACACTCAGTTATCCCCTTCCTGATAAATAATCTGGTACGGCATTTTTAAGCAATGAAAAATCTGAGAAAAAAAAAATTATTTAAGAATTTCGTGTAAAATGATCACTCATTTCCTGGCCAATATCTAATAATATAGCATTTAAGAGTATATAACCAGATTTTATTTTTGGCAAAGATATAAATAGTGTGTATGAGAAGGGGGATAAAAATTCGCCCTTAAACGTACTACTAGGTGTGTCAGAAACTTCGTGAAAAATATTGAATAATTCCACCCCGTCTTTCCAAGCTTATAACTCCACGAAAAATGTAATTCAAGCCCTAATTTTTTTTCAATTAAAGGAGCAATGACCAAGGTTGCATAAAAAAAAAACAACGTGGATTTAAAAAAAAAAAAAGGTTTTAAACTTCGAACTTTACAGGTAAATTTCTAAAAAAACACTACTTTTTTGTTTTAAATTTGAATATATTATTTATTGACCTTTTATCTTCAATTTGTGATACATAAAACTTTGGTGAGTAAATTAATTATTTACATTTTAAATAGACATTTCAAAATGGGATGCGTGAATTAATTCGACCCCCTGTCTTTCCAAGTTTATAACTACTCGAAAAATATAATTCAAACCCTAATTTTCTTTTTCAATTAAAGGAGCAAGGACCAAGGTTTCATTTAAAAAAAAAAACAAAAGAAAAAACAAACAATGTGTTTTTTTTGTTGTTTTGTTTTTAAAAAAAAGGTTTTAAACTTCGGACTTTACTGGTAAATTTATAAAAAACACTACTTTTTTGTTTTAAATTTGAATATATTATTTATTGATCTTTTATCTTCAATTTGTGATATATAAAACTTTGGGGAGTAAATTAATTATTTACTTTTTAATAGACACTTGAAAATGGGGGGGCGTGAATTAAAAAAAACGTTTGTCTAAAATATTATATTCGCTTTATTGGAAAGAGCATAAAATTTCCCATTGACCCTGAAAATATAAAATTTGAATCAATAAAAAACTTTTGATAGATTTTTAAAGTTTAAAAATTGAAAAATACTGAGCTCGTAAAATTCAATTAATTTCATAACTGTTTTTTTTTTTTTAAATAAAAAAAAATATATTTCTATTATTTTAAAACAACTTTAATAGTTTATTTTGGAAGTATAATCCATAAAGAAAATAAAAAACCCACTTTTAAAAGAGAAATTACGATTTTTTTTTATATTTTATTCGCAGTTTCATGTTAGGGGTGTCAAAAATTCCTACAAAAATTCTGATACACCTAACGTACTACTAATCATGAATTCGGGCGGAAGTAGTCCTTCCTCCAAATCTTTTTTTTTTAAAGCACAACATTCTTCTCTTAACTTTACCAAGTTTGTCGCTTCAGCGGCTACTGTTGCTGCTAATTCGAAAAGAGAAGTAACAAGTGAAACAGAGAGTATGAAAGCATGAAAAGGAGATAATTGGGGAATTTTATTTAAAGCAGACGAGTGTCGTACATTGTTATTAAATATATGTTTATGAGGGCAACAAAATAAGACTGAAATTAAACAAAGAATAAGTGAATTTACTGGAAGCCTGGAAAAATCATTGATTATAATAAAAGAAATGCGAGCATGAAAAGAAATATGGTTAAACTTAAACATGGAAAAGTAAAGGACTAGTTGTTAAAAATGGAAAAGAAAAGGATCAGATATTCAAGTAAAAAATATAATAAATTTATAACTTAAAACATTGCAGCATTCAGAATTTTTTTAAATTCAATTTATAACGTGATATAATCAATTCTTAATGATGCGATATGTTAAGTTATAAATTTATTATATTTTTTACTGGAATATCTTGCCATTTCCTTTTTCGGTTTTAACAACTAGTCCTTTACTTTTCCATGTTTAAGCTCTACCATATTACTTTTTATGCTCACATTTTTCTATTATAATATATTATATTCCATAATTCATAAGTTGAAAAGTTTAAGATATTACCAAGCGAATAGATATTATTGACGTGCGTGCACCAATTCTCTTAAAAATATAATTCGTCATTTAGAACCATTTTTGCGGCAAACCTGACTCAAATTTAGCAGCAAACTCTCAGATGTAATTCTTGATAAATAATTCCTGTATTTCGTCGTTCACTCTTCTAGTTTATTATTTTTGTACCCAACCTTCCCAGAAGGTACATACAGCGCCTAGCCTTCCCAAATGGTCACCCATTTGTGACTGGCCAGGCTCAACGTTGCTTAACTTCGGTGATCTGGTGAGAAGCGGTGTGTCAATGTGATCGTGCCGTACAAAATTAATGATGATTAGTTCATAAAAAATGAAACTAAACGGAAAAAAAAATAGTAATGGGATGATTCTGTACTAATTTCCCGATTCCGATACAATTACCGATTCCGATTCTTTATATATCTGTAAATATTTAAGTATGAAGTTATTTTTCCCGATGATCGTAAAAACACGTGTTAAATGTGGATATATTTTCTCAAACTTGTGTGGTGGAGTGATCTATAGATTTTAGTTTTACTGGTAATTTAAAATAAAAAAATATTTATTATTTCATTATTATAATCAGCAGTGGAAGATTCTGTTTTAAGTAAAATATATATAAATCATTACTATAATAATTTTTACATACCTACAGACACTAGTGCTTCATCCTTTCGGAAACAATTAGTGCAGAGTGATACGATTACTGTCGGTCTGAATATTCCAACATGGTCACGAAGCTATCTCTGACTTCGTTAGCAAAGAACAAACTACACGGCTTATATATATATATATATATATATATATATATATATATATGTATGTATGTATGTATGTATGTATGTATGTATAGATAGATAGATAGACCAGACCTTTTAGCAATTTTATAAATTCCAAATCTCAGCGACTATTGATCAGAATTTAACAAATGAAGGCTGGTTGGAAAGGTAATAACCTAAATTGTGTAACGGGCTATGTGACATTTGCTCTTAAGGTCGCACATTAAGGGGATCATTCATCATCCATAGCCTATTTTGAGCACTTTTTTTTTTTAATGTATCAGACATTTGTTTTCCTAGTTTTGCATATGAATTACAAAATATGTGATATTTCCTCAAAACCTCTGGCCTTGATGGAGGAAGACTAAAACTTGCTGCTATGGTTTCAAATGATCTGAAATAACAGCAAGGGAAGACTTGATTCCAAATATTTCTCATTTGTTATATCTCCCCTCTTTTGGAAATAGGGTATAATTATTAATATCTCCAGTATCAAATAATCCTTATACACTGAAATTTTATTTATGTGTAAAAACAAAAGAGGGGAGGTATTACATATGAGAAATATTTGGAATCAAGTCTCCCCTTGCTGTTATTTCCGATCATTTGAAAGCATTAATGCAAGAGATTTTGGGTATATATATATATATATATATATATATATATATATATATATATATATATATATATATAAGATTAAATTAAAAGCCAAGAACAATGCGAGATTTTTTTTTATATAGAGTAAAATTAAATGCAAACAAAAGAAATAAATTTCTTTTCTTTTGTTGTTTGTTTTTTCTTTTTCACACAAATTTTAACTCTAAACAACAGTAATATATATAAGATTAAATTAAAAGCCAAGAACAATGCGAGATTTTTTTTTATATAGAGTAAAATTAAATGCAAACAAAAGAAATAAATTTCTTTTCTTTTGTTGTTTGTTTTTTCTTTTTCACACAAATTTTAACTCTAAACAACAGTAATTTGTTCTTCTCTTGAAAATGGACTAATAAGTCTGAAATATATTGAGATTTACAACACCATTGAATACAACAGAAAAAACAAATTACTGTTGTTTAGAGTTAAAATTTGTGTGAAAAAGAAAAAACAAACAACAAAAGAAAAGAAATTTATTTCTTTTGTTTGTATTTAATTTTACTCTATATAAAAAAAAAAATCTCGCATTGTTCTTGGCTTTTAATTTTATCTTATAATTTTCTTCAACAATGCTTCAAGCAAACTACAACCTAATATATATATATATATATATATATATATATATATATATATATATATATATATATATAAAGCTTAATGTGTGTGTGTGTGTGTGTGTGTTCACGAATAGGCTCCTATATGGTTGACTATTTTAAAAAAACTGATTACATATATTGATAGAAAATGTATCGAGACACGGGAATGGGTATGTTTGATCTGGCATAACGGTGGTTCATTAAAATTGTGGGGTCTGCGTTCGCGCCTGGTCCACAAAGTATGGAAATAAAAAATTGAAAAATTGAAAAAAAAAACGCTTACAAGTATTTTTTATATAGATGTACTTTGATAAGTATGTTTTAACTTAAATAGGGATAGTATAATAAAATTGTGGGATCTGCGTTTGCGCCTGGCCTCCATAGAATGGAAATAGGCACACACTTTAATAAAGACTTTTCATATCTATCTGCGTAAGTATACTTTAATAATCATGTTTCAGTTTGAAGAAATATGGTATAATAAAATTATGGGGTGTTCGTTCTCACCTGACCTCCATAGAATGGAAATATGTCACATAGTTTCACAAGGTTTTTTAATATAGATCCACAGAATATTGTGATAAGTGTTTCAGTGTGAACAGGTATGGTATAATAAATTATGGGATTTATCTATTTTATTTTTACTTTCATCATACTTTGCTTTGGTTTTGATACCCCCAAATTCGAAGCTATCTCTTTATAACCCTTCCTTTTCATAACCTATCATACTTTCATAGGAAGACGAATGAACACATTTCTAAAGAAATGGCAGAAACACTAGAGGAAGACCTCCAATCTGTAGTGGAATGGGGACAAAAGTGGTTGGTCGCGTTCAATGCTGCCAAGACTAAACTAGTTTCATTCAATAATTACAAGAAACCCTCTCTACCACCAATAGCAATGGCCAACGACTCTTTATCTGAGAGTCCATCTTTCAAACTCCTTGGCCTAAAGTTCACAGGAAACATGAGTTGGAACAATTACATTGAAGGCATTGCCAGGGCCGCTGCAAGAAAGGTAGGCTCTCTCTACCGTGCTAGAAAACTACTAACACCCGAAAGTATCCTGTACCTCTATAAGGCCACCATTCGCCCATGTATGGAGTATTGCTGCCACATCTGGGCTGGTGCATCTGCTACTAGTCTCTCGCTCCTTGACAAGGTTCAAAAGAGAGTCGCAAATCTGATAGGCCCTGAACTGGCATCTAAGCTTCAGCCTCTGTCCCATCGACGAAATGTTGCATCCCTCTGCCTGTTCTACAAGTATTTTAGTGGTGAATGCTCTGATGAACTGCAATCACTTGTGCCCCCACGACGCGAGCACCCTCGACAAACCCGACAGGCTACTAGATCCCACCCCCACACTGTAGAGGTCCCTAGATGTAAAAGATCTTTTTACTCCAATAGTTTCTTCCCCAGAACCGCAAGACTCTGGAATTCCATTCCAGGTCCCTGCTTCCCCAACAGTACTGACGTGCAGAAGTTCAAGTGTAACGTGAACCGACACCTTGCTGCCCAAATCCCTACATAGTACCCCAGTAGTTGTTGCCCCTGATAGTAGCCCCCTACACCAAAGTGGCAATTTGCCTTGTTTGGGGTGAAAATGTAATAAAAAAAAAAAATAAATAAATAAATAAATAAATAAATAAATAAATCAGAGTCCATTTTCTGTAGGCTGTTTTTGAACCTAGTCAACGACGGATACGTTTGTTAGTATGTATATATATATATATATATATATATATATATATATATATATATATATATCTGTATATTGGTTCGTTCCATATCGACTACAAAACGGCTGAGCCGATTTTTGGAAATTTCATACAAATTTTCTTCATGTGTCTGGAAGTGTTATTAGATAAGTTTTGTATCGCAATAATCCAGATAAATATAGAACATCAATAATCGAGAAAATCCGATTAAAGAAGGAACAGTGCGATTTTGACGAACGTGAACATTTTTATGCTGAAGGGTCCGGTGTGTAAGATCAACAGTAGGTTTTTTGATACAATAGGGGCGCGTTTGATATGAATATCTATGTTTAGAGCATAACTGAACTATGATACGATACTTGACTTTTGCATTTTAAACCTTACGAAGTGCCATCAATATGTTTCCAGACTTGTTTTATTCAGGTATTTAAAATTGTCGTAGACTCTTGAAAATTCATTATGTTATTGCTATACATCTTATGAGATGACTGACCAATCTTTATGATTTCAGGTTCAAATGAACAGCTACAGCAGGAATTGGAGTACACTCTACTAAAGCCTGATTGTCCCGGGTCGTGAATTTCAAAAATGCAATCTGGGCGTGAGGATACTTTACAAGAACGATATGCAATAAAATTCTGTTTTAAACTTGGAAAATTATGCCAGAGAAACCTATGGAATGCTTCAGATTGCTTTTGGACCATCTTTCATGTTCTTGAGTGGCTTAAGAGATTCAAAGAAGACAGGGAGTCTTTGGGGGATGGTGAGAGATGTGAGAGGAGTAAAGAATCCGAAACACCAGAGTTGATTGGCCAAATAAAGAATTTCATGGATAGGGACTGTTGTGTCTCTAGAGACAATAAGTGCACAGTTTTGATGCCAGTGTGGGAACTGTACGCCCAATTATTCGCGAGAAACTGAAGATGCGGTACATTTGCGCGAAGTTTGTCCCAAGGGTGCTCAGAGAAAATCAGAAAGAAAGGCGTTGTCATGACAGCAGGGAGATGGTCGAGCTGATCAATTCAAACCCCGCAGTTCTTAATGCTTTGGTGACCTGCGATACAAGTTGGATCTACTGCAGAGTTCCCAGTGGAAGCATGCTGGCTCTCCCAGACCTAAAAAGGCCAGACAGAGTAATCCACTCTGAAACTTATGATGATCTGTTTTTCTTCATTTTATTTTTATTTTTATTTATTTATTTCATCACGGGCATGATCTACACGCACTGGATTCCCACTGGACAGGCAATCAATAAAGAATACTCTGTTGAGGTTTTAAAGGAGCTCAGAAAGAAATTCCGTCGAAAGAGATGAACACTCTTCAAATCGGATGAGTGGCATTTCAATCAGAATAATGCACCCATCCACAACTCCATCCTTGTCACCAAGATGAGCATCAACAAATATCCAGTGAACTGTTTTTGAAATATATTTATTTCCTTTTATGAATGTATTGCATATACATTTTTTTCAAATTAATATTTATTTAGGTATTTTTTTATTTTTTTACATAAATTAATTAAAAAATATGAATATTTCACATATCTATATATATAAGCGAAAATTATGTATGTATGTATGTTTGTGTGTCTGCTAAAAACTTTTGACTGACGGAACAAAAATTCGTAAACTTGGTATCATATTAAAGCCCCACCCTTCGGACGACAAATATCGAAAAATTAGCCCAAAAAAAACCATCAGAAGTGTGTCAACTGATCGATTTTTTGCAGGGGGGGGTCCCAAAAAAAGTGACATTTTAATGTTAAAAATTACATATTTTTAAATCGATTTATAACTGCCCCAAAAAATACGGGCGCCAACTCTTCTACATAAAGTATACACGGGCCGTTTATTTTGGGTCAACTTGTATTTAAAACCCGCTGAGTCATGTCACGTGATCTTGACGTCAGCAAGCTCCAATGGCAGTCTGAATTTAAAAAAACATGTTATCGGTAACAAAAAATTTAACCCTTACACAAGCTAAACTATGAACTTCTACGCTATGGCAACGTTACCAAAGTTATTAGCACATTAAAAATAGTTAGATACGATAGTTAAACGAAAAATAACAAGCCAAAAATGTGAAGTGAAAAAAATACGCTTACAAAAAATATTAACGATCGAAGTTTTTACAAAAAAAAAACAGCCAGACGCCATTTTCTTTTTTAGTAACAGTCTTTAGAGTAAGGAAGACAAAATGAGAGAGAGAGAGAGAAATAGAGAGAAAGAGACATACAGAAACTCAAATATATATATATATATAGAGAGAGAGAGAGACAGAAAGACAGACAGACAGACAGACAGACAGATAGAGAGAGATGTCTAGACAGGAAACGAAATACGTAATTTAATAAACGCTAATGTGAAGTAAAACAAAAGAAATAAAATACTGCTACGTTATCTCGTAACGCTCCCGCGATGACCTCATTTAGTGGCTATCTGTCAATCAAACCTCTTTCACTCGCTTTATAAGCCTTATTTTAACACTATAATCAATTCCTCTTACTCTTGGCCTACACGGTTAAGTGGTTGGAGTTTGTTTTGCCTCCGCGTCAAGGCTCCCGGGTTCAATCCAGCCTTACGACCAAAACTATTTTTTTCTTTTACATCTTTAGACACGTGGGCAACGTTTCTTTCTTTTTTTTTTTTACTTCGCTTATTCTTTACTTTACTCCCCCCCTATACACACAGCGGTTGTTTTTTTTCGCTGTTTTTTTTTGTTTTTTTTTTTTGGTTTTTCCGATTTTTTTAACATCGTTTCAGGGTTATTACTTATCCCCCCCATACACACACCTACAAACACCCGGGCAACGCCGGGTACCCCCCCCCCCGCTAGTATTAAATAAAATTGAATTTAAACTACATAATAAATACGAATGCATAGTTGACATTGCCGATTCTTTTTTAATTGTCAGCGCCCAAAAAATCCATCTAAAGTTTACGAATATTCTTATTTATTATATTTACAAGCAATATTTTTCATGAAAAAATTGTGGGGAAATAAACATATTCATTTTGAAAAAAAATGTTTTATTAAATATATTTATTAAAAAAAAATGATATGTGATACATTCATAAAAGTAAATAAATGGGTACTTTTATTTATTCTACTGAAATGAAAAAATAATAACTAGTGGCACTTTTTTCCTATATGTATATCACGGAGCAAAGGCCCTGGGACTTGTAAGCATGCCTTTTCACAAGCAGTCACTGCTTACAACAACACGTTTGTCAAGGTCAAATAAATATCTGACGAAGAGATCTTTCTCGAAATATTATATTACACGGACATACCACCAAACCGACTTTCCCAGGTAACCACTGTGCAAATATAAATATACTGCGTATATGAAATATGAATATGTACACATGTATTTATAAGTTGTATTAATAAATTTCTCACCTGCTTCAGCTTGTGTTTTTCCGTTACTTCTGCATTGTACCGCCTTCTACAATTCCATTTAACTAAATAAAAATAAGTTTGAGAATTGAAAAATTATAGGGAATTAACAGCGCGTAAGTCACCATTTTCCGGAGTGACAAACATAAACAGAGGCTGATGAGAGTCCATCACAAAAGACCAATTATGGGTCTCCATTTGTTTAGCCTTGATACCGACGGTACCGATATTGCCCTGATCTCCAGTAACGCGCACGCGCGCACACACATATGTGTATGTATGTATGTATGTATGTATATATATTAACTGCCACTGCCTGAGAGATGTAGATAACGAACCCGCCGTTTGAACCTGGGCATATCAGGTTTTCAGCACCAGAATAAATGATGTATAGGCAAGACTTGATATATACTCCCACATCTGCTTAAATTTATCTGCGTTTTTTTTTTTTAAATTTTTTTTTTTATACGGTTTTATTGCCAAGACCGACTGGTGTGACGCGTCGAATGCAAATGAAAATCGTTTCTAAATTTGGGAAGAAATTTGGTAACATTTCACCGTTTCAAAACCAATTCATTTTGATAGCGCCCAAAAAAATGTGTGCATGCACCTTCTTGATAAGGAAAGAAAAAAGAAAAGCCTGACTTTCGACTATTCATTTACTAGCAAGCACACTCGACGTTGCCGGGGATCGAATGACGATAAGCGAATGTTCCACACTCCCAATAGTTTTACTGTCATCTAAATCTGTGAAATCGTCCATTTTCCAATCAAATCGATTGATTGACTGATCTAGTCAGGGACTCATCACGGTACATTGGGAGTAATCCTCACATGCCTGTCCGTAATGACTTAGTTCAAAATACATTATAGTCTATATTACATTGCAGAGAACCTAATGTTGATTTTATAAAATTATTTTTATACAACGGCTTGAATTAAAGTTTAAAATGCAAAAGTCAAACTTCATGCTTCAATTGTTCTCTAAACAAGAATATTCATTTAGAACGCACCCCTGTCTTATCAAAGAACCTACTGTTTATTTTATACACCGAGCCCTTTTTTCTTGTGCGACGATAAAACTTCTCAAATGCACCTGTGATGTTAGGCTGTATAAGGGTGTTAACTTTGGTTTGAATCAGACTGTTCTTTCTTAAATCGGATTTTCTCGATTATCGATTTTTGATATTTATCGGAAGCATTCCGATGCAAACCCCATCTAAGAACACTTTCAGACACATCAAGTACATTTGTGTGAAAATTTTAAAAAATCAGCCCAGCTGTTTCGTAGTTCTTAGGGAACGAACTGGCACACACACACACAAACACACACACACACACACACACACACACACGCACACACAAGTGCTTTTTATGTATTAATATAAATTTATTAAAAACAATGCGCATTAATGCGCATTATCCGGCGTTGCCCGGGTCCTAATTTCCGTAAAATATGTAGATAACAGAGAAAATAAAAGTAAAACAAAATAACCAACTTGCAATTTAAAAGTATTGTAGGTCCATATCAGAGTACAAATATTATGAAACATCATAGGAGTTGACTCCTATAAGTTGACGATAAAGGTAGTCTGTTGTATGATTTTGGAAACTTCAAAATAACGTTTTTCAAGGTTTTAATAGTTTTTTTTTTGTTTTTTTTACACAGTAATCACCACTTATCAAGGCCCGGAAGCCACTCAGGGATAAGGGTTATTGCAAGTACATTACGTTAGTGTGGAGATTTGATGAAGTGTTTACTTAAGGGGGCGGTTAATTAGGAGTTTGTTAACATTGGACTTGAAGACATCCAAGTTGTAGTTCGGTGGGAAGCAGGCGGACGGAACAGAGTTCCACAGGCGTGCAGTTCTAAGAAAGAAGCTTTGTTCATGGAATCCGCGTTTTGATTTAGGCACAGATATAGAGTGGGGGAAATTTTTCACAGTGGATTCAACTAGACGGGTGTTTTTCGTGAAAGATTGGCGAGGGGGGACCAGAGATTGGAGTTCAGACGAGCACCTGCCATGGAAATAACGATAAAACAAGGAAAGCCTCGCAACGTCTCTTCTGTGGGAGAGAGGTTGCAGGGTAGAGAAAATGGCATCCCCCACTAAGCCACGAAGTCTATTTTGTACTCTGTCAAGGCAGGATAGGCTGTTTTTAGCAGCTCCTGCCCAGATATGGCAACAGTATTCCATCCTTGGACGTACTTGGCTTTTATATAGATAGAGAATTGCATCAGTAGTGAGATATCTTCTGGAGCGGTAGAAGGATCCCACCATCTTTCCAGCGACCTTGGCAACAGACTTGATGTACGTGTTCCATTTCAGATCAGGAGTAAAGGTCAAACCCAGAAGCTTGTCAAAACACAGGGCCTCACCCAGACGAGAGCCATCCATCACAATTGATGCCAGATGGGGATCAGAGCGTTGATGATGTAAGGATAGCAGTTTGGTTTTGGATGCATTAAAGGTAACCAGCCACATCTTCCCCACTGAACCACGCGCTCGAGATCAGAGGAGAGAGAATCAGAGAGAACTTTGTCATTTACAGCCTTTGATGTGTTACCGTAGATGGTCGTGTCATCAGCATAGATGTCAACGAATGATTTAAGTATGTGTTTAGGGAGGTCATTGATGTAGATCAGGAAGAGAGTTGGGCCCAGGATTGACCCCTGAGGGACTTCAGCATTTATATTGCAGGCCTCCGATTTTTGTCCATCTACCACTACTCTTATGAGCCTATCGGAGAGAAATGATTTAATGATTGAGAAAACATTTCTAGTTATACCGTAGCTGGAAATCTTGTGAAGTAGACCCTTATGCCATACCTTGTCGAAGGCCTTTGATATGTCAAGAGCAATTGCCCTAGAAAGGAAGCCTTTTCAAGTGATTCACTAATCCTGTGGGATATAACCGTCAGCACATCTGCGGTAGATCTTGCAGAGCGGAAACCATATTGTGTGTCACTAAGAAGGTTATTCCTGCTGAGGTGGTTGACTATTTCTCTATTTAATATGGATTCCAGCAACTTACTCATAACACACAGGAGACTTATTGGTCTGTACTGTAGGGTTAGCCGTATTAATCCCTCCCATAATTGCCGTATTGATTTTCACGAATCGTTTGTGCTTACGGGTTCTCTTAAAAGAGTCCCCATTTACTTGCCTCCTCACAAGGGCAAAGTTAAACACAGGGTCGGGTTTTTTTTATGTACAGGGTGGAACGATAAAGTTGTCACCCTAAAGAAAACAACACTATCGCTTTATTTTTAAAATTTTATTCAATCAATTCAGGTAACTTAATTATGTAGTAGAGCTGACATTTATTCAATGTAGCCGCCTTCAAACTCAATCATTTTCTTGATACGGGTTCGGGTCTAGGAACATGCATTTTCCACAAGCGGCGGCAGGAGCTCGGCGAATACTCGGCGAATGGCGGCGATCAGGCTGGCTTTGGTGTTGTAGGAGATCATGTTGGTGATGTTCTCAACGTATGACCAAACGAAGTAGTCGAACGGGTCCAGGTCGCTGGAGGAGGGGGCAGTGAGAGAAGCGTGCAAATTCGTAACACTCTTTCTGAGGAGCCTGCCCCTCTTTGGACTAGTGGGCCGGCGCCGAGTCCTACTGCCACACCCAGGGTCTGCCAGCGGCCACCTGATTGCACCAGGGGATCACCACCCTCTTCACCACATCTAGGTACACTTTAATGTTGACTTTCAAGCCGACTTCGAAGATGTGAGGTAGTATGATGTAGCCCTCACTTGAAACCACATCAAAGACCATAACCGTGGCCGGAAACTTGTTCTCATCACCATGGCCTCGTCCCTGTTATTCGTGGCAATCCAGCGATGCAGTTTAGGATGCTGACACTGTCTACAGCGGTGCATCTCCAATCTCGCTCGTTGAAAATTACGCCACTTTCATACGTGATAGAAGGCTCTAATGCTCTTGGGATTTGTACACAACTGGCCAACTGCAACTAAAAAAGAAAAACAGTTTTCATCAAACGGAAATGGAATCATGTCGTCTTTTCTATTGCGACAATTTTATCGTTCCACGCTGTAGAAAAAAAATCCAGCTCCTCACAAAAGAACACTCTGGATTGGAACAAAAATTTAAAAAAAACAAAAAAAAACGAAGAAATTACTCATTCTAGAAGAATTTCCTTTTCATCGAGAACAGTACTTATTAAGCGTAGCATCAGAACGGATGTAAAATTTATTCATTTCAAAAAATATACATTCATCGAAATAAATTAGGCACAAGGCCATTCAAAAGTGTTGGGGACGGGGATCTATGGTCATCCTTGTAATTGTACCTAATATTTGTTTATCATTTTCCTAGCTAGAATCTTTAATCACCATAATACCACATTCACTTCAGAGATCGCCCTATTAAAGATTCCCAAATCGATATTGTGCAAAATAGCTATATACATAAATAAATAGATTGTTACATTTTGTTCCTAGCCAAAAGGTCATTATTTGAAAGGTTATATTATAAAACACATATGAGGATGTCGACTGTGGAAGATCTGTAAGGATGGGGGAACTAGATGATGGGATATGTGACAGTTATCTTCAGCATTTATATATTTTGGAGTTAACCCGCTTTCATTTACGCTTAGGAAATTGTTGCTTCGATTGGTCAGCCTTTAGATCACGAAGAACCGATGGACATTCTTAACAAAAGATTCTCATTCTCTGTTAAAATAAATTTAGCCTGGAAAATGAAGTCACACATTAGTGACCTATGACCCTAGTTATGTAGTTACATATTAGTGATCTATGTCAATAACGCTTAGGTCAGCTAGTATAAAGTTTGACATAAGCACATTGGACACGTGTTATGATGATCAAATTCTGCAAAACAGAATTATTCTCGAGTTGATTTTTATTAATTATTTGTTTTCGTTTTTTTTTTTTTTTTTTAAATCAAGCATTGTTTTAAAGCTAAGAAAAAACCAAATAACTTTTATTCGTGCATTTATTCTTTTGCGAAATGTTATCCTTCGGAGTCCGTGGAACAATGGATATAAGCGTTGAGTTTACAGTTGGAGGCGAACATTGTCTGAAGATAGCAGTTTCAATCCTACCCAAATGTCGTGAGACAACAACTATGGAAGGCAGTAATTACTGGGGATAAGTTACAAGACTCAAGATTCTTATCCTGTCGCGGTTAATCATCTGAAGAAGACCAGAAAATACGTTGGCCGAAACGTGATGAAACAACAACAACTTTAAAGATAAGGATAACAGTTCACAAAAAAAAAAAAAAAAAATGAATGCATAAATTATGAAGTCTCATCTTTAAGGATTCTAATAAAAAAAAATGAATAAAAAATAAATATGCAAAATAGAAAAAGTAAATAACTTTCACTTTCATTGTCTGCCGCCGCCCAAGGTCTTTTTTTTTTTTTTTTACTCACGTTATTATGTATGGCATAATACCTTCCCTCATACCTTCATACCTTCTCTTTCTTTCTCTCTCTCTCTCTCTCTCTCTCTCTCTCTATATATATATATATATATATATATATATATATATATATATATATATATATATATATATATATACTCTGTTTCTCCATCTCCTTCGTCCCCTCTCTTTCTCTCACTCTCTCCTCCTCTTCTCTCTTTCCTTCTCATTTCTCTGCTCCTCTTTTTCTCTCGCACTTCCCCTCTCTTTTATTCCTCTTCTTATTTTACTCTCGCTCCCACTCTCCTTTTTCTCTTTCTCTCTTCTTTCCCTCTAATTCTTCCCCTCTTTCTAACATCTTCTTTCTCCTCTTTGTCTTTTCCCTCCCTGTTTTCTTGCTTCCCTCTCTCTTCCTACGCAATGTTTCCCCATCACACTCTTCCTGCTTTGCTTTTCCTCTCTCTCTCTCTCTCTCTCTCTTTACCTCTACCTCTCTCATTCTCTTTTCTTCCTCTTCTCTTTCTATATCGCTCCCTCTCTCTCTTCCTTCCCTCCCTTTACTATATTCTCTCCAACATTTTCAGTTCTATCTTTGCCATCGTAAAAAAGGTGAGATAAAATGGCGGTTCGCGCGTCGACGCTGTCAGCCTCAAAGTAACGACATTGACGAGATTACGCGTGAAAGACGAAAGTTTGTGTTAAAGAAGCTGCGTTTCTTTTGCTATTCTTTTCTTTCAACTTTTCTAGAACAGATTGTGTGAACAGATTCATTCAAACAAATCCCGATTAGATAGACATTTCCATTTGATCATTTATTTGTCTTTGTGGCGGACAAAATGGGCCCCAAATAAGATATTTAAAAAAAGTATAATTGATTGAAAAGTTGGAATGAGAAAGGTACTTTAATCATCGAGTTCGCGAAAGGTGAGAATACAATGATACTGGGTTAATTATATATATATATATATATATATATATATATATATATATATATATATATATATATATATATATATAGAGAGAGAGAGAGAGAGAGAGAGAGAGAGAGAGAGAGAGGGGAAGAGAAAGCGAGAGAGAGAGAAAGAGAGAGACAGACAGATATATATGTATACATATATATATGTATATATATATATGTGTATATGTGTATATATATGCGTGTATATATATATATATATATATATATATATATATATATATATTAGTGTTAGGTGGATTAATCGAAATCAGAATCGGAAATCAGAAGAATCGGAATTTTGGGGGGTATCGGAATCGGAAAAAAAAATTGTGTCTATTTTCCGATGCCAAAAACGATTCCTTAAATTATCTGTTTTATTTGATTTTGTTTAATGCAAAATCTTCTACTCTTGGTAGTAATGATAAAATAATAAATATTTATTAATTTTAAACAATCAGTAAAAGTAAAATCTATAGATCATCCCCTACAAGTGTGTGTTTTACGTTTGAGAAAATATGTGTTCCTGAGGTGATCGGAAAAATAACTCTATAGTCAAATATTTAGATATTTATAAAGAATCTGAATGGGAATCGGGAATTGTGTGGAAATCAGAAAAAATATTGGATACATACATGATGATTGCGACGTCTTGTCAGACGAGTGCCACTCCCTCAGACATTTAAAATCCATGAGCCCAAATGCCTGAGGGAGTATCTATACAAAGATGATGTTACAGAGTCTTAGCTTTGTACGACAGCTAAGTCTCTCTCTCGGTTCAAAATGTTGAGATCCAGCAACAAGCAAGAGCAAGATAGCCAGCAACAAATTAAACTGCAGACCAGCTTAATGCGGGTACTGGTCTCCCGCTTTATGGTTTTTTAAATCAGAGATTTGCTTGGCAAAGGGCGAATGAACTCTTTTTCTGGGTCAACAGCCAACTAGCACCGTGTATATTTGTGTGTGTGTATATGTGTATTGTGGTGGAGAGGGCTCCCGTAAGCCGTGGTGAAGGCAACCTTTCTAGGATACATACATACATACATACATACATACAGGAACTTTCAGTTTTTGACAGACTATGGATACCCACGAAGGCGTGCCTTTACGGGAAATTTTCGTGGCAGGAGGTGCGCAATCTTCAACCACACCTCTCCGGAGTCGACATTGTTAAATACCAGTGGCAGGTGAAAAGTATGTACAGGACGACTGGAAACAAATACCAAGATAAGCAAAGAGCAGATACAGCGCCTAGGATTCCCAAATGGTCACCCATCTGGTACTTACCAGGCTCAACATTGCTTAACTTCTGTGATCTGACGAGAATCTGTGTGTCATCGCAATTGACACGAGAACCGGTGTGTCAACGCACACACACACACACACACACACACACACACACACACATACATACATACATATATATATATATATATATATATATATATATATATAACTTATAGACACACACATATAGGAGATGATGGAGGCTAAATAGTTAACGAAACAGATTGACAACTTGGGTGTTCCAAGTTAGAATCCAGTTTGTCCCACAGAAATACTTTCACTTTATGTTGCCAAATTACACGGGCTCTCTCCTTTAAGTATCTGATGACTTTCTAACATTTTTCTAACTGGAAAGATATCTGGGAAACAAATGCCAACAAAATCATCTAATTCATTCGAAATGAATCAATGCAGCTCAACAACAACAACAACTACTACTACTACTACTACTACTACTACTACTACTACAAAACACAGAGAAAGAGGGCAATGGATAAATTGCTGTTTGTTTTTCGGATCTAACCATACTGATAAATAATAAACAAAGAAACAGCCGTCTGAAGATAATTCTATTCTTGCATGTACATATGACAGGTAAAATTCTCTGGTAGATGACCTGTTTCCATTTAGCGTAAAGCAATAATCTAAGAAGAATAAATTTATTTCGGTTTATAGTAGTATCATGTAAACAAAGAATATGCACATATAACGTTATAGTTTCTTCTACTGTTAGTGTTTGGTCTGTTAATGCATGGTTGCTGATCATATTTGATTATAATTGCCCGTTCGGGTTTCGAATTTCAGCATTGATACGCTTGCTACGTTTAGCCACACTGATGAGTTAAAAACTACGAAACAGCTCCCCGTGTTTGACTATATAGGAAAGGATTTGTTCCCCACTAGGTGGTTAGCTCTTTAGTCAAAGAAGTACAGCTTTCTCTTTAGCGCAAAACATAACTCTTTGTAATTTGAATAGAGTTCTTTCGGTAATCGGTTATGTAAATAAATCCAAGAACAAAATTTCTCTTACTTTCCTGTTGAGTGAGAAATATACTGGAGAGAACGCTAACTATTCTACAAGAGATCGGGTTTCGAATCTCAGCTTTAAAAACACATAATCTCTTGCCACGCTGGGGAGCCGTGATTCGACTATACTAGCAAAGACACCCGCGTTTCGCGGGTATACAAGCATACAGCAAAGTCCCGATCTTAACCTTTGACATTGGTCTTGAAAAATAGTGTGCATCATCCTTATGTCGGAGATCATCATCATGTCAGGTCTGGCGATGATCGGTTCAGTGGTATGGGATGTAAGGAGTACATATACATAGGCTTTGACCGTAAACTTGAAAAATGGTGTGCACCATCCCTAGGTTAGGGGGCTATCACATCATCATGCAAGGTTTAGTTATGGTCGGTCCACTAATGTGGGCTTTAGGAGAGTATAAATACATAAACTATGACCTTGACTTTTGACTTTAACTTTGAAAATTGGTGTGCACCATTCCTAGGTAAGGGAACCATCATCATGCCAGGTTTCGTCATGATACGTCCAGTGGTGTGGAATGTAAAAAGAGTCGTACTTACACACACACGAACGTTACTATATATATATATATATATATATATATATATATATATATATATATATATATATATATATAGCCAGTAGAGTTTAGTTTCCTAGAAGTACATCCAATGAAACAACATGTGTCTACCAAAGAGTGCTCAATGAGTGAACAGAGCAGGTATATTTAAATTTATTTATACAAACATTAATGGCTACATATGTGCATACATGTTTCTGTAATCACCAGCGTTGGGGGATTACGTCTTCAGGCCATGAATTACCGTCAAAAACTGATATTTCAATCAATTTTTTTTTTTTTTATTGAAATATCAGTTTTCGACGGTAATTCTTGGCCTGAAGACGTAATCCCCCAACGCGGGTGATTACAGAAACATGTATGCACATATGTAGCCATTAATGTTTGTATAAATAAATTTAAATATATATATATATATATATATATATATATATATATATATATATATATATATATATGTATAATATTTTTGCAAAAATCAACAAAATAAGAACATCATATGGTGTATTATGTTTCGTAATCATTTGGACAATTTTAAACATTATATTATTTAAAACTATTCCAAAAATAGCTATTCTTCAGGCACCAAAATACATTTGTCATATATATATATATATATATATATATATATATATATATATATATATATATATATATATATATATATATATATATTCACAATCCCTATTTTAAGGGGACAAACAGTTTGGACTCACCTTGTTCATCCTCATTTTATTTTTATTATATTTATTTATTTTTTAAGATTCCTTTCGAATTGATTAAGTATCCCACTTTCGTATTTCTTATTTTTATATTTATTTAATCTTTTAATGTTTTCTCAGTTTTTACAATTATTTTTTTCTCTCTGATTTACTTATTTATTATTACTCCTAAACTACACTTTTACATATTTTAGTCTCTATTTATATATCAATTTGCCTTAGTTTCGTATAAATTTTTATTTACACATTACAATATATTTGTTTTCCATTTTCTTTTCCATCTGCAATGTTTTAAGAAAAGGCTTTAAATTAAAAAGGGTTATTTAAATATGTTTTGTTAATATTTATCTTCACCTCATACATTATATATAATTGTTAAGAACTTCCCCTCAAAGAATAGATTAAGTAAAATAATTCATAAGAACACAGTTAAACTTTCATTCTCAACCTTAGCCAATCTACGCAATACTATAATAGGTTCTAATAATGGTAAAATAAACAAAATAGTGAATAACAATAGGACCGAACCAGGTGAACTAAATTTGGAGAGAAAATGTAACTGTAGAATACCTTACAACTGTCCATTGGAGGACAATTGCTTAAATCTGAAATTGTGTACGAATGTGAAGTTAGGATGGATTATAGTAAAAACATATACCTAGGGGGTATGATGTTTTTTAAGGCAGATACAGAAACCATGTTGCGTCATTTATCATTGGACTTGAGAACGAACAAAATCGGGATGATGATAATAACAGAAGTAAGAATAGAAAAAAAATAATTATAAAAAATAAGAAGAGGAACACAACTTCATTAGGTGATTGGGGTAGGGAACTGCGTAAAAATAAAAATAAAAGTTTGAATTAAAATGGTCAATAGTAGATATAGGTAGAAAGTATAAACCGAATAAATAAAAAGGTGTAATCTGTGCTTACTTGAAGGACATCTTTAAGTTTAGATGCTATATAAAGCTGTCTTCATGGAAGTACATTCGTGTTATCATGCCTAAAACCTGATTGCAATAAATTTAGAAAAGAAAATGAACAGAATATATTGCGGGTGGAATGTAAGTGTGCAAAGAGAATTCTTAAATTACACAGATTTTAAAATGTTGTAATAAATAAATAAATTAGTAGATCTTCAATAAACACATACTAGATAAAATAATTGTAACCTAAATAGAAGAAATGGTAGCAGTTTTGGCTTTAATAATCATTATAGATGATAAAATTACACCCGACTAATTGCAGCAGCATAAGAATGGAAAAAATTTGCTATTAAATAACTGCAAAATATTGAAACGCGCAGGTTAAGAGGGATAAATTTAATTAAAATATAAAATTCAAAATAAATGAGAAATTAAACTGGGATTAGCTTAAACAAGTTAATGTTAGAATTATGAGTTTAAAATCAAACGAATGTAATTAATAAATTCTAAAGTCAAAATATCAAAATTTAAATGCCTAAAAACTTAAAGAAATTGGAAAATTGATAAAAATTTTATAAAAATCTTCCTCACAACATGAAGATTTTAAGAAGTTATTCAAGAGGAAAATAAAAGACATTACAAGTTATTCAAGAGGAAAATAAAAGACATTAAAATAGAATACTTATATATGGATAAAAATTAACAGATAAATTTAAAATTTAAATAATAATAATAATAATAATAATAATAATAATAATAATAATAATAATAATAATAATAATAATAATAAGTTAGGGATGAAAATAATTTCAATCAATATTTTATTAAATTCACCATTAATAAGAATTCCTTAAGAAATAAAATATTAAGCAAAGTCGATTATGAGATCGTAGATGAAAAGAAAACTTATACGAAACTATCGTAGATTGAAGAGGTTATCGTTGGCACAATAAATATAAACTAAAATCTGAGGGTGTAGTTTAATATTTAGAAAATAAAATAGTTAAATAATTTAGAGAAGAAAAATAATTACTTAAATAAAAATAAAACACACACACACAGAGGTTCAGTGCAATATTAATATAGGCAATTGATTGAAATATAATATGATAATAGAAATACGAAAATTGGGCAGTTTATAGATTCCATTGCTAACATAAAATAATTAAACAATAAACAATAGATAAGTGGGTGGAGTTAAGTCAAAATTCTTTTTCTCTTAAATAGAGATTAGAAGTATGTTCATATATGTGTAAGTAGTGTATTTTGCCGTCTGAGGAGTGGCTATTTTGGAATATTTTTAAATAACATAATGTTTGAAATAGTCGGAATGTTCACGAAACAATTGTAACGAATATGAAAATACACAATATGATGCTATCGTTTATATATATATATATATATATATATATATATATATATATATATATATATATATATATATATATATATAATCGTAGCCCTGACGCGCCCGCGTCAAATCTACTCAAAACAAAATAATGGCGCGCTGCCTCAACAGTAAAACCCAGTTGCGCTCGCGTGGATGTATAAACATCGTTTCAGCTGTGCGTACATTACCTTTCCCCACCCACACAAATTCGGTGGGTCTTAAAGGAAACTTCAGTTGTTTGTGCAGACGTCACTTAAAGCATCTTACGTCATAAGAATGTTATTCTTTTCATCCAATCGGATTACAAGGAAAAAAAATCCAAAAAATGTTGTTTTCCGAAGGTCTCCGTCGGGTCGATTGGAGAGGTATAAAAAGGGCATTTTTGCGCCCAAACGGGCAGTCAACACCAGCACACACAGCTCGCCGTAAGCAGACCGTTTGACTCCGTCACCGCATGACGTTGACCTCGTGTGCACACCACACCATCATTCGTTCTCGACAGACTTTTTATCTTAATGGATATTTTTTATCCTTTTCTACCTCTTGGCTAAAGCAAGCGATGGACTTTTATATTGTTATTCCTTCCTAAAAAAAGACTGGTTATTTCTAACCAAGAACTCTTACTTGTCTCCTTCAGAACATTCAATTAATTCAGTCGAAGGACGTTCCTTGATTATTTCAATAAATAAAAAAAACATTCAATTAATTCAGTCGAAGGACTTTCCTTGATTATTTCAATACATAAAAACATTCAATTAATTCAGTCGAAGGACTTTCCTTGATTATTTCAATACATAATTCCATTAATTCAGTCGAAGGACTTTCCTTGATTATTTCAATACATAAAAAACATTCAATTAATTCAGTCGAACTTTCCTTGATTATTTCAATACATAATTCCATTAATTCAGTCGAAGGACTTTCCTTGATTATTTCAATACATAAAAAACATTCAATTAATTCAGTCGAAGAACTTTCCTTGATTATTTCAATACATAATTCCATTAATTCAGTCGAAGGACTTTCCTTGATTATTTCAATACATAAAAAACATTCAATTAATTCAGTCGAAGAACTTTCCTTGATTATTTCAATACATAATTCCATTAATTCAGTCGAAGGACTTTCCTTGATTATTTCAATAAATAAAAAAACATTCAATTAATTAAGTCGAAGAACTTTCCTTGATTATTTCAATACATAATTCCATTAATTCAGTCGAAGGACTTTCCTTGATTATTTCAATACATAAAAAATATTCAATTAATTCAGTCGAAGGACTTTCCTTGATTATTTCAATACATAAAAAAAAACATTCAATTAATTCAGTCGAAGGATTTTTCTACTTCATCACATATAGATCTTTTTATACCTCAGTTGAGGAACTGTCTTTTTCATTACATGGAAAAACATTCAATTATCTCAGTCACAGGAAGAGACTTTCGACCAAGAAGAAACTTTCTTATCTCCACTTTCATTCATTTACAATTTTTAAAAAATAAATTTTGTATTTTATTTATCCATTCTCGTCTCAGTCATCTTTGCTTGATTGTTCAACTCCATTTTACACTTGATTTTATTATCATTATTATTTTGAGTTTGTGGGATTTACATCGACACCCGTTAGCCCCGCAACAATATATACTGCTAGTATATATATATATATATATATATATATATATATATATATATATATATATATATATATATATATATATATATCATCAGTAAAAAGTGAATGTTTTTCGAGCTGAATAAACATGTTAGATTAAATAAAAACACTAGAAAATTATCCAGTTAGGTAGAAAAGTAACTTATCTTGACTATGATAACATTTATTTTTTATATATTTGTTTTTTTTTTCTGGGCAACATTTTCGAATCCATGTGTACAGTAATACAAATCCGAGATCCCTAGATGTAAGAAAACATTCTACTGTAATAGTTTCTTCCTCAGAACTTCTAGACTTTGAAATTCCCTTCCGAGCTCCTGCTTCCCCAACTGTACTGACATGCAAAAGTTGAAGTGTAATGTGAACAGAAATCTTGCTGCTCAACTCCCTACATAGTATCCCTACAACGTATATCCTTGATAGTAGCCCCCTGCATTAAAGTGGCACTGTGTCGTGTTTGGGATGAAAATGTAATAAAAAATAAATAAATAAAAGGGAAAGGAGGAAAACAATAACATCAACATTTGACGTATTTAAGTCAGGAGGCCAGTATCTTCAGACAGCCTTATCTGGTAGCACCAGAAAGAATAAATAAGAAGAAAACTGTGAGACGTTGCTTGTAAACAATGTCTTTCTCGCTTTAAGATATAAAAAAAACGGAAATCCAAGTCATAAATGAACAAAGATCGCCAACAACAACGTTGTCTTCTCGTCAGCTGAGACGTGATCACGTCAGCTCATCCGAACATACGATCGCCTACACTAAATCAAACCAACCCCGTTATGGACACAATAAACATGTTGTCACCAGCTCCAAATCCTGTCACCTAACATATGTAACGGCCTTCTCAGGACAGTTGACTAGAAACAAATGTCTTGTCACCGCCATCTAACTGCGAAATACAACCACCCACCCCAAAAACCGACGACAGGCAATTCGCTTTACAACAACTGTGCCAGAACAGATATCGGTCTTTGTTTCGACCTCCAGATATGTGAGACGCACAGATATCGCTCTGGGGGAGTTTGTGGACGAATTCGGGCGACACCCATTACTCGGTGCTATTTTCGGTTGATATATACCATCAAAAAAGTATCTACATTTTCCTTTGGTTTGATTTTTTTTGTTGTTTTTTTTTCTTTTACAATACATGAATCTTCACATTAGAAACGCAATTATTCCAATATTTTTCTCGATTCCGATGAAATTTCCGATTACGATTCTTTCAAACCATCTAAATATTTAATTAAAGAGTTATTATTATTTTTTATTTTTATTTGCATTTTTTTTTTCGGATTACCGTAAAACCCATGTAATGGCAAGTGTTTTTGCTAGCGTAAATAATACATTTATGGTATATTGATTTTTGTTTTACTGGTAGTTTAAAATCAATAAATATTTCTTATTTTATCATCAGTACCAGCAATGGAAAATTAAATCTTAAAAAAAAAAAAAAAAAAAAAAAAACATAAAAAAGAATAAGAAAAATATTGGCAGTTTGAAAACATAGTTTCGTATTTGATATATATTGTAGAAATAGAAAGTCAAATAACGTGTTTCTCCAAAACATAATTATTTATCTTAAAGAATAAACAAGCATTCGATTCTTTAAAAAGGTCTTTATCAGTCTCTGATTTTTATGTTCATTTTGTAAATCATCTTTCCAATCGATATTATTAAATCTTTCGTGGATAGTAGTCCGTGGATGTGTTAGTCACGATTGGTTTAAATGTTTTTTTTTAAATTACTTACAAAAGATAAAATGTCAGAACCTGATGAAGACTTTTTCAAAAGTCGAAAACGATGTTTATTAAATTATGAAAACAATTTCAATTAAAAATGAATTGAAAAATGAAAACAATTTCAATTAAAAATTAATTAAAAAATGAAATCAATTTAAATGAAAAATTAATTGAAAAACGACAAACTATATTCTTGAATAATTATTAATAATTATTGGGCAATTTTTAGAAAACTTTCAGAAAATTAAAATTAAAATCAAGAAAAAGAAATGCTTGTTGTAAGGTGAGTTTTATGAATAAGAATTTATTATTTTGAATAACAAACAATTTATAGCAAAAACATTTTAATATATTTTTATAAAAAAATTTATTTTATCGACGAGAGGGTTTTAAATCAAGATAAATTAATCTTATTAACATATTTTTTATAATAAACCGATGATAGCAAACGAATATTGTCTTTATGGATTTTTTTTATAGTAATCTAACAAAGCGCATATGGGAAAATATAAGCAGCAGTCGAAGGATGAATAGCAAACGATTATATTAACATCGGCGCGTATGAAAATTAGGAAGTATGGGCGAGCTGGCGTGTAAATAAAAAGGGGAAAAGCAAGGACACCACGAGAACAGATAAACAATGTCAGCGCCGAAGGAGACTGACGTGTAAAGTGACGGCGAGAATAGGCCGGTTGTGGCGAACGTGTGGTCCGAAGAAAGAGAAATGGACCAGATAAAATGGGCATGTGGCAGCGAGAGACTTTTTAAGGGATAGTCGCGACGGGGATAAAGAAAAACGGTAATAAACGACTTGTGCTAAAAAAAGAAAAAGAAACCTAATCGGATTTATTTATTTGTAATTGCTTTGTTTGCTTGTTCCTGCAATGTTACAGTAAGATTAAGACCTTCAGCGTTTCGGTACTTTCCTGCGTTTTCCGTAAACTACCCGGATGATTCGATGATGGCATAGTCCTTATACTTCATAACTACCCATTTTTGTCCATACATTTTTGTTATGCAATGGATGTCTGGGACCATCCGATACATAACGGTTAAAAGAAACCTTTTTAAGAAACTCGAAAGGAGGGCATCGAATATCGATTGTCCACCAGACAAAGTGACAAAAGTAATTACGGCGTAAACAGAAAAATCGGACGACGATTTTTTGTTTACAAAGTAAAGTGATTGTGGGGGAGATCGCATATTTTGCTGGAATGGGACATTCCTTTGCGAGAACAAAGAAAGATTAGAATGTCCTGGAAAAAAACAATTATGGTCAAGGCTGGAACGTGTTGTAAAGACACGTGCAATAAACAAAAACAATAGTCGCCCGACTAAGAAAAAATGGGTTACTGGAGAACTGGGTCAAATGCAAGCAATGCATTTGTAAACAGAGCTAAAACTTGCCTGGAAATTGAAGAATCAATTAACGACAATAAATTAATTAATCAATCAAATGCAAGCCAGCGGAGACCGTAATAGTGGAAAATACGGGAACAAAAAAATCCTGTGAATATAACGATGTGATTTTTGGAGTCAGAGAGGAGAAGTAGGTCTGAGGACCGCCGAAGGACGTGCGATTGTCGAAGTGAAATCGCGTTCTCCCCCCCCCTCCGATCGCTCAATGAAAGGAAAGCCAAGCCACAGAAATGAACTATTTGATAAAATGCATGTAAGGCTTTAGTTAAAAATACATTTTATACGAAAAGCAATCGTGACTTACGTCTTTCCTTTATGTTCTGAGTTACGCCTGATCGTTATGTGCATGTCAAAACTTTGTTTCAGATATCGTCGTTGTTATGACAAGGATGGACAATTGATAAGTCAGCTCGAATGAAAAATGCCCAGTCAAGGGGGAAATAACCATGCTGTCTTAGCAGTTGCCATGACAACCGTTTAGCTCGGATCGTAAACAAGACACTAGCGGACGATCAAGGAAATTGACGGCTACTACGTTTTTGTTACAAACCTACTAACTACGACCGTTCCCAACCTGGGGTCCTGCGCAACGTAACATTTTGAACTAAGCCAGTTTTTTTGTTTTTGTTTTTAATAGGATTTTCAAAGTTTTTTTTTTTCATTTACATTGTTATATATTATATGAAAGTTATAAAAGTTATAAATTGATCTGTTTATACAGTATTAGCTGGATACCCGGTATTGCCCGGTCGTACAATACGTTTAAACATGATATTTCAATTCATGCAGATTGTGTATTATGATAGAATCAACCCTCTATTGAATATTATATATTACGAGGAATAATTTGCCCAATGGACTAATTCGCAAAAATCAAAAAATAAAAACAATAATAATGATAATCTCGTTCATCAAATTCCGTCTGTGCTTGTTTACAATATCACGTCAGCTGATATTTTGGCCTGACGATGAATGCACTGGAAAAGTACCTTCTGATTAATAATTAGTTTTAAAATATTCAAACGAAGAAATGATTTGCAGCGATTTTAAATGGTACCTCTTCTTTTATTGTAAACTGAACTTATTAATAAGAAAAAAATAAAATAAAATGGTGAGGTACACCCGAGCTTGAACAGGGGGATCATTCGTATCTGTGCCTAAAACTAAACTATCTAAAACATTCCATGAACAAAGTTTCTTTTCTAGAGCAGCATGTGGGATTTTATACCGCAGGGCTGCTTTCTAACTGACTACAGTATGGTTGTCTTCAAGTCCAATGTAAACAATTTTTTATAGCTGCCCTTTTAAATAACTAAACTTTACCTAATTTCCACTATTACGGATAAGAGGGGACTGAAAATTGCATTGTTATGATGATTAAACTTATGCATTCATGACTTGAGAATTTCATCTCTCAGTTGCAGATATTGACGGTGTGAGTCACACCGACCGCTTTACACTGTTTAATCTTTATTTTCGAGTAGCTTTCATGCCTTGATAAGTGATGAATACTATGTTGAAGAACGTTCGTTTTAGTACATACTTGATGATTATTAATTTCAATAAATATTAAAAAGGAATAAAAAATTAATGAATGTACAATTATCAAAGTTACGCTGGCGCGAGAAGCAATAAACAGACACACACACGTGGAGTTACCTCATGATATCATTCATATACGAGGGGCATTCCAAAGGTAATGCCTCCTATTTTTTATTTCACCCAAATGGATCAGAGATGATTGCAAATTGCATTATGATGAGTAAACATTTTTATGCTGCCGAATGGATAAGAGTGGTGTAAAATTGCACTGTTATGGTGATTAAACTAATGCATTCATGACACGAAAGTTTCATCTCTCAGTTGCAGATATTGACGGTGTGAGACTCAAAGAAAGCAACCTCTGTCATGAACGTGCGTTAGACGTGCGTCAGACGCAGAGATGCGTAATTGAATTCCTTCACGCAAAAAAAAAAATTAAACCAATCAACATTCACCGGCACTTGTGGAACTTTATGAAACCGATTCACTTGATGTCAGCACAGCTAGGAGATGAGTTCGTCGATTTCAGAGCAACAACAGAGATGTGAGAGACAAAGCGCGGTCTAGACTTTTACGACCGAGTCATGAAAAGAGGTTGACAAAAGGGCATTGAGTATGGTGATGACTACGCAGAAAAATAAATTCTGGAGCACAAAAGGTCACTCGTTTTAATGGTACCACTATCGTCTTCGTAGCTCTTCAACGTTTTAGATTTTGAGTTTAAAAAAATGCAAGGTCTTACTTTTGGAACAGCCCTCGTAGATTCTTACGGTTTTCATCACACTTTTATTAATAAACGATGTGACACACCATCAAAACGTTGTCTAAGTAGATTTCCACCTTTAATAAATAATTATATATTATATCGACACTTTTTAAGATTTCATAAAGTTGAATTTCCTTGGACAAAGCAATTTCTACTTATATATAAAAAGCACTGTCTGTATCAGTGTGTGTATGTGAGAGATAGAGAGAGAGATAGATAGATAGATAGATAGAGCGAGAGAGAAAGAGAGAAAGAGAGAGAGAGAGTTAGTTCCCTATGGACTCCGAAATGGCAGAGCTGATTTTCATGAAATTACTTCATATGTCTGGGAGTGCATTAGGTTTTATATTGGAATGCCTCGGATAAGTATTAAAACTCGATAATCGAAAAATCTGATTAAAAAAGGAACAGTCCGATTTTGAACAAAATTAACATCCTATAAAGCCTCACCTTGCAAGTGCATTTGAGAAGTATCATCATCACACAAACAGAAGGGCCCGGCGTATACAATAAGCAATAGGTTCTTTGATAATACAGGGGCGCGTTCGAAATGAATGTTTCTGTTTAGAGCAGTACGGGGCCATAATACTTGACTTTTACATTTTCAACTTTAATTCAATCCTTTATATAAAACTAGCGGGGGTGCCTGGCGTTGCCCGAGTGTTTGGAGAGAAAAAAAGTGTTAGTTGGCAGGCAAGGTTGAACCCTCGACGCGAAGGTGGAAAAGAAAGTGAAAGAAAAGCTGACATCTTACCGCTACGCGATGATGCGAGAGAAAGTGAAAAGCGTTCAAATTTATTGATCCCAATCAAAAAGTTGGCGAGTTCACGCAGACGCAGTAATTAAGGTCTGGCTGCAGGCCAGTTAAGTTTCCGCTTTCTGCCGTTCCCCACGATGTTGGAGAAAATCAGCTCCCCACAAAAAGTGGGGGGGGCTCTGGCAGTAATCCAAATGAATAGCAATTGTCTGATATGAAGGATCCACATGGATCAAAGCTAATTGACGACCAGCGAACACCTTCGACTAAATTAGTTTCGCTTTATTTATACAAAAAAGACCAACAAACACGTGAAAGGACGGAATAGAGGGAATTTTAAAAAAGTTTTTCAAAATAAATGTAGAGATGACGTCCGTTCGTAAATCGTAGATATTATGATCTAGCAAGTATAAGGACAGTTCTAAATAAATGTAACGTAGTCGAATAAAAAACAGCCTTTCTTGGGCACAAAAAAACGCGCGCGGCCGTTTGGCCATTTTTATATATAGATAATTTTCTAAAATCTATAGTAGTTTCTCTACAGTGCAGTAGTACAGTGTCGTAGACAACAATGTATTATGGACTAAGTCACTGCGAGAAGGTATGTGAAGTTTACTAACGTGCACCACAGTGGATCGCCAACGAGAACATGCAATCAATTGATTTGATTGAAAAATTTGAAATTTCACCGACTTCGATGACAATAAAAATATGGTATGAAACATTCGTTGATCATTATTTAATACCGGACAACGTCGGGTCTTCCTGCTAGTGTTGCATATATGTAAAAAAAAAAAAAATCTGTATGGTCGATGTAAGAATGTTTGAAATTTTACCAGGAAAGCATTTTCACTCTGACTTGAATGAAACCGTTAAAGAAAACTTTCGCTAAATTAAATGAAAATATGCCTTTTGACTCAATCAAAAATAATGCGGTTCGGAGTTTTCCTTTAGGCCAAAAGCCACTAGATTCTTGCCCATTGTTGAGATGGTGTGTTCTCTCTTAGTTGAGCTATGGTCCATATAATTCTGTAGAGTTCTAGGAGGTTCACTTTCTCAGACTTTATCTTCTTACTCTTTTAAAAGGGGTTAAAAGAGATTGGACCTAATAATTCACTCCCGTTCGTCCGTTTGTTCACATTTTTCTCAATAACCACGGCTTGAATTTTTTTGAAATTGTGCACAAACATTAGTCATGGTAAATATTAATTTTCCTAGAACGGAGTTTTCGAGATAACTCTGGTTGTCGCCCTAGGCGGGCATTATAGGGATAAAATTGTCCCAAATCGTTTATCCGTTCATCGGTTCATTTGTTCCAACTTTTCTCAATAACAATGCCTTGGAAATTGGATTCTTTGGAAATTTTGCAGAAACATAAATCAGAATGCGATTCAAATTCCATCCTTTACTACTGCCTGCTTCTCGGACTTCCACTCACAACCTGTCACTCTAATTCTTGCACCTGCTTCGACTCCAGCAGATTCCTTCAACTCTAGCGGTTCCACGCACTCTTATAGTTTCCAGAAACTCCCGCAGCTGTCAGCTCAATCTTGCATCCACCAGCGATACTAGCCATCAGCTTCAGCGGCCCTTGACATCCAGCCTCCAGTTCCAGTGCTCACTGACATCCAGCTACCCGTTTCCAGTGCCCACTGATATCAAGCTACCCATTTTCAGTGCCCATTGACGTCCGGCTACCCGCTTCCAGTGTCCACTGACGTCCTGCTACATGTTCCAGAGCCCAATGATGTCCAGCCATCAGTTCTAACGCCTGGTTACGTTTCCAGCACCAGATCCCGTTTATACGACCTGGACCTACATGAGGCACGTCATCCTACCTCAGGGACACGCGAATTTCAAATCCGTGAAACGCCGAACCAGATACACGGGTTTTATTGCCTCACAATTTACCGTTTTCTCTTGTTAAATAAAATATACATATCATCTTTATCCAATATCTGTGTTTGTCATCTCTTTGCCATTGCCGATAATGTAACGTAGTACACACGTTTACACACGTGTTAATATGTAGACACTCGGGACCCAACACGTTGTAGACTGTCGCAAAGGAGACATATATAAAGAACACAAAAGAAATTCAACTCGCTGTTTCAGGTTTTATGAAAATAACTTTATTCCACATTCTCGCTCTACGCGGGACTTCTCGCTACGGCTGTGACGACACCCATGTCTCTAATGTTATCGTGATCCTTTCGAATGCGTATCCTCGGTCTGCGTTCTTTATATCTTTCTTTACCTCTTCGTCGTGACGTCACTTCATACACAGCTCGACACTTGCATACAGTCGCCATACGCCCGTCGGTGCTCTGTTACCGTTACCTTCTTCGTCGTACGACCAATTGACACTATCACCTTTCACTAGACATAACTTACTATTAAAAAACAATAACAGAAAAAAAACAAATCTATTTCTGTTTATTGAATTCCAAATTAAAGATGAGAAAACAGGCGGACAGACACAGAAAACAGTTGTTCTCGGCAATCCGGGACAAGATCAAAGTGTAGTATCTGATCCGGCAGATACTGCAAGCTATGACTAGCTATGACTAGCAAAGACCAGATGTGGGGGCAACCCCACATGCCTGACCTTTAACCAGCTCCCATTTCCCACCTCTCGGGAGCTGGTCCCCTTTTTCCCTTCCCCCTCCCTTCACTCCTCACATTAAAAATTGGCCTTGTGCCTAATTTGCTCGGTGGGGGAGCAAATAAATACCATCTGTTCCGGCAGATGCTGCAAGCAAAGACCAGCTATGACTAGCAAAGACCATATGTGGGGGTAACCCCACATATCTGAACTTGGTCAAAGTAGGGATCACCCTACAGACCACAGTTACTATCCAGCTCCCATTTCCCACCTTTCGGGAGCTGGATCTCCCTTTCCCTCCCCCTCCCTCTCTCTCCACATTAAAAAACGGCCTTGTGCCTAATTTACTCAGTGGGGAAGCAAATAAATAAAAAGATCAAAGTGTAGTATCTGTTCCGGCAGATGCTGCAAAGCTAAGACTAGCTATGACTAGCAAAGACCAGCTATGACTAGCAAAGACCATATGTGGGGGTAACCCCACATATCTAAACTTCGTCACTGAAGGGGCAACCCTTCATACTAACAGTTTCTAATCCAGCTCCCATTTCCCACCTCTCGGGCGCTGGTACCCCCTTTCCCTCCCCTCCATCTCCACATTAAAAAACGGCCCTGTGCCTAATTTGCTACGTGGGGAAGCAAATAAATACAAAGATCAAAGTGTAGTATCTGTTCCGGCAGATACTGCAAGCAAAGACCATATGTGGAGGCAACCCCACATATAAGACCTTGGTCAATGTAGGGGCAACCCTTCATACCAATTGTCACTATCCAGCTCCCCTACTCCCCGGGGAGCTGGTCCCCATTTCCCCATCACTCCTCACTTTAAAAATCGGCCTTGTGCCTAATTTGCTCGGTGGGTGAGCAAATAAATACTCCTTGGTCAATGTAGGGGCAACCCTTCATACCAATTGTCACTATCCAGCCCCCCTACTCCCCCGGGAGTTGGTCCCCATTTCCCCTTCACTCCTCAATTTAAAAATCGGCCTTGTGCCTAATTTGCTCAGTGGGGGAGCAAATAAATACCTTAAAGGGTAGTATCTGTTCTTCACATGCTGCACTTCAATTTCTTGTTCTCTTTCGGTGACGGTGATATCCTTCACGACTGAGACAATTTTTTATTTTTGTTCCTTTTCTCCACGTTAAAAAACGACCCTGGTGTCTAACTCTGTCCCGTGGGGAGGCATTGTAAATAGGAACACAGAAAACAGTGTCATTTGTAAGAACAGAAAATACTCCTTACTAGAATTCGAAGTCAATTTTGTACTTTGTTAAGGCAGAAAGAATGCGCGCCGTGCCACCTCTCCAGATGTGGTAAAAGTCAAGTAGATTATGAAGCGTTAAAATGATCTAAGCATTTTCCCATAAACTTAGGAGCTGTTTGGATATAAGCCTTCTATTTTAGATCTGGTGCGAAAGTCAATCCTAAGAGCTTACCATTGCACAAGTTAAAATTTCATTTAGATCAGACAACTGGAAGTGGTTCAGGGTCATTACTTATTGAACGTCCCTCGTAAACGTCTGATATACATGGATTGATTCGATTTATGTACGCAGGAAACGTCAACCTCAAAAAAAGTCATTAACCTACAGAATATTTAAGTATAGGGGAAAAAAGCACTCTCCAAAACGAAGTACACACATAACGAAGGCGCCAGAGATTTGATCGGGCAGAAATCAATCGAAATATTAATGTTTCCTCAACTGAAGAACATTACTTTTAATAAGTATGGTATGCTCATTTATTTTCAGCTCAAACATCATAAATAATAAAAATTACAAGATTTAAAACAACTGGCAGCGGTGGGATTCGAACCCACGCCTCCGAAGAGACTGGTGCCTTAAACCAGCGCCTTAGACCGCTCGGCCACGCTACCTTAGACAGACTCAATACGAGTAGTATTTTTTATTAACAGCTACATAGACTGCGTTTTGTCGTATATGAATTAATAGAAACATCACGCAATCCTCAATGAAGACTTGTCGCAGTCGCACCTGCTTGTTTTGCATAGATTTATTGTTTACTTTTTCACTTTTTTCTTTCATTTTTTGTCTGTTTGTTATCTATCTGGTTTTATTTTACTGTCTTACGATCATACCAGCATGCAATATATTTTAAATAGGTCATCCATTAGAGTGAAATAGTCATAAAGAAGCTCAGTATATTTATCTAATAAGCATGTTTTATATATATATATATATATATATATATATATTATGTTTATTGTTATCAAATACTAGAAGGCCATCCGGCGTTGCCCAGTCGAAAGATACGCTTAAATACATTTTAATTCATGCAGATTACGTTTTTATTATTATATAAAGACAATTCTCTTTCGATTTTTGCATTGAACTTAAATAGTAATGGGATCAAAACTATATATATATATATATATGTATGTGTGTGTGTAGATAGATAGATAGATAGATAGATAGATAGATAGATAGATAGATAGATAGATAGATAGATAGATAGATAGATAGATAGATAGATAGATAGATAGATAGATAGATAGATAGATAGATAGATAGATAGATAGATAGATAGATAGATAGATAGATAGATAGATAGATAGATAGATAGATAGATAGATAGATAGATAGATAGATAGATAGATAGATAGATAGATAGATAGATAGATAGATAGATAGATAGATAGATAGATAGATAGATAGATAGATAGATAGATAGATAGATAGATAGATAGATAGATAGATAGATAGATAGATAGATAGATAGATAGATAGATAGATAGATAGATAGATAGATAGATAGATAGATAGATAGATAGATAGATAGATAGATAGATAGATAGATAGATAGATAGATAGATAGATAGATAGATAGATAGATAGATAGATAGATAGATAGATAGATAGATAGATAGATAGATAGATAGATAGATAGATAGATAGATAGATAGATAGATAGATAGATAGATAGATAGATAGATAGATAGATAGATAGATAGATAGATAGATAGATAGATAGATAGATAGATAGATAGATAGATAGATAGATAGATAGATAGATAGATAGATAGATAGATAGATAGATAGATAGATAGATAGATAGATAGATAGATAGATAGATAGATAGATAGATAGATAGATAGATAGATAGATAGATAGATAGATAGATAGATAGATAGATAGATAGATAGATAGATAGATAGATAGATAGATAGATAGATAGATAGATAGATAGATAGATAGATAGATAGATAGATAGATAGATAGATAGATAGATAGATAGATAGATAGATAGATAGATAGATAGATAGATAGATAGATAGATAGATAGATAGATAGATAGATAGATAGATAGATAGATAGATAGATAGATAGATAGATAGATAGATAGATAGATAGATAGATAGATAGATAGATAGATAGATAGATAGATAGATAGATAGATAGATAGATAGATAGATAGATAGATAGATAGATAGATAGATAGATAGATAGATAGATAGATAGATAGATAGATAGATAGATAGATAGATAGATAGATAGATAGATAGATAGATAGATAGATAGATAGATAGATAGATAGATAGATAGATAGATAGATAGATAGATAGATAGATAGATAGATAGATAGATAGATAGATAGATAGATAGATAGATAGATAGATAGATAGATAGATAGATAGATAGATAGATAGATAGATAGATAGATAGATAGATAGATAGATAGATAGATAGATAGATAGATAGATAGATAGATAGATAGATAGATAGATAGATAGATAGATAGATAGATAGATAGATAGATAGATAGATAGATAGATAGATAGATAGATAGATAGATAGATAGATAGATAGATAGATAGATAGATAGATAGATAGATAGATAGATAGATAGATAGATAGATAGATAGATAGATAGATAGATAGATAGATAGATAGATAGATAGATAGATAGATAGATAGATAGATAGATAGATAGATAGATAGATAGATAGATAGATAGATAGATAGATAGATAGATAGATAGATAGATAGATAGATAGATAGATAGATAGATAGATAGATAGATAGATAGATAGATAGATAGATAGATAGATAGATAGATAGATAGATAGATAGATAGATAGATAGATAGATAGATAGATAGATAGATAGATAGATAGATAGATAGATAGATAGATAGATAGATAGATAGATAGATAGATAGATAGATAGATAGATAGATAGATAGATAGATAGATAGATAGATAGATAGATAGATAGATAGATAGATAGATAGATAGATAGATAGATAGATAGATAGATAGATAGATAGATAGATAGATAGATAGATAGATAGATAGATAGATAGATAGATAGATAGATAGATAGATAGATAGATAGATAGATAGATAGATAGATAGATAGATAGATAGATAGATAGATAGATAGATAGATAGATAGATAGATAGATAGATAGATAGATAGATAGATAGATAGATAGATAGATAGATAGATAGATAGATAGATAGATAGATAGATAGATAGATAGATAGATAGATAGATAGATAGATAGATAGATAGATAGATAGATAGATAGATAGATAGATAGATAGATAGATAGATAGATAGATAGATAGATAGATAGATAGATAGATAGATAGATAGATAGATAGATAGATAGATAGATAGATAGATAGATAGATAGATAGATAGATAGATAGATAGATAGATAGATAGATAGATAGATAGATAGATAGATAGATAGATAGATAGATAGATAGATAGATAGATAGATAGATAGATAGATAGATAGATAGATAGATAGATAGATAGATAGATAGATAGATAGATAGATAGATAGATAGATAGATAGATAGATAGATAGATAGATAGATAGATAGATAGATAGATAGATAGATAGATAGATAGATAGATAGATAGATAGATAGATAGATAGATAGATAGATAGATAGATAGATAGATAGATAGATAGATAGATAGATAGATAGATAGATAGATAGATAGATAGATAGATAGATAGATAGATAGATAGATAGATAGATAGATAGATAGATAGATAGATAGATAGATAGATAGATAGATAGATAGATAGATAGATAGATAGATAGATAGATAGATAGATAGATAGATAGATAGATAGATAGATAGATAGATAGATAGATAGATAGATAGATAGATAGATAGATAGATAGATAGATAGATAGATAGATAGATAGATAGATAGATAGATAGATAGATAGATAGATAGATAGATAGATAGATAGATAGATAGATAGATAGATAGATAGATAGATAGATAGATAGATAGATAGATAGATAGATAGATAGATAGATAGATAGATAGATAGATAGATAGATAGATAGATAGATAGATAGATAGATAGATAGATAGATAGATAGATAGATAGATAGATAGATAGATAGATAGATAGATAGATAGATAGATAGATAGATAGATAGATAGATAGATAGATAGATAGATAGATAGATAGATAGATAGATAGATAGATAGATAGATAGATAGATAGATAGATAGATAGATAGATAGATAGATAGATAGATAGATAGATAGATAGATAGATAGATAGATAGATAGATAGATAGATAGATAGATAGATAGATAGATAGATAGATAGATAGATAGATAGATAGATAGATAGATAGATAGATAGATAGATAGATAGATAGATAGATAGATAGATAGATAGATAGATAGATAGATAGATAGATAGATAGATAGATAGATAGATAGATAGATAGATAGATAGATAGATAGATAGATAGATAGATAGATAGATAGATAGATAGATAGATAGATAGATAGATAGATAGATAGATAGATAGATAGATAGATAGATAGATAGATATATGATTGGTGCCATGATCAGCATCAGCTAGAATAAAAACTAAAACAAACTAAAACGTACAACTCTACACCCTCATTCATTAGTCTATGAGCCACGCCATTACGCATATATATATATATATATATATATATATACTTAATTTACTCACATAAAATTAATATACCAAAATATAGATTTATGCGTAAACTTAAAGTATTTACTTCAAAAGTGCTCACTACGTAGGTAGAGCTAGTTAGTAATTTATAAAATATACATGGCGATTAAGCTACACTGAATATTCCGCGTTTCATCCACTCTAGGATTCGTCAGGCTTATGCGCATAAGCCTGAAGAGTCCTAGAGTGGATTAAACGCGGAATATTTAGTGTAGCTTAATCACCGTATATATTTTATAAATTACTATATATATATATATTTTTCTATATATATATATATATATATATAGGTCTAGATATGTGGTAAACACTTTGTAATATATATGTGTGTGTGTGTGTGTGTGTGTGTACTTGAATCTTGTCTACAACGATTGGTCGATTCCATCTTATATATATATATATATATATTTTTCTATATATATATATATATATATATATAAGATGGAATCGACCGATCGTTGTAGACAAGATTCAAGTATTCAAGTACACACACACACACACACATATATATTACAAAGTGTTTACCACACATCTAGACCCAGAGGCCACTCGAGGATAAGGGTTAATGTGTATATTGTAGTCATTATTAGAGTAGCGTAGTAATAATTTGTGGTGAAATTTTGGTATAATTAGATTATTTACGAGGACGGTTCAATAAGAATTTGTTTAACTTGAACTTGTAGACAGCTTGAAAGCAGACCAACGGAACCGAGGAAAAAAGCTTTTTTCATGGAATCCACGTGTAGGTTTAGGTGGGTGGGGAAATTTATTAGTAGTGGTTTTGCCTAAAAGAGTGTCTTTGTGATTGGAGTTGAGTCCCTGCTAGCTTAGATGAATTCTTTTGCAGTTTTAACAAAAGAGCTACAATAATGTCAGAGCGTCTCCATTTACGCTTAACATCCACAGAATGCCGACATAAATACATTGCATATGAATGAGTCCCCTGTGAAATTTCCGCAGGTCCCGCTAGTTATTATTATTATTATTATTATTATTATTATATTTGACTTAAGTAGTGCGAAGTTCTTTGATGAGATTGCACATTCCTATGACGTCACGTGCAAGAGCTGAAGCCGCACAAGACATGCTAAGTGGTCGCTCCTGACGAACCTCACCTCACTTGGCGCTGTGGAGGTTTTCTGTATGTAGTGACCATCTATAGAGGAGCTTTTTCAAAGAGTCATTAACAGAGACGTGCCCAGCGTGAGGAAAACAGTTTCCGGCCACGGTTATGATCTTTGGTGGGGTTTCAATTGAGGTCCACATCATGCCACCTCACATCTTCGAAGTTGGATTGAAAGTGTAGCTAGATATGCTGAATAGTGTGGTGATCTGGTGTAATCGGGTGGCCGCTAACAGACCTGGATGTGGCAACAGGACTCATCGCCGGCCCATATGTTCAAGGAGACCCAGGTTTGGCTTAAGAAGGGGTGCTATGACTTTGTACTCTTTTCTCACTGTTATATCGTAGATTATATGAATAACAAGCCATTACTGGGGTTGTACAGAAAAGGTTTATTTAGGTAAAAAGGTACACACATTTCTAAGCGTCCATTGACAGCTTAGTACTAAATTCTGTCTCCCACGTGAGGAGAGTTTGCTTGTCTTTTTATAGACGTAACAGTCCATTCATTTGAGGGGTGTTGGATCAGTCCATTATATCACCTTCCTCCCAAGCTAAATTCTTCCCTAGAATTTAGCTTCACCATTTTTTTATTTTTTGACTTTGTCCAAAAAATTCAGTTCTTTTTCTTTTTCTTTCACTTCTCCTTAAAATTTGCGTTTGCAAATTTTTTGATTTTGGAGAGTGACTTGTATTTTCAGTTACTGGTGCTTCCTTTTTTGGAGGCTCTGTGAAAAAATGTCATACAGTCCTTCCATCGGTACTTCATTGTTTTTAACTATTTCAATATATCGGGGTCTGAGTTGGTTTATATGTTTTTTGTGGGAAAATGTTTTTAACTTTTTATAATGTAGACCATTCTTCCAATTCTTTTTGAGATTATGCCTTCTTCCCAAAAACTCTTCCCTGCCCGATAATTGTTGAAAAAAAACTTTATCCCCGTCCTTATATATCTTGTATCGTACATTATCTTTTACACTTTTTTTACTTTTTTACTCGGAATTAACCGGTCGAACACAGAGCGCACTTTTCTGGCAAACATTATTTCCGCTGGGGATAAATTTGCATTTGTATTCGGATTAGGCGTTATCCTGTACACTGCTAAAAATTTCTGAAGACTTTTTTCTTCAGTGTCGATGTTATCGTTCTTTTTTAACGCTCGTTTAAAAGTATCGACAAATCTTTCAGCTTTCGAGGGCTAAAAGTTGGTGTTGTGATATGCTCTATGGCCAGTGACTCACAGTAGATCTTAAATTCTTGACCTTTGAACATGGTGCCATTATCACTAACAATTGTTTTTGGTACGCCAAAACGCCCAAATACCTCGTCCAACGCCTTTATTGTGTTTGCCGCTGTAGGATGTTTGAATTTAAAAATTTCTGTCCATTTCGACATGCTATCTACTATTACCAGGTAATAATATCCTTTTAGAGGTCCTGCGTAATCTATATGGATCCGCGTCCATGGTATATCTGTTTTAGGCCAAGGTTGCGTCTTAGTGGGCGGCGCTTTTGCTGCTAATTGGCAACCCTTACATAATTTTATCATTTTTTCTATGTCCTGATCCATTCCAGGCCAGTACGTATATGCTCTCATTAGTGCTTTCATTCTGGAGATTCCAGGATGTCCCATGTGGAATTCTTTTAAAATTCTCTTCTGTAATACTTGAGGTATTACCACTATCTGCGTACATTAGAGTTTCATCGCACTTTGAAAATGGAAAAACTGTTAATCCTTTCCTCTTTTCTTTTTGTACCACTTGTTTTTTTTATCTTATCAATGTATTCATCTGTTCTTGCTGCTTTCTTTATTT
Organism: Euprymna scolopes; assembly: GCF_053919585.1. Taxonomy (NCBI): domain Eukaryota; kingdom Metazoa; phylum Mollusca; class Cephalopoda; order Sepiida; family Sepiolidae; genus Euprymna; species Euprymna scolopes. The sequence continues at coordinate 44,490,383 of NC_136504.1, forward strand.
CCTCAAGTGTTACCGGAAGTTCCCTAACAGTATTTATTAATATATCTGTTAGTTCATTTTCTTCTTTTAGTGCAGCTATAACAGTTTCTTCAAGTAATTCAGTTTTATTTGGGATCAACCTGGACAAACCATCTGCGTGTGCAATTTTGCTGGATGCTAGGTGTTTCATTTTAAAATTGTAGTTTAACAGAATCATGCTCCATCTTTGTAACCTATTAGCCGTATGAGTAGGAACTCCTTTTTTGAAACCAAAAATCGATAACAAAGGTTTGTGGTCCGTTTCCAAGATAAAAAATCTTCCATGGATGAACCTATGAAATTTCCTCATGGCGTATACAATTGCCAGACCTTCTTTTTCTATCTGACTATAATTTTTTTCTGCGGGTAGCAAAACCCCTGAGGCATGAATAATTGGTTTAGTCGATCCATCTTTGAGTCTGTGTAGTAGCACAGCACCTAAACCGTATTCGCTCGCATCTGCTGCTACAATTAATTCTTTTTTCGGATCGTAGTGAGCTAGTGCTAAATCCGATAACAGACATTTTTTAATCTTTAGGAATGCTTCATCACATTCTTTTGTCCAGAGCCATTTTTTATTCTTTTTCAATAATTCGTTTAAAGGTGCTCTTAGTTCATGCATATTTGGGATATAATAATTTGCTAGTCCCAAAAATGACTGTAGCTGCACTATATTTTCTGGTCTAGGCATGTTTTTGATTGCTTCAGTCCTATTAGGATTAGGTTTTCTACCATTTCGATCAATCACTTGTCCCAAATATTCAATTTTGTCCATCCCAAAATTACATTTTTCGAGAGCCACTTTCAATCCATAGTTTGATATTCTCTCGAATACTTTGCCAATGTGGATCTTATGCTCTTCCATATTTTTACTTCTTATAAGGATGTCATCTAGATAAGCCATAGCAAAATCCAAACCTGCTAGCATTGTATCCATAATTTGCTGAAACAAATTTGGGGCTACTTTTAAACCAAAAGGCAAACGTTTTAGTGAAAATAGTCCTTTATGGGTATTTAATGTCAGATACTTAGCACAATCTTCCTGGACTTTTACTTGCCAATACGCTTCAAACAAATCAATTTTTGTAAAAAATTTTCCTCCGCTTAACTTCGAAAAAATTTCCTCTGGGGTAGGAAGTTATGCTCCTTGAGACAATCATTTAGACCTGTCGAAAAGTCCGCGCATACCCTGATTTTATTATTTTTCTTAACGTAAACCGTGGGTGAAGCCCATTCAGAGTAGTCCACTTTTTCTATTACTCCAATATCTTGAAGTCTCTTTAATTCTTTCTCTATAGTTTCTAATGCTGAATATGGAACCTTTCTTTTGGGTTTGAAAACTGGTTTAGCTTCGTCCTTTAGTTCAAATTTCACCTCCGTTTTCGTGCAACAACCAAACCTTCAGAGAATACCTCTTTAAAGTCTTTTTAATTCGTCAAAAAACTTTCCTGGTAGTTTAGAATTTTCTAAACCCGCCAGACTTACTTTATTGCAAAATGAGCTTATGGGTTTTCCCCATAAATTAAAAAGAATCATTAAGTCTATACCAAACAAATTAGAATTTTTCCCCGGTACGACATATAACTTGGTTTTCACAGCATTCTCCTTTAGAGACACATTGGTAAAAAATTCACCCTTAAATTTTAGTTTATTTCCAGACACACTTCAGGCAATTTTTTTTGTATTTTGTAATTTTGGAAACCCAATTTTCTTCCAAGTTACTTCGTCAATTATACTTATGTCGCTTCCTGTATCTAGAAGATAATTCACATTACAGCCATTAGTTTTAATTTCAATATATTTTCTTTTATCACACCTAGACTCATTTTTAGAACCAATGGTCTTTATTTCTGCTTTTCGGTATTTTCCTTTCCTGCATACCGTGGATTTATGGCCTTTTTTATTACATTTGTTACATATTTTGTATTTAAAGTAACAATCTTTAGTGAAGTGGTTTTTTCCCCCCACATGTCTTACAGGATTTTTCGTGTGCACATTTCATCACCCTTTCCATTTTTTTTTCCCATATTTTTTTCTTCAAAATTTTTTCCTTCGATGCTTGTATTGTCCTGCTTTAAATTTAACAGTTTCTGACACTCTTCCGTAACTTTTTGTAACGTTATTTCTGTGTCTTGGTTCATAATGAAAATTCCTTGAACGAATATCCTTATCTTTAGAGGCTGTTAAACCTTGCACAAAGATTAGACTTTTAAACATATCCTCGTTGAGGTCTTTTAATTTAAAGGATTCACAATGAGCATTCACTTTCCCTGCATAAGTAATAAAATCTTCGTCCTCCTGCTTCGTGATATTTAAACATTTATAACGTGTATAGAATAGACTATCTCGTTCACTGAAAATGTTTGACAATATTTTTATTGTTTCACTAAAAGAAATCTCTTCAGGTTTCTTTGTCAGGATAAAATTCGTATACTTTGTATTTTCCTGAGATCCAAGTTTTTGAAGAAGGATAATCTTCTCTTCGTCTGTCCAAGACTGACATCTCTTAGCAAAAATATTTTCGTATCTCCGAAAATATGCCGGAAAAGTTAACCCATTTGTCGGCTCGTATACAAATTCGGATAAAGAATTTGCTATTCCTTCAGGAGTGAAACGACAGTCTTTCTGCTGCGTTAAAATACTCTGTAGTATTTCGCTTTGCTTCAATTGTTGTTGCTGAAGTAATTCCATTTCTTTGTTGTGCGAACAATGCCGATTGCATAGTTCTAGTGAATTCCGCTAATTGCTCCATGTTAAAAAAAATTTTTTTTACAAAACCACACAATTAAACAAAAGATTCACTCAAATGTCCTATAAATTCAATGAAATAAAAGCACAAATTCCGAGAGAACAAAAAAAAAAACACTTCCAGCTGAATAAAACTTGAAATGGACACTTATGTTCTTTTCAAAAAAATGTTCGCTTCAAAATGTCAATTTCTCTTTTTTTTTAGGACCGTAACCGACTGAAACACTTACTTTTTAAATGTTGGCTCTGTCGAAGTTTTTTTTTTTCTTCTTCCTTCTTTAGATTTCTTTTGTTTTCTGCTCGTTAATCTTCTTGTGTGCTTTTTCCTTCACTTTGTTTTTTTTAGTGAGTTTCGTTTGAATTCTCCGTCGGCAGTTGTTATATCGTAGATTATATGAATAACAAGTCATTACTGGGGTTGTACAGAAAAGGTTTATTTAGGTAAAAAGGTACACACATTTCTAAGCGTTCATTGACAGCTTAGTATTAAATTCTGTCTCCCACGTGAGGAGAGTTTGCTTGTCATTTTATAGACGTAACAGTCCATTCATTTGAGGGGTGTTGGATCAGTCCATTATATCACTCACTCACTGACCTCCTCCTCCTCCTCCTCCTCCTCCTCCTTCGATCTGAATCCGCTGGATCATTTCGTTTGGTTATACGTCAAGAACATCACCAACATAACCTCCCAAAATAGTAAAGCCAGCCTGATCGCCGCCATCCACCGAGTATCTGTCGAGTTTTCGCCGGCGCTTGTGGAAAAGGCATACTCCCGGTTCCGGACCAGTATCGAGGCGATGATTGAAGCTGAAAGCGGATACATTGAATAGATGTCAGCTCTACTACATACTCAAGTTACTTGAGTTGATTTTTGCAAATAAAAGTTTTAAAATAAAATGTAGTATTGTTTTCTTTGGTGCGACACTTTTATCGTTCCACCCTGTAAATATCCCCGGCTAACCCGAACAGAATAAAATTTCACACTTTCACTGTAGAGGTTCCCCGGTACTGGAAAGCCTTCTACTCAAATAATTGCAGTCTTCAACCTGTTAGAATTTAGAATTTCTTCCCTGTTTCATGCTTCGCCAACTGTACTAAGATGCAGACATTTAAATGTAATGTGAAAAAACATCTAGTACATCAAATTCCTACTTACAGTTTCCCCTTTATATTATGAAAACTACTCGTCTGCGACAATTGTAAATGTGATATTTGTTCAAAACAGATCCGGATAGCTCTAAAATTAACTTTCCTTTTTTTTTTTTAAGGCATGTTTTTAGTTGGTAGTTTAGGGCACGTTGAGCGAATTTAATTCCATATTTATAATGTTAGAAAGTTCACATAATAAACATCAAAAGTAATTGGCAGCGGTGGGATTCGAACCCACGCCTCCGAAGAGACTGGTGCCTTAAACCAGCGCCTTAGACCGCTTGGCCACGCTACCTAGTTATTTCTGACAGGCCATATACGTATTATTTACAGCTGCATAGTCATATTTTCTAGGCGACGCGTGAAATAACTGAAAGGTAACGTACTTACTACACTGCTAACAATTGTTGTGGTGGTGGTGGTGGTGGAGTCTCGTAACATCTCCTGTTGATTTCACATATATTGCTTAATTTTGTTGTTTTTTGTTCAACAGTTTCAAGTATAACAGTAGGTGTGTCAGAAATTTCGTGAAAAATATTGAATAATTCCACCTCGTATTTCCAAGCTTATAACTCCTCGAAAAATGTAATTCAAGCCCTAATGTTTTTTTTTTTTCAATTAAAGGTGCAAGGACTAAGGTTTCATAAAAACAACGTGTTTTTTTTTTAAAGGTTTTAAATTTCGGACTTTACGGGTAAATTTCTAAAAAAAAAAAACACTACTTTTTTGTTGTTTTAAATTTGAATATATTATTTATTGATCTTTTATCTTCAATTTGTGATATATAACACTTTGGTGAGTAAATTAATTATTTACTTTTTAATAGACATTTCAAAATGGGAGGCGTGAATTAATTCGACCCCCTGTCTTTCCAAGCTTATAACTACTCGAAAAATGTAATTCAAGCCCTAATTTATTTTTCAATTAAAGGAGCAAGGACCAAGGTATCATCTAAAAACGTATGATCTATTAAACAATTTTAGTTAAGATTTCTTTTTTGCCTCTGTATATCGTTGAATTCTCTTTTGTAATTGTAGACATTTTAGAATCGGGTTATGAAAGTGCTAAGTCTGCGATAGGTTAATTTTTTTTTTTCGGGAACTCAAATTGCACTCTTTATTTTTATTTTTACATTTTTTTTTACTCAAAGCTTCTTTAGACTTTATATATATATATATATATATATATATATATATATATATATGTGTGTGTGTGTGTGTGTGTGTGTGTGTGTGTGTGTGTGTGTGTGTGTGACAGAACGATAAAGCTGTCGCACTGAAGAAAAAACACTACAGCATTTAAAAAGTGTTTTGAAAAAAATCAATTCATGTAACTTGATTATGTAGTAGAGCTGAAATCTATTCAATGTAGCCGCCTTCAGACTCCACCACGACTACCGCCTCGATACAGGTCCAGAACTGGGAGAATGCCTTTTTCACAAGCGCCGTGAGTAATCGGCGAATGGTGGCGATCAGGCTGGCTTTGGTGCTTTGGGAGGTCACGTTGGTGATGTTCTTGACGTATGACATAACGAAGTAGTTCAGCTGATTATGGTCAGAGAGGGAGGGGGGCTAGTGAGAGAAGGGTAGAAAGTCGTAGTACTCCTCCTGAAGCCAAGCCTGGGTTCTTTTAACTTTTAGGCTGGCGCCGAGTCCTGCTGCAACACATAGGGTCTGCCAACAGCCACCTGAATACACTAGATGGCCACCATACTCTGCAGCACATTCAGGTACAATTTAGTGTTGACTTTCAAGCAGACTTCGAAGATGTGAGGTTGCAAGACATGGCCCTCACTTGAAACCACACCAAAAACCATAACCGTGACGGGAAACTTTGTTTTCATCATCCTACGCACGTCCCTGTTATTCGTGGCAATCCACTAATACATTTTGATGGTGCTGGCAATGGTCCTGTTTTATAACTTATAATCGGTAGAGAGCATGAGTTGTACAGCGGCGCATCTCTGATCTCGCTAGTTGAACATTGTGTTACTTTCAGACATAATAGAAGGCTCCTACCGGCGACCGTTCTTGGGATTTGTACACAGCTGGCGAACTAGCAGATGGTCCGAAAAAAAAAAAAAAAAAAAAAAAAAAAAACGGTTTTCATTAAACGGAAAAGGAATAATATGTTTTTTTCTATGGCGACAATTTTATCGTTTCACTTTGTTTGGTGGTTTGCGACCGGTCTCATGCATTACAGTTTTTGTATGTAAACGAAACCATTACGGCGCAGAAGTACTTTCGACAAATGGATGAAATGCATCAGAAACCTCTACAACAACACCCATCATTAATCAACAGAAAATGCCAAATTCTTCTCCACAACAATGCCCGATCGCGCCTTGCTAAACCGACCCTGCAGAAGTTGAAAAAAAATCTTCCTCAGTCGCCGCCATACCCTCCAGACTTCGCACTTACCGACTATCACTTTTTCAAGCATCTCGACAACTTTCTAAATGTGAAATGCTTCAAAAATCTAAGCAAAATCACCAACGCCTTCAGTGACTTCGTCACCACCAGAACGCAAGCATTTTTCTTTGCTCTACTGGCATAAATACACTTGTTTTGTGTTGGCAAAAGTGCGTTGATTCTGGTGGCGCTTATTTCGATCAGTAAATTTTTGTTTGAGCCGAAATATGTTTATTTAAATTTAAAAGTTATAAACCGCAAAAACTTTCTTATCAACCTGATACAACTAGATTATTTCTATTACAGCCACGAGACGGCACAGCCATCCACACTTTTACAACGCTCCATCCAAGCTTAATCAAATATCTGGGCTTCGTGGATAAAGTAATTGGTAAAATTCAGTTGTAAATTACATTCTTCTGGAGGTTGAAGGTTCAATCCGAAGTGCGAGCGACACTCAAAATAGAATTGCGAATTACTTAGGACTTCTACGCAGTCATGGCTGACGGAACGAGAGCATGCTTCTCCCGTGGATTAAATTAAAGGTTTCATTCGAAATTTCGTGCAGATTACCGATAAGAAAGTCGGAGGTGACATCGACCGAACTGTTGCACGAATGAAACTCTGGATGGGAACAATAGTCCGAATTACTTTTCTGAAGTTTTCAGATGAGGATTGGTTATTTGTATTATGTTTTTTATTTTTATTTTTTTCAATACTGTTTTCATGTTGTTCACAACGTTTCGGACGATGTAACTTCCGACCTTCTTCATAGCGCAGTGGTTATAATACTTGAAAATAATCAATTGTAAAATTGATATTCTTCTGAAAGGTGAAGGTTCAATCCTCAGTGTGGGCGACCAAAACATACAATGGTGAATTACTTAGGACCGTTATCTAATCATGGCTAACGGAACAAGAGTATGCTGCCCCCGTGAAGTAAATAATGGATTCCATTCGAAATTCCCGAATTCGGCAGAAACATTACCGAGTTCCACAAGATAGAGCTGAAGAAGGAGGTTACCTCGACCGAAACGTTGTGAAAATTACACTCAAGATGAGCATATAAGTTCAAAGAATCCCGATAATACGAACCAATTTTATATGTGAATCTAGCTTAAATTAAAATAAATGGCAGCGGTGGGATTCGAACCCACGCCTCCGAAGAGACTGGTGCCTTAAACCAGCGCCTTAGACCGCTCGGCCACGCTACCTTGACGCTCACTCCTGCCAATGTATGTTTTATATACAATAGTATAGCTCCTAATGTATCTTATTTTTAGGCCACATGGGAATTAACCGAAACGTAACGTACTACTACGCTGCTAGCAATTGTGGTGGTAGTGGTGGTGGCGGTCTCGCAACATCACCTGCTGATTTCACGTGCATTCTTTGATTTATTGTTGTTGCCTTTTATTCAACAGTTTCAAGTGTCATAAAAGAAATTCTCGTACAAATTACAATCGGATTTTTACTTACTTCCCACCTTACCAATTGCCTTTTAAATGGCGACATTTGTTATGGTTGTCGAGTATGCTGGAAACGAATATCGCATTTAAATCTGCCGCAAACAAGTAGATTTCCGGATATTTAGCAATATAATTCCTTTATGTTAACGTCGGCAGGTATTGTATGCTGGAAAACGGATATCGCATTTAAAAAATATGCGTGTGCTTGCGCCTACAACAATGGCCACCGATGTTAACATAACGAATAACATTGCTTAATATACGGGCAACTACTTGTCTGTGACAGATTTAAATGCGATATTCGTTTTCAGCATAACCGAAACTTTAGAAAGTCATCATTTTAAAGGATATTATTAAGGCGGAAAGTAAATACAAATTATGATTCGTATTTTACGACCGGGCAACGCCGGACAGTCAATTAGTCATACAAAAAATTTCACTACCTACGTCATCAAATCCGAGTTTTAGGGCAAACCTCTGAAACTATTGAACGTTAGCGAAGTTTTAACGAACACAAGCCGAATATATCACTCGTGTTTTCTTTTTTTGAGAAGTTTTTAGACGGACCCCCAACACGAATGTATAAAAAATATGTCGTCATTATTATTATTATTATTATAAGCTTTATTTCTAAGTAAGTACTCTTTTTTCATTGAAAAGAAGCCGTCTGTCAAACGTTCCATAAAACATTTTTTTTTCAAATTTCTGTTAGCTTAAATTAAAACAGATGGCAGCGGTGGGATTCGAACCCACGCCTCCGAAGAGACTGGTGCCTAAAACCAGCGCCTTAGACCGCTCGGCCACGCTACCTGAACTGTGTTAAATGTAAACGCACGTCATTTTATTTGCGAACTGAAGCATAATGCACTGCATTAATCTCCGGCCACTCGAGAAATAATGAATACCCTCTTTAAGAGTGCATGCGAGTGTAATTGTGAAGCAAGTATTGCACAATCCACCAACCACACATCTTCTGGGTCGGTAGTTCCTGCTTCCAGTAGGAATCAATAGTAACAATGCCGAGATATGCGGAGAGCACATACAGCACCTGGTATTATCACGGCATAATTACGCTGACACATCAGTCGGATATATACTTGAGAGTCAAAAGAATGAAAAGAATATTCTGCTGTCACAGTCTTACTGATCACACTCGCGCATCTCCGTGAAGATGACAGCACACACACACACACACACACACACACACACACACACACACACACACACACATATATATATATATATATATATATATATATATATATATATATATATATATATATAACTCCTTCATTTACTCACATGAAATTAATATACGAAAGTATAGATTTATGCGTAAACTTTATGTATTTACTTCAAAAGTGCTCAATACGTAGGTAGAGCTAGTTAGTAATTTATAAAATATATATGGCGATTAAGCTACACTGAATATTCAGTGTAGCTTAATCGCCATATATATTTTATAAATTACTATATATATATATATATATATATATATATATATATATATATATATATATATATATATATATATATATTAAAACACTTAACAAAATCTAATTCATAAAAATCACTATGTCTGTGTGTCTGTCTCTATTTTTTCAAGCTGCATCTCCTCCTAAGGTCTCAAACTGGTACAAGGCGAGTCAAATGGTTCCAATTTTTGCGGACCGTTCTTTTCTGGGTTTTAGCCGGTAAAAATAGCTGCGAAGGAGGTCAAAAATGAAAAATATTGGAACCTGGAAGCGTAAGTGGACTAAACCCCTTATTTCTACGCATGTGCAAAAATTCACATTTATACGTTGAAGTAGATTAACTTTTAACTATTCCTTATCCATCGGACGATTGCTCAAAGGCCAACGACTAAGGCTAGAACGCTGTATGTTTTGGCTTCGATTGAAGTCGATTTTCTTTTTTTTCTTTTTTTTTTTTACTTTTGAAATCACTACTCTATATTGGGTACAATATAATAATCGATAGAGAATTGGCTTTGTAATAATATATACAAAATCTGCATGAATTAAAATATCGTATTTAAGCGTATTTTACGACCGGGCAACGCCGGCGCCGGACAGTCAATTAGTTATACATATTTTTAATGTCATGTTTTCCCAAGATATGACGTCTGGTTCATATTTTCTTTCAATGTTTCCGTTTTCCTTTCTTTATTTATTTATTTTTTTATTTTATTTCTTTATTTTTTTTTTTTTTTGTCGTTTTTTTTTTTTTTTGGCCTTCTTTTCACGTTTTATGTTTACTTTTCTCTTTTCTTTTCCATATTTCTTTTTTATTTTTGGTTTTTATTTTTCTATATTCTGTTTCAATTTTTCTGAAGGAATTAAAGGGCGATAATTTATTTAATTATTTCGTCTTTTTCCTTCTTTGCCGTATTTTAATGATTATTATGAACGGTTTCATTTTACTTTTTAATTTTCATTCATTTTTCATGCTATTTATTTCCATCCTCTATATTTTCATCGTATTCTTAATTTTTTTTCATTTTCTTTCTAATTGTCTTTTTCCTTTTTCATATTTCTTTGTATTTTTCATTTATAATTCTTTTTCTTTTTTATCATATGTATTTATATTTTAGATATTTTTCATTTTTCTTTTGCTGAATCATATTTCTGGTAGATTGTGCTTCCTCTTTTCTCATTATATTTCTTTGTATTTTCTTCGCTATAATATACTTTATAGTTTGCATTTTCTCTTTTTTCATCTTTTTCTTTTATTTCGTTATATATTTTTTTCTTTTATTTCTTTATATTTTCTTACGTTTTCTCATATTTTTTATTATTTCTTTTATTTCGTTATATTTTTCTTATTTTTTAATTCGTTATATTTTTCTTACATTTTCTGATATTTTTCTTTTTTATTTTATTATATGTATATTTTTTAATTTGTTATATTTTTTTATATTTTCTCATATTTTTTTCTTTTTTCTTTTATTTCGTTATATTTTTTGTTATATTTTTCTTACATTTTCTCATATTTTTTTTCTTTATAATCATTATATATTTTTCTTATTTTTTATCTCGTTATATTTTTCTTACATTGTCTTATATTTTCGTTTTTCTCTTTATTTTATTATATATTTTTTATTTTGTTATATTTTATTAAATTTTCTTATATTTTTTACTTTTTCTTTTTTTTTTCGTTATATATTACTTTTTTGTCATATTTTTCTTACATTTTCTCGTATTTTTCTTTTTTTCTTTGAATGCATTATATTTTTCGTTTTTCTTCTCTTTCTTTTCTCATATTTATTTATTCCTCTTTTTCTTTTTTTTGCCATATTTTAATGGTTTTCTATACTGTTTCTTTTTTGTCATCCTTTCTATTTTTACTCATTCATTTTTCATTCTATTTATTTACCTCAATTGTATATATTACTATTTATTTTTTTAATTTTTCTTTTTATTTTCCTACTTTCCTTCTTTTTTTTCTTTCTTATATTTCTTTATATTTTTCATATTTTATTTTATATTCGTTATCAAATTTTTATATTTTTATATTTTTCGTATTTTCCGTATTTTTCTTGCGTTTCCTTTTTTCTATTTTTGTTTCTTTTTTACGTTTTCTTTAAGTTTTACATTTTTCTTTCTTTATTAAATTTCTTGATATTTTTCATTTTGTTCTTTACCTTATTTATTATTTCATTCTTTATCGTGTGATTTCATATTCTCGTTTTTTTTTTCTTCTTTATCGTATTTTTATATTGTCGATTTTTTTTTCTTTTTTCGTTTTGATTTTTCCTTCTGTTTAACAAGTTATTAATAGTTTTCTTTCTTTTGCAATTTTTCATATTTTCTTTGTATCTTTTTGCTTTCATTTCTTTCATTCTTTTTCATTTTTCATACGTTTTCATATTTCCATTTTCTATTTTTATTTCATTTTCTTATAGTTTTATAAATTCCAGCCATTTTTTCCTTTTCTTTTTTTCGTGTTATTTTCTTTTCGTTTCGCTTTCATTCGTATTTTTAAACTTTCTTCTGTTTATTTTTTAATTTTCTTGTTCTTGTATTTATTTATTTCCCTCTCTATCTATTAGTTTTTACTTATTTTCTTCTTTTTACTTTTTTATATTCTCTCATTCCGTTTTTTATTTATTTATTTATTTATTTATTAGTAGGCCGCCCGGCGTTGCCCAATCGTAAAATACGCATAGCTATTATATTTTAATTAATGCAACATTCTTATTTATTATAAACAGAAATACCGTAGGTATTAAACCTAACGTTGAATTCCTTTAAAAAATGAATTTTAAAAAATGTACAGAAACTGAGACATGTGCATGCAAATACAGGTTGACCCCCCCCCCCCAAAAAAAAAAAAAACAGAGGACATTCAATTGTTTCTGAGCATTTTACAGTCAACGGAGAAAAAAAAAGGCCAAAGACCCTAGTGCTTTGATGTGATGTTTTGAATATAATAAACTAGTTATGACCAAAGTTTCATTTCATTCGGAAAAAAGACTAAACGGGGCCTAATTAGAGTTGGGGCCCGTTTATTTGGGTCACCCTGTATTATGCTTTTTTCTAAACAGTTCACTTCTTGTAAGTAAAAAAAAAATACCCGAGCTGAGATCGAAATCAAAATCTAAAGACAGTGAGTCACGTACGCTAAACATTAGGCCAGCTTGACACGATTTAAATGGTGTTTTTCAAACCTACTTATTGTATTTATTTGCTTCCCCACCAAGTTAGGCACAAGGCCGTTTTTAATGTGGGGTAAAAACCAGCTCTCCTAAAAGTAGGCAAAAAGGGGGCACTCTGGTTACCAAAAATAATAATTGTCCCAGTATAGAGGGTTTCCCCTCCATTGACAGGTACAAATTATCTTTAGTGCAGCATCCGCAAAACAGATACTACTCTTTGATCCCGACGCGAAGGCCAAGAACAACAGAAAAAAGGCAAGCCTCTTACCTACTTATTCTTAACATAAGTAATCTGTCATATGAACGATTCACGCATGCGCATTCGTGAAACAGTTGACAAACAGATATGAATCCGATGACCCGCACGTACCAAGTTTTCAATTCTTACCCCTTTACATAACTTTTCTGGGTGAAAACCGATTAAAAAGTTTTCCATAAATATGGATACCCTATATACCAAATTTCAAGTCTGTAGATCAAATATTCGTTGAGTATATAGGTTAAGAAGTGTCTTCACACACATATACATTCTCACTTTATATAGATATATAGATTTTGCTTTCTATCAATCTATTTCGTTTCCTCTATAGATTTTTTTCCTTTTTAGTTATTTATCTTCCCTTTTTTTCTTTTCTCTCATATATTTTGCCTTGTTTAAATTTTATTTTCGGTGAAGCCATTTTCTCCTCCACTCTATTTCTTTCCTTTTTCCACTTCCTTTCACAACAGACAAAAAAGAAATTCTTCGAGTATTTGTCTTACTCACTAGCTCTATTTGCCCACCAAGACTCGAACCGAAAGATTCCAAGAACTCTTCCGAAAAATAAAAACACCATCAAAATAACTTCGTCTGGATAAAACACACCTGTGTACCTGGAAAGCCCGTTTTTATCATGGCCGTCTTATTGAAACATTACGTTAGTCAATTTGGCCCGGGAATAACATGACTTCACCAAATGACATCTTCACCATGTTTGGGTGCAAAGTATATAGGTTGAGAAGTGTCTTCACACACATATACATTCTCACTTTCATAGATATATACATTTTGCTTTAAGTGGAGGTGTATGTGTGAAGACACTTCTCAACCTTTGCATCCAAACATGGTGAATACGATAAATGTGTCGAACTCTATATAATGACCGGCGTTTAAAACAAAATAAATACATACGACGTAGACTATAAAGAAATACATACACCATTTAAAAAAGAAAGAAAATGAACGCGTTATTTCACTGTCTGTCAACATAGGTTAAATGTAGAGATAATAGTACATATATATATATATATATATATATATATATATATATATATATATATATATATATATATGAGCAAAAAAGAAGGTCAATTTTTTTAACTTGGACTCCTATTATAACCCCTTAAAATGTATTGTTTTGGGCTCTGATATATATATATATATATATATATATATATATATATATATATATATATATATATATATATATATATATAGCGGTCAATAAAGAAAGAAAATGACAATATAAACTATATACTAATATATATATATATATATATGTGTGTGTGTGTGTGTGTGTGTGTGTGTGTATATATATATATATATATATATATATATATATATATATATATTTTGTATACAAAAAGTTGAGATGAGATAAGTCATTGGTACCGTCGGTTTCAAGCCCGATAATTAGGGCCGTTTAAGATATCCTTATCAAGCTCTCTTCAGACGAATATTGGCTGAAGAAAGTTTGATAAGGATATCTTAAACGGTCCTAATTATCGGGCTTGAAACCGACGGTACCAATGGCTTGTCTCATCTAACACCTTTCTGTACAGAATATATATATATATATATATATATATATATATATATAGTCATCTATATAGAGTACTGTTTCGCTGTTTCACAAACGACAGTCGGAGCTTCTAACCGTTGCGCTATACGTCTGCTGCTATGCGGGGAGTGAATTAACAATGTTTTGACATTGTCCAAATACCTAATCTCAATTTGTTTACACAAAGAGCATCGCTTAATATTCTAATGGTAATTTGTATATCACTTACCTAAGCTCAATTTGTTTACACATAGAGCATCGCTTATGCGCTAATGGTAATTGTTTATCACTTCCCAATATGCTCAACCCAGTTTTATGTCGTCATTTTTTGTTTATTGACACCTACATAAGCTCCAAAACAATTTGTTGAGCTTTGCATTATCCCGATAATCTCCTCTTAAAGAATTAATCTCTTCATTTAACTCCCCTATATATATATATATATATATATATATATATATATATATATATATATATATATATATATATATATATATGAACAAATGATTAATAAAACATGTTAAAAGACATCTTGAAAAAGAGTTAAAAACATATTTAATTTTAAAAAAGGAAGCACAAGATAAGTGGATAGTCCTTAATCCGCGGAGTTTCGAAGAAATACTGTCCTTCTCATCAGAGGGCAGGAATTAGCAAAATGCAGGATATTATAAGCTCTATTTCCTTTTCGGTTTTATTGAGCTTTTTACATCTGGCTGGGTTTATTTTACTTGTAACTATTAACTCTTTAATATTTATAATATATTTTAAGTTTACCATTTTGATTACCTTAGTAAACTTATTGTAACTTTTATTTTATATATATATGTATCTATCTATCTATCTATCTATATATATATATATATATATATATATATATATATATATATATAGAGAGAGAGAGAGAGAGAGAGAGAGAGAGAGAGATAGGATGAGGGGATAAAGTGTATCAAAAAGATAAACAGAAAGACTATTTTGCATCCGGTCAGTTCTCGATGATGTTTCTTATAGAACAGCTGGCAAAAGCAATCCTTTTCTTCTTTAACGGCAAAATTTGTTTGAATAAAAATAAAAAAGAAATAAAGAATAATGCCTTCCCACCCGCGGATATTGACGTAGCTGTGTTTTGTCGACACCCATGCTATTCCGGGGTGCTATATCTCATCATTGTTTTCCACGTATATTTTTTTCTAACTATCTACAAGTCAGGGCGGTTTGAGTAAATAAAAAGAAATCGAATTAAATGCTCTAGAATTGTAAATCTCTACAATTATATAAATGCAACTTTGTGTGTGTGTGTGTGTGTGTGTGTGTGTGTGTGTGTGTGTGTGTGTGTGTGTGTGTGTGTGTGTGTGTGTGTGTGTTCCTTATAGACTCCGAAACGGCTGAACAGATTTTCTTTAAAATTTACATAACTTTAGTGTATAAGTCTGGGAGTGATCTCAGTTAAGTTGTATCTCAGAATGCCCTCGATAATTACCGATAATCGATAATCATAACCGTTATTTTAATTTATCTATCATAAGTAAAGCCATTTTTTGCAGGTCGTCGTCTAGCGACAATGATTGAACAACGAGCCGTGAAAATTCAAAACCCCGCACGTAAATTTCTTATTGTGTGTGTGTGTGTGTGTGTGTGTGTGTGTGTGTGTGTGTGTGTGTGTGTGTGTGTGTGTGTGTGTGTGTGTTTTGTTTGTTTGTTTTTTTCGTTAACTGGAAAGTAGTTTATATAAAATAATTTTATAAAAGAAACAGTAGATTCTCTACAGTGCAATGTAGAAAAACATATATTTTGGACTAAGTTACTGCATGGAGGCATTTGAAGCTTCCTCCCGAGCGATTTCAAAAGATTTCGATGACAATAAAAATATAGGAGTTTGAAATATTCGGGTCTCCTTGCTAGCACAGAAATAATTAAAACTCAAAAAATGTATACTTCGATGATTTAACGTTACTATCTTTTAATAAAACAATTTATACTTTTTTTACGAGAAAAATTATTTTAATAATGTATTTATTGGTGAAAAAGTTTGTCTGGATTTTTGTTGTTTTTTATTTATTTATTTACTTATTTTTATTTATTTATTTATTTATTTACTTATTTTTTTTATTCATTTATTTATTTATTGGTGAAAAAGTGTGTCTGGATTTTCATTGCTGTTGTTTTTCATAATTTATTTATTCTTATTTATTATTTATCCTTTATTTTTATTTATTTATTCATTTATTTATTTTTATCTATTTTTATTTATTTATTTATTTATTTATTTTGCATTTTCACTCCAAATAAGTCACATGGCCACTTGCTCATAAAGTGATACTACTTGAAACCATGTCTAACACGGGACGATGGGGATTTGAGTAGCAAGATGTCTGTTCATATTACATTTAAACTTTTGCATCTCTATACAGTCAGGGAAGCTGGAAATAGGGAGGGAATTTCAAAGTCTAATTCGGTTCGGGGAAATAACTAAATATATTTACTATATATATATATATATATATATATATATATATATATATATATATATATATATATATATATATATATATATATATAAAAGTCTGACTCATGTCCAGGTAATCTACATCTAAAATTGTTTAGACCCAAAATTGGCGGAGGAGTTTTAGAGTTTTCAAAGGTCAAATCGTTGAACTTTGACAGCCAAATTTCTGTCTGAAAACCAATTTAAAAGATTTTCCCAAAATCTCAATATCCCTTATATCAAATCTCGAGTCTCTAGACCGAAAATTGACAGTAGTTTAGTAGGGAACACACACAGATGCACACAAAATGTCACTTGTCTAGATATACATATAGATATATATAATGTTAATACTACAGATTAGGACTCGTATTGACCTGAATGATTGCCATTTACATAATAGAGCGGAAATGGCCCAGCTGAAGTACAGACATTAGATTCAACAAATGTGATTTTTCCCCGAACTTAAGGTTAGGGTCAATTACCCCCCCCTCCGTGTTAATTGGCTTTATTATTTTCGGTACTTGTGCAGAATACAGACCATGCTGTTTTCGGATAGGACTTAAGTTAAATTTTTAGGGTATCTTTCGTTTATTGTTAGGTGAAAGTACAGAATAGTTACCCCCCCCCATCATAAGATGGGGTTTCTAAATAAAGTACTTCTACACTTTATCGCCGAAACTGGAGACACCATTTTATTTCGTGCACCTGCCGCGTTAAAATCCAAGGGAGAAATCAGTATTTTAAACTATGGCAAAGGCATAAAATAAATAACAAAAAAAATAAACTGGAGAACGATTGCTTCGGGAAAGAAGCAATTAACCTAAAATTAAATGAAAAACTTTCCCGTTTTCATTTATTAAATCGAAACATTTCAAAGTAAACAATTATCGATATATGTTCTCTTTCACGTTATTTACTTTTTTTTTTCATAGTTCTTTCCAGAAGTAATTAATATCTAGTTTAATTTTTTTGTTATTTCTAACTTCGACCATTCTAATCGGCAGGTGCTCGAAATAAAATAGCGTCTCCAGTTTCGGCGATAAAGTGTAGAAGCACCCTAAATAACGTTAGCATTGCAACACGGTCCATATTCTGCATAGGTACATAATTTTCGTCACAGATCAACAAATGAATCCATTTATATTTTAAGGACGTCTTTTCAACTTTACTTTTTTGCGTATGTGATGGGGGGGGCAGTTTTTAAAACCATAACAACCAATCACCTACTTTTGTATTTGTATGCTGGTAATGTCCAAGATCAGTGCTCGGGAAAAAAAATCAAGCTACCGGAAGTGGATACGGAACTGAACGGAGTCAAGATACGAAAAAAAAAAAAATTGCTTTAATTTTAATACCGCTTGTGTTATAAAAAAAAAACCCCAAAAAACTCATAATATCAAATAAAACAAATATTTGGTGTTTTTACACTATTGGAACGAAATTTTGTAGTGGATAAAGAGTTTTCAGATAAAACAATAATTACTACTGTTTTTGGTCAATTCTAATAATTTACAATGGTAACTTCCAAATTATGTAGTCGGAATTACCTGAATATTACCGAATTATTACCCCCCCCCCAAAAAAAAAAACAACTTTAATCAGGTGAAAAATTTCGGCAATCTTGTTGAAATCGAAAATTACCTCCCTTTTGAACCGTATCTTACGATCGTTTTCATCAAATTCATTTTCTTTCATAAATTTTCTACCTTATCGATTTTCGTAATTTTTGGATATAATCATCTTAAAACACGAGGAATACGTAGATACCATTATCATGTGAAATTCAGTATTACGATTTCCGAAATTTAGTTTTAACACTTTTTTCCCCCCGAAACAAAAAATATTAAGAGACTAAATACATATATAATTAAATAAAATTTTATATATAATTTATATTAAATAATTTCTTTCGTCGTAAAGCGTTAAAATTATTTTTTGAATAAAATTTGTTTTAATACAAGAAGCGTTTTTTTTTATGCGAATGCACTTACTAATCTGCGCTATTTTTTAAAATCGTATTTCCAAGTTTAATTAAAGTTTTTTTTTATTCAATTGTAAGGTTAAAGTACAGAATAGGTACAAAACGCCCCCCTCCCCATGTTAAGAATGGCTTTTTAAATAATAACGCTATTATTTCAACACGGACCAATAAGTGCACGAGTACCTTTTTTTGTTTAAAAGTAATTTCTTTGTTTCGTAATACAAGTGTAAAAAAAAAAAAAAAAGAAGTATTTTTTCGTGTCTTGATTCCATGACTCCGTTCTATAACCAACCGTATCCTCTTCAGGTAGTTTGAATTTTCCGAGTACTGATCTTGGACATTACCCGTATGCAGCCAACCAAACAGAACAACGCAAAAAAAAAAAAACATAAAAAAAGAACACCAGTTGTAGCCAAAATTTGCAGGACGCGTTCTACATGAAATAGTTAATTAGTACCCAATCAGTGGTTATCCAGGGAATTAATAGAAATAAGAAACTGTGAAAAAAAAGTAAAGGGGAATGATGGTTTGGCAGGATTGGCAAATCATTTTGTACTGTACAAAAATAGTGGTAATGTTTTTGTTGTAAATAGCAAGCAGTCGAAAAGTATTAAAAATTGAAAAAAAAGAAGGAGTTTTGTTAGGAAAGATGATGTTATTGTTTGAAATTTAAAGATAATGTACTAAGTGAAAAAGTAAGTTTAAAAAAAGTATAATAAAAAAGGTGTATGTGATTGTAAAAGAACGTGTTGTTTAGTAGTGGTGTTGGATGGACAGTCGGCAATTATATTGGTGTAATTTAAGCTGTTCAAGGTTTATTATTGTGGTTTCCAGTTGGGTTTGTCTAATAGTAAGTTGTGTTATAAACGGGAACACACCAAAGTAATAAAATGAGAAAATGAAGAAAATCAGATTTAGTGTGTGTGTTTATGGTGTGAAAGTCAGCGGGCTTGGTTGCCGTAACAACGTGACGTACGCAAGGACGGTAGTGAACGTGTGTGCGCGTTTGCGCGTGTGCGCGTGTGCGCGTGTGCTGGGAATAGTAGTAGTACTAATAGTCTGTCCTTTGGAGGACAGCGTTTGTTTTCGTGTTGTGTGTACGTGTGTGCGGTTAGTGCCTGAGTGTGTGTGTGCGTGTGTGCGCGTGTGCTGGGA
This sequence comes from Euprymna scolopes, assembly GCF_053919585.1. Lineage (NCBI taxonomy): Eukaryota > Metazoa > Mollusca > Cephalopoda > Sepiida > Sepiolidae > Euprymna > Euprymna scolopes. Next base: position 44,510,276 of record NC_136504.1, read on the forward strand.
ATAGTAGTAGTACTAATGAGGATGGTGTAGGTGTAATGGCGGACGTGGTGTCGGAGGTTGGATTGTGATGGCTGGTGTAAGTTTCGTAATTTTGTAATTTGTAAATGGCAAGTTAGGGAAAAAATAGACCCTCCCAAGATGGACAATAAATAAGGGCATACTATTTTATGGTAAAGTTAAGAACGTAGGAACCATAGTTTTTTAGGAGATGTGATCATTGGATTAACCAATCAGAAACCGTCTGTGGCACACACATCTCTGTTTTTATAGATATATAGAAGATTACATGTTTGCCGATTGCTCTTTAATTTCTACTATTATATAAACGTCACTTTGTGTGTGTATGCGAGTTCCTTCTTCAAATTGCAAATTTAACAAAAAGTAATTTATATGTCCGGCAGTGTTCTTAGATATGTTTTGTACAGAACTGCACCCAACAAGTATTCCTTTTTTTATCTATACGAGAAGAAAGACTATGTTTAAGATCGTCGAGCCCAAATATCAGCTGACGTGATATTGTAAACAAACGCAGACGGAATTTGATGAATTACATTACCATTACAATTATTTTAATTTTTTATAATTTTATTTATTTTTATTTTATTTTTATTTTCATTTTTATTCATATTTATTTATTTATTTATTTATTTATTTATTTATTCATTTTTGTGTGTGTGAATTAGTCCACCGGATAAATTATTCCTCTTAATATATAATAATTAGGGCTATGACAACAGAATATTCTTTTCATTGTTTTGACTCTCTGGTATATATCCGACACAGTTAGACACAGTTAATCAACCGAGAACCACATCACTCTATATAAAAGCATATAAGATGTCAACGGATACACACTCGAGAGTCAAAACAATGAAAAGAATATGATGTTGTCCTAGACCTAATAATAATCGATAGAGGATTTTCATTGGCCGTATTTTGAGTTGTCATGTAAGTATCTAGACTGAATAGTTAGGTCCAGTATTTTGCCATTACTTTCAAGACTTACACTGTCCGTCTCATGGACAGTTATCCCATCACGGCTGTCCCTTATATGGAATCATCTGATAAACACCGATGCTAGTACTCCAAATTCCAGGCTTTAATTTGATAAATTTGATGAGTGTGAATTACACCTTAGTTACCTGTACGCTTAAGTACATGAAGCCGGAGTGCTATTACCTGTCAGGCATCTAAACTTTAGAATTTGTCCAGATCAGTTTTCAACGTAATCTGTTCAAGTCGGCGCAGTCCGCATAGCAACTCCGAAACGTTGATTGTTGGCTGTTTTTCTTGTTTTCACGTAGATGTAAAGGTAGGCAGATTAAGTCTGGTAGGTTGTCACTGGTTTTCATAGAAAGTTAACCCCACTCTTATGTGGCAAGATGCCACCTGAATAATCCGTTTAAATGGGAGAATTAATCCAGCGTAAGGCTACATTTTTATCTCACTTTATTCCATTCCTTTGTTTCTTTAGTCTGCAGAGTAGTAAGTATTATGAGACGCTTGCCGCAGATTGGAGATAGCCATTTTAACATGGGCACGCAAGAGTGTAAAGCAAGTTGGTTCGGCAGGCAGGCTTTAGCTATAAAAAAGATAATTGATATCCAGAGTTCCATTTCCCACTGCCAAACCGTGACAAATTACGAGAAGATATTTTTAACGTCAAATCTCCAGGTCGTCTATTTAAAAAGACTGTTTGTATTTTAACATGAACCTAAGCCTGGGTGGAAATTAGGAAACTTTAGTATGCGCCAAAGTTTTCCAATTACCTTATGTATTTCTACGCGAGTTTTAACATGCCTGTTTTAGCCAACCGAACCACTGCGCAAGGGATTGCGTGTAAATACAAAATAAAGTACATCTCGGTCATGTAACTGCTACAGACTCTTTATCTAGATGATTCAAAGGGTCACGGGTCATTTACTAATGACGAATGGATGTTTAATCGTATATTGGTTCTCGGCCTTATTCTCGCTTCTTGTTATCCATAACGAGAAGCGAGAGGGAATGCTGCATAGGCTTCTCAACAGAAACTGACCAATTAGCACACTAAATTTAGGTTGGATGAAAATCGGAAAGCTGGGCATGCGCAGAAGTGTTAGAATCGCCTGCTGTATTTGTATACAAGTTTAGGTATGCTTATGTTAGTCAACCGAACCACAAACAAATCACTACGCAAGAGAGTGCGCATAAATACATAAAAAGAAAGTAGATCCAGTTATGTAACTGCTAACAAGATCATACATAATTGCTATTGTCACGAGTAGTTTACTATTGTTAGACTGGATAAATATTCAAGAGATCTGCAATAATTATAAGGTAACTACACTACCCGTGACCTGTCGGGTCAGTATTTGTGATATATATTAGCAAATATTTGTATTTCTTATATTAATGAAAGCTATAAACCATTATTTTTTTTTTTTTTTACGTGCCATTAAAACCTTTCAGAAACGATTATTTATTTCCGTCAGAGTTTTCTTTTTTACAGGGCGTCATCGCTGCCTGGTGCCTCATGTCTCGGGTCCACACAACAAAACGAACTTTAAAAGATGTCCATATATAAACTAACATAAAAATAATAAATCCCTGCAGTTACAAGTATTTTTTTAATGTCTTTGTATTTTAATACCTTTGTTTTCATTGTTTTATGATAGACAAATACTTGTGAACTCGTTTTTCTTTTTTTCTTGCACTCACCAGGCGACTTGGTTTCACGCGACCAGGGACCGGAAACTGCAGCATTTAACAGATGCGGTCGTGTCGATACGTCACTTCCGCTTCTGGACCTTTACAACAACAACGGGAGCAAGAATAATAGCCTCGAATTATCTCCCTAAAATGAGAACTCGTCATAAAACATGGATTCTCAGCAGTCACTTCCGTTGTTTTAGTCAAAGGATCAACGATAACAACACACACACACACGCACACACACACACACACACACACACACACACATACATATATATATATATATATATATATATATATATATATATATATATATATATATATATATATATATATTAGCATTTCAGCCCGGCGTTGTCCGGATGTTTGGTGGTGTATGTTGAGCAAAAAAAAAAAAAAATGGTAGTAGGAAGGCAGGCTCGAACCCGTACCGTGAAGGAGGAAAAGAACGGGAGAAAAAACCGTACGTCTTAGCAGTTACGACCACCGCCAAACCGGAAGTGACGTTGGTTTAAATTAAGGCTAGATAATGTTTTTAGCCAATTTTCGGTATTCGTTGTCTGAAAGGTCGAACTTCAAAAATACTGATCTTGTGAAAATCCGTCGTCTCTGTCGAAAGTTTTAGGCAGGCATGCAAACATACATACATACATTTATATATTGGTAGCTCAAATTTTCATCCATGTTCAAGGAACCTATATCTAAAATTTCAAGTGTGTAGACCCAAAATTGTTGGAGGAGTTTGGTAGAGTTCTCAAAGGTCAAATCGTTGAACTTTGATTCCTTAACAGCGAAATCTGTGGCCAAAAACGGATTCCAAAGATTTTCCCAAATCTGTCTACCCTGTATATCAAATTTCGAGTCTGTAGACTAAAAACTAACAGAGTTATTGCGTAGGGAAATGTACACAGACATACAGACACACATAGACACTTTCACTTTTATATATATATATATATATATATATATATATATATATTATATATATATAAGTCACTTTGTGTGTGGGAGTTCTTTCCTCATAGATTCCGAAACGGTTGAGCTTATCTTTTGCAAATTTCACACACAGGTAATTTATATGTCTCGAAGTGTTCTTATACATGTTTTGTACAGAAATTCAGTCAATAAATATAAAATATCGAAACAATCCGATCTTAAAAATAGTTTTTCTCACTTATAGATAAAAAAGACATTTTTACAGGGAATATTTTACGTTACACCGGCTAAGTAAAATAATAAAATCTCAGCAAATTATTGTTTCTTTAAAAAAAAAAAAAAACAGATTTATTGTCTGCTAAATATATAGTTTAGTGGTAGAGCATTCGACTATATATCCCTTGTTCAAGCCCGGATGTACCTTACCATTTTATTTTAATTTTTTCCATTAACGAGTTCAATTTACGATAAATTATTTACGATGCAAACGAAGAAATGATTTGAGGCGATATTAAATGGTAATTTAAAATCGCCTCAAATCATTTCTTCGTTTGCATATTTTAAAAATTAGCATTAATCAGAAGTGACTTTTCCAAGGCATTCATCGTCAAACCCAAATATACGCTGATGTGATATTGAAAACAAACACAAACTGAATTTAATGAACGACATTATTATTATTATTATTATCATTATTATTATTATTATCATTATTATTATTATTATTATTATTATCATTATCATTATTATTATCATCATTATTATTATCATTATTATTATTATTATTATTATTATTATTATTATTATTATTATTATTATTTATTTATTTATTTATTGTGAAGTAGTCCACCGCGCAAATTATTCCTCGTAATATATAATAATCAATAGAAGATTAATTCTATAATAGTACATACGCAATCTGCATAAATTAAAATATCATGTTTAAGCGTATTGTACGACCGGGCAGCGAGTATATATATATATATATATATATATATATATATATATATATATATATATATATCCCGTTAAAACGGGAAAACGTTATAGCCCGTTTATTTAGAAGGGGGCTTTATTTCAAAACAATAAATGTGAGTGTACCTCAATGATGGATTCTTGAACCTTTATTATTCCTGATCTTCATAAATGACCTTCCTGATAAAATTGTCTCTGTGATGAGTATATTTACAAACAACACCACAGTTTATAACAGACGCGAGGGGAAAACGAATGAACACGTATCAAAGACAATGGCAGAACCCGTAGAGGAAGACTTCCGGTCTGTGGTGGAATGGAGAAAAAAATGGATGGTCACATTCAATGCTGCCAACAAAGCTCATTTCCTTTTGTTGTATTGTTGGTATCATAAAAGGGGCACCGTTGTAGGGGAGGGGACGACCTGTTAAGCCGTCCGCTCTTCTTTAGATCCAAAACCCAACTCACTGACTCCAGCTAACCTGATCACATGACTCACACGCAGATCTGATCAGTTGACCCTCACTTCCGATAAAACGTGTCTACAATATGATTTACCATATTTCTTTCCGATGTTCGACCTAACACTTTAATAACTACAAGAAATCTTCTCACCCACTAATAGCCATGGATAATGAGATATTATTTCTCGGCTTAACGTCACGGGGAACATGAGTTGGAGCAGCTACACTGAGTGTATCACCAAGGCTGCTGCAAAGAAGGTGGACTCTCTCTACCGTGCGTAAATGTTACTTACGCCTAATAGTATCGTGTACTTTTACAAGGCCACCATTCGCCCATGTATTTGTGCTGGTGCATCTGCTACTAGTGTCTCCCCTTTGACAGGGTTCAAAACATAGTGTCCAGCCTAATAGGTCCCGCACTATCAGCTAGACTTCAACCACTGTCCCATCGACGAAATGTTGCATTCCTCTGCCTGTTTTATGCGTATTTTAATGGTAAGTGATCCGACGAACTACAAGCCCCTGAAAATGCAATTAAAAGAAATTATGGTTAAATTTGTGTTCATTTTTTGCATTAAATACTAGTCCTGGTTAATCTCTAACCATGCATCGAATGGATACCATAATATTTAGTTCGCTACACCTTATCATAACAAAATGCTAGCCAGATCAGCTGGATAGTTTTAGGAGAAATGTGAAGTGGACAGAGTTAAGGTGCAGCGAACAATATATGGTATCCATTCGATGCATATTTAGCGATTAACCAGGACTAGTATTTAATGCGAAAAATGAGCGCAAATTAAACAATATTCAACAATAATAAAGAAGGGCCCAACTCTGAAAACCCAGGGGAATCTGTCACAGATCCTAACTAAGAACAAAGAGAACATTGCACCAGCAAAGTATAGACATCTGGTCCAGCATTACAGTAAGCTACCACACATGTACGGTCTCCCCAAAATACACAAAGACGGTATTCCACTAAGACCTATAGTGAGCTGCCGAGGCTCAGCATTACATTCACTGAGCCGCTACCTTGTGGATATAATAAACCCATTGGCAGGCAAGTCAGCAACACATGTTAAGAATTCAGCCCACTTTACAGAACTGCTCAAGGATGCACCCATCGGTTCGCACCAAATGGTTAGGCTTGACATAGTTAGTCTGTTTACCAAAGTCCCAACAAGTGAGGCACTAACTGTAATTAGGGACAAACTAGCCGAGCTGGCCAATCCATAACGCAAATAATTTCCCCCGTTCCTTAACTTGGAGGGGGCAGTATAATGGTATGGGGCATGATATCTTCAAAAGGAACTGACCCCTTATCAGGATTCTTGGAAAAGTTTATACCCAAATGTACAGAGAATTGATTAGAGAACATGTGGTTCCTAATCTTTTTATTCTAATATCCTTATGCAAGACAACGCACCATGCCATAAAGCAAAAATTGTTTTTAGAAGAGCTAAATAGATCCAATATTTGCGTTATGGATTGGCCAGCTCAGAGCCCCGACCTGAATCGAATTGAAAATGTTTGGAAAATTATTAGTGATAATATTACAGAAAAAAATACAAAAAATCTTGATGTGTTATGGGAATGTATAAAAAAATCTTGGAATAATATCTCACCTATAACATGTGAACGATTGTTTCTGTCTTGCAGCAAAAGATGCCATAGTGTTATGGATTTCGTTCCAGGAACCTCTTGACATTCACAACTGTGTGAATGGGAGCATTATCCTGCATGAAGGTGGAGTTATCATCCAAATGCCGACCAAAGTAGAGTAGAAAATTCTCAGTCAACATATTAATGTACTTGGTCGAATTAATTCGACCTTGCAAGCGAACTATAGGCCCTCGACCATTGGTACTAATAATGCCCCACACCAAAACTGAACCTCCGCCACCTTGCAGCGTTAAAGCTGAGCACCTAGGATTAAATTCTTCGTCTTTCCTCTGACGGACGTACTGCCTACCATCACTGCCTAGCCTATTGAACTTTCTTTCGTCGCTAAAAAGCATTTTTGACCAATATGAAGAGTCATGATCTTCATTGCATCTGACGAAGTCCAGACGGCGCTTTCTATTCTTTACAGAAATCATTGACTTGCGTCTTGCAACAGATCCTCGCAAATAAAATTCCTTTAATCTGTTCTTGACAGTAGAAAGAGATTACTTTTTAACAAGATTGCACTGTTGTTGAATTTGGGGAGCCGTTTCAAATGTTTCTTAGGCTGCGGATCTTGATAGCATTGTCTTCTCTGTTAGAAGTAACTCTAGTACGACTAAATTTAGGAGCATCACGAACACTGACGGTGTTTTGGTGCTTTTGCACAGTCTTTCGTACCGTTTTCTCATCACATTTCAATCTGCGGCCGATTTTTCGATCGGATAAACCAGAAAGGTAGAGATTAATGAGCTCCTGACGATCACTAAGAGAAAGTCGTGGCATATGGACTGTTACATTGTATAAAATGGAACAACAATAATTACGATTAGAAATACTTTGTTTCCTGTTAATGGATATTTTAAACTGATTTAAGGGCGATAATTTAAGCTGATTTTAAGCGAATTTGTTGCTGCGTATTTTCTTTTTGCCTCCTCAATTTTAAATTATTTTTTTAAATTGACATGAACACTAGAATATTTCAATTTCAAAAGTCAAATATGAACTGGTAAAATTATAGAGGAATAAAAAGCGAATCAAATGAGGTATAGGTTGTTTAAACAGTTACATTAAATTAAGCTTAAATTTGCAGTTTTTGAAAAAATTACAAGTGCGGACATTTTTTCGCCGGCACTATATATATATATATATATATATATATATATATATATATATATTTATTTATTTATTTATTTTTGCCGGCACTATATATATATATATATATATATATATATATATATATATATATAATTATTACTACAATAATATTTAATACCTACAGACACTAGTGTTTCAATATTTTCGGGAATCATTAGTGCATGGACGCAATAACCCCGGTCAAGTGATTCGAACCCGCCCACGAAATCATCTCTGACTCCATTAGCAGAGAACAAACCGCTCGGCCAACGTTAACCGCAGCGAAAAATATAGTAGCAATTAACATTTATATAAAGCGTAAATGTCATTCAAGACAGCCGAGAGTAATCTTCTGATTTTAACATCATGGTTTGCGCACGTGGGCTTAAGTGACTGACTTTCTCCGTAGAACATTTCAACGTAAAGTGTTTGACAATAAGAACCAGTCGATTATAAGAACCAGTTACTAGACCAGTATTTTGGTGTATATATTAGTAAATTTTTATATTTCCTGTAAAGCTGGTGAAAGCCTTTTAACTGCTATAAACTATATCACCTTAATACAGGTTTCCACTCCCGGGTTTTCTCCCTATGTTTTTCTGAAACAAAGCTAATATTTTAATATATATTTTATTTTTTATTGTAATACAGTAATGTTATATTATAGTGATACCCTCGTTTTCAATGAAACACTGAAAACTCAGCCGGCAGAGCTAAACATACTGAATGTAACTGATTTTTCAGTTAGTGGTTTACACTATTAAAACCAACGCTTGAGAGTATAGTCTATTTATCCCATAACTGGAGGGGTTATATATAGGTTCATACCTTTTCCAAGATTACAAGTTAAATTAATATAGTATCCATGACCAAACTAAAATCTCCCAAACGAGGGCACAGTCCATCTTATAAATTCTACACCATGCATCGTACATACATATACGAAGGGCGTTCCAAACGTAATGCTTCCTATTTTTATGCCGCACAAATGGCTCAGGGGGATTGCAAAGTGCAATGTTATGATGACTGAAATTATGCATTGATGACCTAGAAGTTTCATGCTTCTGTTGCAGATATTGACGGTGTTAGACTCAAATAAAGCAACCTTTGTCGTATCCGTGCGTTAGAAGCGGGGGTGCGTCATTAAATTTTGGGCAAAAGTGCATTGAGAATATGTCGAAAACTAAATTCTGGCGCACAAAAGATTGCTCACTTCTGTCTTCGTAGCTCTTCAATTTTTTGAGTAAAAAAATAGGAGACTTTACTTTTAGAACGACACTCATAAATATTCTAATCAATATACACACATATACATACACACACACACACACACGCACACACACACACACACATATATATATATATATATATATATATATATATATATATATATATATATAAAGAGTCGCATCTTCGATTTGGTGCAAATTGCGAACCCACGTAACTTATGTTTCGCCATTCTTTCCGATCCCAGGCAAGTTGGCTTATGGATGCCCAACTAGTGAGAGATATCCAATCAAAAACATTTTCTCTTCATTTTCTCCTTGGTGTTCCTTTGCAGATAGATTTTTGATCTACATTCTTGTGTCCTATATAATGACCGGAATTGTAATTATCACCGAAAACAAAGAAATATTTACATTTCAGGTGGGGAGATTATAAATTGCGCAACGCAAAATAAAAAAAATAACAATGTAATATGTATATATTACGGTAGGTCAATTAAATTTTTTATATAGTAAGATAAACCTTTACTGTTGCTACAGATGAGCAGGAGCTGCCAGAGGCAGTTTATCCTGCCTTGACAGAGAGCAAAATAGACTTTGTAGCCTAGTGTGGGATGCCCTTTTCTCTTCCCTGTAACCTCTTTCTCACAGATTCCATAAACAAAATTTCTTTCTTAGAACTGCACACATTTCCGTTTTCCTGCTTTCTAACTGACTACAATCTGATTGTCTTCAAGTCTAACATGAACAAATTTTTTATGAACCATCCCCTAAATTAATCCAATTTACCAAAATTCCACTAATAAAGATGACTACAACATATTCCCCTTAATCACTGTAAACTCATTAACCATTACCCTCGAATGGCCTCCGGGCCTTGATAAGTGGTGATTCTTTGTAAAAAAAAATGTACCTCAAAGTTTGTGTTGTGTTATTTGTCCGAAACTTAGTTTTCACTAAACCACGACTCATTATTTAATCGGATAAAAACGCGGTAATACATATTTCTTTTTCTTTTTTTTTTTTTTTTGTTCTTCACTGCGATGTACGTTTATCTGGTTCCAAATTGTTGACAAATTTGCATTCGTTATAAAATATATAATTTATTAATGTCGAGCAATAACTTCCGAGTAAAGGAAAATGTGTATACTCTTGAAGTTGTCTTAGATGAAACATTTATGTTCAGAAAAAATAAATTGACCCCAAAAATAAAATACGTGTATGCCGATAACGTAGTGGAAGAAAAATAAACAATAGGCTAGTCCGAATCAAGTATAGAGATGTTGAAGAATATCTGGTGAGTAAAGGAAAATGTGTCCACTCTAAAAGTTGTCTTAGCTGGAATAATTATTCTCAATGAAAACCCGATACAAAATAAATCACTTTTATGCCAATAACATAGCTGTAAAAAAATAGGATAGTCCGAATCAAGTATAGGTGTGTCAAACAGCTTGGCTTAGAAATCCGGCTATATAACTTTATATGTAAAGATTTAATAAAATCTGACAATTTCATTAAGATTTAAAAACGCTCTCTGATTTAAAAGGCGGGGGTGGCATTAACACAGAAACAGATGTGTGTTTGTGTTTTTATTTGGTCTGGATAAGAATGCAAGTTCAGTAGAAGAAATGATTTTGAACCAGAACAACGAGCGGCACTGTGCATGAACACACGCAAACACACGTTCATAACATATCCATTTGTTTATAAAAAGCGTGCTCCCAAGTTGATGCCCCATATCATAAATTTGGGGCGGGCCTATGAGCCCTAAACGCTAGCACTGTACTCCTATCTATTAACTTTGTTTTCTTGTTCGAGGCGAGGATTTCGAGGAGAGGGGTCAAAAAAAGCAAGCAGTAGAAACACGAGAAAACAAGGGTGCCTGTGTATGGAGAGAGGGGGTGCTGACGTCGATGATCAGCGCACCTGCCTGACATAGAGAGGTCACGGGCGAGACCCGTTACCTCTTCCCTATTTTAATCCACTGAACGTCTCATTTATCGTCAATTATCTCGTAATTATGTGTGGGAATGGATAGCGTAGAATTATAATCTATCACAAGGAGAGAAGGAAGGGGTGAGAAAGGAAGTAAGGGAGAAATGAAGGGGAGGGGGTAAAAAATAGAGAAGAAGGCAAAAGCGATGAAGCAAAAGGACATAAGTGGTTAGAATAAAGTAAAGGAGGATAAAAACGGAAAAGAGAAGGAATGAAAAAAGAAAGAACAAAGAAAGAAAGAAAGGAAGGAAGGAAGAAAGAAAGAAAAGAAAGAAAAAAAAAGAAAGAAAGGGGATATGTAACAGAAAGGAAGCTAGAAATCAAAAAGAGAAAGAAAGAATAAAGTAATGGAAGGAAAATGGAGAAAAAGAGAAAAATATCTGAGAAGAGAGAAAGTAGTTGGTAGGAATTAAATAGAAAGGAAAGAAAGAAAAATAAAGGAAAACGAAAGTAAGGAGAAAATGAAAAAGAGAATGAAGGAAAGAATAAAGGAAACTTGAGTAAGGAATAGATGGGGACGGAAAAAATGAAGAGGAAATAAAGAATAAAGAAAAGAATAAATAAAGAGAGCGAATAAGAAGATAAGGGGAGGAGGGAAAGAAGGAAGGAGAAAGAAATGAACGAGGAAAATAAAGACAGAAAAGCATAAAGGAATTATGAGAAAGAAAGAAAAAATGAAGGGAAGCAAGGTAGTGATTGATAAGTATAGAAAGAAACAAATGAATAAAGAAAATGAAAGAAAGAAGGGAAAAGAAAAGAAGAAACCAAAAAATATGACGAAAAAAAAAACAGGAAATAAATGAGAATGGAAAAAGCAAAAAAAAAAAAACGAAAGAAAATACCAAAAAATGAGAAAAAGAATGTAGAAAGACGGAAAAAAAGACAAAAGACAGAAAATTCGAATGAAATGCACAGAAGAAAAACGAAAGAAGGAAAAAGAAAAATAATTAAAGAAAGACAGAAAGAAAGAAAAGGAAAAGATAATTAAAAATGGAAACAGAAAAAAAAGGAAAATGGGAAGAAAAGGCAATAATGAATTAATGAAAATTGGAAAAAGAAAGAAAAAAGTAACGGTGAGAAACTACAGAAAAGAAAATAACGAAAGAAAGAAAGGAAAAGAAGGACAAAAGAAAACGTAATAATGAAAAACGAAAGAAAAAAGAAAGAAAAAAAGAAACGTAATGATGAAAGAGAAGAAAAGGTAACAATGTATAAAAAGAAAAACAAAGTAATAATGAAAAACGATAGAAAGAAAGAAAGAAAAAGTAATAACGAAAGAAAAAAGAAAAAGGTAATTTGATTAAAGAAGAATGAAAACAGAAATCAAAATGAAAAAACGAAATAAAGAAAAAAAAAGGAGAAATATAATAATGAAAAATAAAGAAAAAAAAGGAGGAAAGGTAATAATGAAAAAACGAAAGAAAGAAAAAGGAAAGGAGAACGGGTAATAATAAATAAAGGAAAGAAAGCAATAAGAAGAAATTTAACAATGAAAAACGTAAAAAAAGAAAAAAAGAGAAACGGTGATAATGAAAAACGAAAGAAAGAAAAAAGGAAAAAGTGTAATAATGGAAAAACAAATGCAAAAGAGAAAGAAAAGACAGTTTGGCAGTAATAATGACAAACGAAGGTAAAAGAAAAATAAATAAACACAAAAGATAAACGACTCCATTTATCTTTTTCTGTTAGCATTTAACGCCATTTTCAATGTTATATAGATATCCTGCTGATTTATCTTTCGCTAATTTATACGCATTTTCTGCAACGTCCGAACGTTTTATCGCTTTATCTCATCCCCACCCCTCTTCTCTCTCGCTAACTCTAGTAATCAATGGCGATCACTTGCTAAAATCTATTAAAGTGTAGCTGATGCTGCCCCAGCTACACTTTAATAGATTTTTTTTTTTTTTTACTTTTGTTTTATTTTTGTGCGATCAAACGAGGAATATTGTCACCGAAGCGTAAGGAGATACTGTGATAGGACCCAGATTTATAGGAGAAAATCTGGGTGAAGATTTGGGCAGCAAGATATTTATTCACTATATTTAAATTTCTGTATGTTGGTCGTGGAAGCATTGACCAGGGAATGTATTCCAAAGGCAATCGGTTCGAGTAGCAAAGCTAGATAATTTTTCGTCGTATGATGATGGTATTTTGCGGGTGGCGGTAGAAGAGGAAACGGCACGATTAGCAATTGTCAATTACTTCCTTTTTTATTTTCTACAACAGCACAACAAAGTAAGTTTCTGAACTGTTAAGATGAGGATCGAAAACTTGTAGTACTTAACTATTGTTCTCATCTTTAATGTTGTTATAACAAGGCTTCGTGCTTGGTGACCTTCGACCTTCTTTTTGTTGAAGTCGGGAATCTGTACAATATTTCGGACATTATCTATATAAAGCAGGCTCCTTCAGTCTTAGGCAGACTATGGATACCCACGAAGGGTTGCTTGCGCGTGAAATTTTTGTGGCAGGAGGTGCGCAATCTCCAACCACACCTCTCCTGAGACGACATTGTTAAATACCAGTTGCAAGTGAAGTACAGGACGACTGGAAACAAATGCTAAGATAAGCGGAGTGCACATACAGCACCTATAAATTCCCAAATGGTCACCCATCTGATACTAACCAGGCTCAATGTTGCTTAACTGCGGTGATCTGACGAGAACCGGTGTGTCAACGCGAGTAGTCTATATCGCACTCAAGAGAACGTATCTATTTAAATAAAGCAGTAAATGTATATGTGCGTTTAACTATTTAACCGATAAACTCTTAATGTTATACGGCATATCACGTTTGACGCACCGGTTCTCGTCAGATCATCGAAGTTGAGCAACGATGAGCCTCACCAGTACTAAATGGGTGACTATATATATATATATATATATATATATTAGTAAGGAGATCCGACGTTACCCGGGATTGAATGATGATCAACAAATGTTTCACACTCTCATATTTCTATTGATATCGAAATCGATGAAACCGATCAGCTTTTTAATCAAATCGATTAATTGCCTGCTCTGGTTGGGGAATCATCACGATGCACCGGGAGGAAGCACCATATGTCTCCACGCAGTAACTTAGTCCACAATACATTGTAGTCTATATTGCACTGTAGAGAACGTACTGTTGATTTGGTAAAATTATTTTGATATGTAACGGCTTCAATTAAAGTTTAAAATGCAAAAGTCTAGTATCATGGTTCAATTGTACTCTAAGCAGAAACATGTATTTACCCGGGTCCCTGTCATATCAAAGAACCAATTGCTAATTTTATATGCCTGGCCTTTCTGTTTGTGCGATGATAATGGCTTGAATTTAAAACATTCCGGTACAAAACCTATCTAAGAACACTGCCAGACACATTTCGTGTGAAATTTCATAAAACTCATCCCAGCCATTGCGGAGCCTATTGAGAACTCTAACTCTGTCTGTCTGTCTGTCTGTCTGTCTCTGTCTGTCTGCCTCTCTCTCTCTCTCTCTCTCTCTCTCTCTCTCTCTCTTTCTCTTTCTCTCTCTCTCTCTTTCTTTCTTTCTTTCACACACACACACACAGACAACGTTACTTATATATAGTCTGTTTATTATACAAATTACATATGTGCATACATGTTTCGGTGGAATAACACCTCATCATACAAAAAATAGAATCGAATATCGATTCTTTTTTTTTGTCTGATGAGGTGTTTAATTATCAAAGAAAATAGTTTTCGAAAAACTGAGAAATTTTAGCTATTTTTCTTGTGTTTACGCCACACATGTAACGTGACAAAAAACCCATGGCCGAAATCATCATTTTTGTTGAAGCATGAAAGACATGCCAATTAGGTAGATGACATTGCTTATTATTGAAATTGACAAGAAATTTTATCATTTTTTTTTTTTAAATTAAATATCAACTTCTCGGCTGGCCGATTTCGCGACTATAATGAAGAAGCACCCTTTTTTATTGACCGACCTGTACAATGGACACCCCGTTTATATATATATATATATATATATATATATATATATATATATATATATATTGGTACTCTTGCAGACTATGTCCAGGATCTTCTAGAATTTTCGTCAATCATAATGTGGGCTCGGCCGGCAGTCACCGGATGAAGCCGAGCAAAGTAAGAGACGAAGACATATGAATGTCAAAATAAACCGGAAAAATAGAAATACAATAAATAAAATAATAATAATAATAACTGTAAATTTACTTAATATATATATATATATTTATTTTCCTCAACAAAAGTTGTAATTTGTATTGTTTATTTACTTTTTCGCATATTTTTATACCAATAAATGTTGTTTTTTCCAAGAAAAAATGATTCTTTTACTCTAAATTGTTAGGTGAAAGTTTTTTTCAGAAAACTTACATGTTTTTAAAGAAAATTAGCATTAAACATTTTTTTTTCTTTTTTTTTTTTTTTTGAAAACGGATTTTTCATAAGAAAAGATGAATGCTTTTTAGGTAAACCGTAAATTGGTAAATGAAAGTACAGAAATGTTTTTTCAAGAAAATGTACAAATTATTTTTGTTCACAGATGTTAAAAACCAAACAGAAAAAAAAAATACCCCCACCATCCAAGAAATAATTAAAATATTTAGATTTTTTATGCAAAAAAAAAAAAAAGAAATGTCGATTTAATGTTTCAACATTTGAACAACGCTCGGCTTCATCCAATGATTGCCGGTGAATGCCTAACCATAATTGACGGAAAATCCCGAGGATTCAGGTCAAATTCTGCTAGAGTAGCATTCTTTTTAATTTCGTCTCCCCCCCCCCAGACTTTTTTAGCGGATTATCAACAATTACAAATTAACAAATTTAACCAAAATGCAAAAAAATTCAATTATTAAAGATTAAAAAAAACGGTGCTCAGTTTTTAATACAAAGTCCTAGTAAATCGACCTCCTTTATTGGAAATACTCAAGGAAAACACGAAACCAAATTATGTTTGAAAGAGGTTCTTTTCGGGTTTTTTAAAAATATTTTTAGCAGATTATTATTGATTTGACACTTAGCTACCAGATTCTGCAAATGTTTTTAAACGCCGAAAATTCACTATTCAAAGATTTTTAGGGTTCGCTAAGTTTCTAATACAACGTAAGTAGATATAAAAATGTGTAGTGGTTTCACGATGAAACTTGTTATAACTGACTGTATTAATGTTATTTTTTAAGTAAAAATAATATTTACGTTTCGCTATAAATACCTAAACTCATTTCACTCTAAATAATTTAAGTGACTGAAATAGGAATCTCATTAGTCAATAAACAAATATATGTAAAATTCCATTGGAATCTTTAATTTCCTGAAGAGTAAAAACATGGACCACAGTAGTCGCTTTGCTGCTAATACCCATTTTCGATGAATAATTGTCAGGAACGCGACACGTGGTTAATTTAAATTAAATTTTAATCACATGATTACATTTTCAATAATAACGTGATTAAATTTTACCCATTTAAAATTTGTGAAACATTTCTAATATACCCATACTGTAAACAAATTCTGTTTACATTAAGCGAAATACTGATGTTGACCGAAAGTTCCTTTTAGTGATATCACGTGACTGGGGAATGAATCACCGACGGGCGTTGACATTTCCCCAAATAAAGAAATGGCAACATCATTACGAAGAAAACCACCTATATATATATATATACATATATATATATATATATATATATATATATATATATATATATATATATATATATATATATATATATATATATATATATAATCAGTGGTTATTTGGATCATGGGTTACGAACAAACTTATATATATATACTAGACCACCCGTGACCCGTTGGGTCAGTACGTTATATTAGCTATGGAATTCATGTATGAGCGTGACACTTGTGGCATAAAGAAAATATTTTTTTTTTACATAACAGAAGCATTTCTATGAAAGTATATTAAAATGAAAAAAGAATATAGATAGATTTCTATGAGTCGTTCTGTTTATTATAATTGTTATTTTTTTTTAAATTACAGTTACTGAATTATAAGTGGTTGGTCATACTTATAGGTAAATATGCACTGAACAGGTATCATAATCCTTATTATAGTTAAATTCAAATTTTGATATATCATCTTTTAAATGAAATTGTTAGTTGAAAGTACAGAATAATAAAAAAAAAACTCTCCACATGTTAATAATGGCTTTTTAAATAGAAAATGAAAATAAAATGTAACTTTTTTCATTTAATTTAAGCAAACATTCAGTACCCATTGTGTAAAATATTTAATTTGTATGTTAATAATAAGGTCAATAAAATTAAGACAATTCTTTTCTATTTACATTTTTTGTACAATTAATTTTTTTTAAAGAAAACTTTTGTTATCCTTTTGCTTAATTGAGACTTCTTATCAGGTTCTAACTCTCTTATATCCAGATTAATTATATTAATCAATTTATTTTATTGAATATGTATCGCTGAAAAGCACGGGTGCTTAAGCACTTATTGTACAGAAAATAAATATTGTATTCATATGCTAATAATAAGGTCACTAAAACTAAGACAATACTTTTCTATTTACAACATTTTTTGTACAATTTGAGTGTTTTAAAAAAACTTTTATGTTTTCCTTTTGCTTAATTATCCAGTTTTACATCGCTCCCTTTTTCTCTCTCTCACACATACACGTAACTATTTCTCGCGTACGTAACGAAAACAGAGGGAGTAGGAGTGTTGAAATCTATGAGAGTGAAAGTGAGAGGTGTTTTCTTTCACCGCCGCTGCTTCTATTAATAATGAGTGTTGTTTTTTAAAAGGGAGAAGTTTTTTTGAAACTGCGACAGACTTTACGAAGTTGAATGTTTTTAGCCGTTAAAAAAAACAAAAAACTACGGTTGATTTTATAAAATTATTTATTTATAATGACATGAATTAAAGATTTCTCGCGTACGTAACGAAAACAGAGGGAGTAGGAGTGTTGAAATCTATTAGAGGGAAAGTGAGAGGTGTTTTCTTTCACCGCCGCTGCTTCTATTAATAATGAGTGTTGTTTTTCTTGTTTGTTTACTTTTGTTTTTTTAAAAGGGAGAAGTTTTTTTGAAACTGCGACAGACTTTACGAAGTTGAATGTTTTTAGCCGTTAAAAAAAAACAAAAAACTATTTGATCAAATTAAATGAAATTGTTTGTATTAAAAGCGATATAAAAATTCCGGAATTGGAATAACGGATTGAAGACGTTGCTATTTACGCATGCGCAACCGGATGTTGAAAACCGGAAATCTGATTGCAAACATACAAGATCCATAGACTTTTAGTATTATATAGATATATGTGTGTGTGTGTGTGTGTGTGTGTGTGTGTGTGTGTGTGTGTGTGTGTGTGTGTGTGTGTTGGAACGATTAATCGGAAACCGGAGAAATTGGAACTTTTTAAGGTGTCAGAAAAATTTGATCCTATTTTCCGATACCAAAAACGATTCCTTTAATTGTCGTTTTTTATCTGATTGTGTTTAAAATAAATTCTTCCACTGATGGTAATAATGATAAAATAATAAATATCTATTGATTTTAAACTAATAGAAAAATTAAAATCTGTAGATGATCCCCCACAAGTGTGTTTTTGCGTTTGAAAAAAATATCTACACTTTTTACACGTGTTTTTACAGTAAACGGGGAAAAATAACGACTATATAATTAAATATTTAGAGATTTATGAGACTCGGAATCGGTAATTGTATCGGAATCGGGAATTTATTATAGAATCGGTAATTGTATCGGAATCGGGAATTCATAACGGAATCGGTAATTGTATTGGGATCGGGAAAAATATTGGAATCATCCCATCAATAATATATATATATATATATATATATATATATATATATATATATATATATATATATATATATATATATATATATATTGTATTATGCGATTCCCTTGGATTGTACTTGTGGAAATGGAAATTTCACCTACTTTTTAGGATTTTGATTTTTTAGATTTTACCCTTATTGGATATTTTATCCTTCACCAGACTATCCATTCACGTGAAATCACCTTTTTCTTCACCATATTCCCCCTCCTTCACTATTTGTTACCAAGTAAGATCTATGACTTACGTGTAGTTTCATTAAATACTTTTGCAAGCAAAATCCGATCCCGCATTTTGCTAAATCCTATCCTCTGATGAGAAGGAAAGTATTTCTTCGAAACTCCGTGGATTAAGGACTATCCACTTATTTTGTACTTCCTTTTTAAAATTAAATATGTCTTTAACTCTTTTTCAAAGTGTTTTTTAGCATGTTTTATTAACTACTTGTTCTTATATATATATATATATATATATATATATATATATATATATATATATATATAAACACTTGATGATTATACCATCTCCGTCTTTCGTTTCTCTTTAACCGATATAAAAACGTCGGTGGTAGCGTGTGGTGTTACATGCTGGGTCCTCTGTCCCTGGCAACATGTGCTTGCTGAACTGCACTCCTTGTGTATGTCAGCGCTCCCTGTTTGTTTTTCCTAAAACGTTTAAGCGAAGTAAAACAAAACGATAATGTGTCGTCATGGCGGGCAGCTGGGCCAGCAGAGCGACCAACCGCTGTGCTCGTCTTCCGCGTTCACGCGCGTTCCCTGGCGGTAGTCTCCGAAACAACTACATTTTATGTCTGAAAATAAACAGGCCAGCGATTCTATTTTAACAGGTGATGGCGGTTTTCGCAAAAAAAGCAAAAACAAAAAGGAAATTTAAAAGGGATAACAAGAAAAAATCTTTTTGTGTGCTGGATGAAAAAGGGACTAAAGAGTTCCCAATTGTAAAAAACAGAAAGTGAAAAAATAAACAAATAAATAAAAGTAAGAAAAAATCTTATATATAAAGTACAACTAGTCTCTTTCTCAGGTGTTTTGTCATCGATAGCTTTTCTTCCTACAAAATTAATACTGTAAGTTAGGGTGACTCTGGCCATCCGGGTAACTTTGAGCTATTAATAAAAATTTAAAAAAAAAATAATAAAATAAATAAATAAATAAATAAATAATAATAATAATAATAATAATAATAATAATAATAATAATAATAATAATAATAATAATAATAATAATAATAATGTGTAAATAACTCCGCAGTAAATATTTGCTGCTGCACTACAATATGTCTATAAAATTATGAAATCGTATAGAAACCGGAAATTATGCTTATAAAAGACAGAGATCATATATTACTTATGTATTATTATATTTATTTTTTCATTAATGCTTCAAAGTCACCCTGGGTGGGCAGAGTCATCCCAGTTTACGGTATTTGATTCTGGCTCGATTCATCAGTTCTTTCGGCGGATCTTTACAGCCTGTTCTTAAATCTTATCTGAAAGACAGTATAAAAGCGATTGCAGAACCCAGTATAGTTGTAGATCGATGGTCGGTCACTATCGAGACGCAGACGCCCGATCCTCAGTATTTCTAAATATTTGACACAACGACAAAATTTTCCAAGGGGACGAGAAAGCATTTCTAATTTAAGCAACGACTGAACAGCTTTGTAAGGATACGTATTAGTTCCGGTTGAAGATGCTTAAAACAGCAAACACATTATTATATTTTCAAAACAGATGCTTTAGAGGAACGCATCAGTTTTTTAATTAAAAAAAAAAAACGGGGGCGAGATGGAAAATTATAAAGATATAAGATAGAAGAACGGACATTGGGAGAAAAACAAAAAAGACGTGTCTCCATTACGGACATTAATCATTACGCATCTAGTGTTTTGTTTTTTTATTAGCATTAATGTACCAGTTTTTGTTAAATAATTTTGTTTTAATTATTAAATCGATAAGGCGTATCAGCAATACGTAACAGAAAACCGTCCTATTTATTGTTCTATTGTGAAGCGATTTATTGAAATAAAATGTAAGAAAAAGACATTATTGAAAAATATAAAATAAAAATTAACAAAATTATACAAATAAAAATAACACAATTAGTCTTTATTTGACACTTTTAATAAGAAAATTAAGGTATTATTTGGATTCATCGGACTACTGTTCTCATCTTGAGTGTTTTTTACACTGTTTCAAAAGTGAAACGTGTCATCCACTGAGAGCACGATTAGAAAAACATCGAAAATCCGTAGTACGTGGAGAGATTGAAAAGTCTCGTATGGCTGACAATATCTGGAAAGAAAAGGGAAACTATCTACCATTATGGGATGGAGTAAAAATTATAGACAGAGAAGAACGGTGGAGAGTTAAACGACTGAAAGAAGCAGTACATATGTTGGGGTAGACAAGTATAGAATTTAATATATAGAATTTAATACGATATGGGAACCATTCATTATAAACAATAGACAAGATATACAAGTAATAAGTAAAAACACACACATATATATATATATATATATATATATATATATATATATATATATATATATACTTGTTTATTGTTATATAAACATGCTCACATCCCACTGCTACAAATAGCCACTTGTTTCAATCAAACAACAGATATCATCAGGCAGCGACTTGACTATTCAAAAGTTCAATGAATAATGGATTTTTATTTTAGGTAGGAACTCTTTAAAAGTTGGAGTTAAAAAACTTAAAACAACGAACTTTAATTATAAGATGTAAAGAGGGAGGGGCAATTTAAATAAAGTTAAAAGAGAGAGAGACAGAAGATACAATCTTTGTATTTGTAATAACATGTTTCATTACTGAATTGTATAATTGTTCATAAATTGGTTGACACGCAGATCTTTTTCTTTTTTCTTTTTCTTTTTCTATATACTGTCAAATTCTTACTTTCTCTTTCTCTCTTTAACTATATCTCATCACACTTTCCTTTCCCTTCTAGTCCTTATTCTCTTTATAATAACCATTTATATCTTTTTTCTTTTCTTCTCCATATTATATATATATATATATATATATATATATATATATATATATATATATATATATATATTTTCTTTCTCTATTTCTTTCTCTATTTCTTTTTTTTTCTCTTTTTAACCACTCTCTCTCCATTATAATCTTTTAACTTTATTTAAATTGCCCCTCCCTCTTTAAATCTTATAATTAAAGTTCGTTGTTTTAAGTTTTTTAACTCCAACTTTTAAAGAGTTCCTACCTAAAATAAAAATCCATTATTCATTGAACTTTTGAATAGTCAAGTCGCTGCCTGATGATATCTGTTGTTTGATTGAAACAAGTGGCTATTTGTAGCAGCGGGATGTGAGCATGTTTATATAACAATACACAAGTATTATCAGCTCTTTTTATTGAGCACTATCTAACAACCTCGTTGAATTCATTAGTCCATTACTTTTGAATATAAAAAACCCGAGTATATATATATATATATATATATATATATATATATATATATATATATATATATATATATATATATATGAGCAAACAGTTAATAAAATATGTTAAAAACACTTTGAAATGAGTTAAAAACATATTTAATCTGAAAAGGAAACACTAGATAAATGGATAGTCCTTAATCCGCGGAGTTTTGAAGAAATACTTTCCGTCTCATCAGAGGGTAGGAATTAGCAAAATGCGGGATCGGATTTTGCATGCAGAAGTATTTGATGAAGCACCAAGTAAGTCAAAGATCTTACTTCAAAACAAAAAAAGTTAAGCAGAGGGAATATGGTGAAGAAGAAAAAGGTGATTACACATGAATGGAAAGTCTGGTGGAAGATAAAAAATCCAGTGACGGTAAAATCCAAATGTAAAACTTCAAGAAAGTTAAAAGAATTTCCATTTGTACAAGTAAAATCCAAGGAAATCCCGTAATTGGAAGAAGATGGTCCATAATAATCCAAAGGCAGAAATCCATGGAATAATTCACAAAAATGTGTACAGGAAAAAAATAATATTAATAAAAGAAAAATAAGATGTGCTTTTCACTCTACTTCCGAGACATAACTATAAATAAGAAAGATCTAGGAAGAGAAACAGGAGAGAGAAAAAAAGGAGAGAAAAAAAAAGGAAAGAAAAATAAATGATGATAAAGTTAAATATAAAATATAAAATAAAGGGAAACAAACGTCAAAATGACCCAGACAGGAAATGTTAAAGGCGCGAAAAACATATATAGGGCAAAATAATATAGGTCAACTGAAATGTATAGGTCATCAATTAAAAAAAAATGTCAGCAAGAGTTGTTAGACGACACTAAATGGAAAATAAATAAAGAAAGAATAAATAAATAAATAAATAAATAATAATAAAAATAAAATATAAAATAAAAAAATAAAAAATAAAATAAAAATTATATAAGTGGGGAGGACGGCCGGTATCTGCAAATTCAGGAAACACCAAGAAAAAAAAAGTAAGTAAATGCATATAGTAAAATATAAGTAAATATACATGCAAGATATGAAAGTGTGGGTAGATTGATATATTAGATAGATAGGAAAGTTTAAAGAATAAAGCAGAAAATGCAGATAAATAACCGGCCATGCAAAGAAGAAATAATATATATATACATATATATATATATATATATATATATATATATATATATATATATATATATATATATATATTAGCAGTTCAGACCCGCTTTGTTTGGGCCCTATGTACTGCTCATAACTTTATGTGCATATGTATATATATATATATATATATATATATATATATATATATATATATATATATATATATTAAAAAGTGTTCAGGTTACCTACATCTAAAATTTCAGACCCAAAATTGGCGGAGGTAGAGTTTGGTAGAGTCTGCAAAGTTTAACTCTTTCAACTTTGATCTTTGGCAGCCAAACTTTCGCCCAAAAACTTATTTAAAATCTTGCTGTATGTCTGAATAGCCTTTATGTAAAATTTCAAATGTTTAGACCCAAAATTGGCTGAATAGTTTGCTAAAAACCGCAAAAGTCAAATATTTTTAACTTTCACCCCTTGGTAGCCAAATTTTCGACCAAAAACCGATTAAAAGGCTTGCTCTATGTCTGAATACTTTATATAAAATTTCAAATGTTTAGACCAAAAATTGGCTGAGTAATTTGGTAGAGACCGCAGAGGTCAAATTTTTTAAACTTTGACCTCAATTTTGATTCCTTTAACAGTTTTTTTTTCGTTTCAATAATTCTGAATTAAAATAAGACCGTAAAACCTTTGCAGTGATTATTAAATAATAAAAAAGAAAGATCGGAAAAACGTAATTAAAGAGAAGACTACATACACAGGGAAGCTATAGGCATAAAAAAAGGCCAAAGAAACTGATTTGCCTTGTCCTCGCTTGCGGAAGTTGGGAAGTAAGTTTCTGTTCTGCTAGATCTACAGCAGATGTGCTTACAGTTATATCTCATAGGATTAGCAAATCTCTCGACGGAGGCAACCTTTCTAGGGCAATTGCTCTTGACATATCTAAGACCTTTGATAGGGTATGGCATAAAGTCTTACTTCTCAAGATCTCCAGCTATGGTATAGCTGGAAATGTCTTCTCAATTATTAAATCATTTCTTTCTGATAGGTTCATAAGAGTAGTAGTTGAGGGGCAAAAATCAGAAGCTCACAGTATTAATGCTGGTGTCCCTCAGGGGTCCATCCTGGGCCCAACTCTTTTCCTGATCTACATTAATGATCTTCTAAATCACATCCTTACATCATTTGTAGGCATTTATGCTGATGACACTACCATCTATGGTAGCACATCTAAGGCAGTAAACGACCAAGTTCTCTCCGATTCTCTCTCTTCTGATCTTGAGCACGTAGTACAATGGGGAAAGAAGTGGCTGGTTACTTTTAATGCATCTAAAACCAAGCTTCTCTCTTTACATCATCAACATTCTGATCCACATCTGGCATCAATAGAAATGAATGGCTTTCGTCTTCAGGAGGCCTCAAGTTTTGACAAGCTTCTGGGCTTGACATTTACTCCTGATCTTAAATGGAATACGTACATCAAATCTGTTGCCAAGCCCGCTGGTAAAATGGTGGGATCTTTCTATCGATCCAGTAGATATCTCACTGCTGATGCAATTCTCTATCTATATAAGAGCCAGATCAGTCAAAGGATGGAATACTATTGCCACATCTGGGCAGGAGCTGCTAGAAAGGACTTGTCCTGCTTTGATAGAGTTCAAAATAGACTTCATAGCCTCGTAGGATATATCCTTTTCTCTTCCCTGCAACCTCTATCTCACAGAAGAGATGTTGCGAGTTTGTCTCTGATGTATCGTTATTTTCATGGAAAGTGTTCGACTGAGCTTCAGTCTATGCCCCCCCCTCGCCAAACTTTCACAAGAAACACTCGTCTAGCTGTAAACACTATCAATAATTCCCCCCACTCTTTATCTGTGCCTAAACCTAAACGTAGGTTCCATGAACAAAGCTTCTTTCTTAGAACTGCACGCCTGTGGAATTGTCTTCCGTTTTCCTGCTTTCCGGCTGACTACAATATGGTTGTGTTCAAGTCTAACGTAAATAAGTTCTTGATGAGCCGTTCCATATAAGTTATCAAATTTACCGAATTTTCATTACTAATGATTACTATATTGTCGAATTTCTACTGTACACTCTTTAACCCTTATCCTTGAGTGGACTCTTGGCCTTGATAATGTGGTGATGCGTGTGTAAAAAAAAAGTACGTTAGTTGACTATAACTCAAAAACTTCAAGTCAGTGGCGAATTTGTAAGTCGTTTTTTTTTGCGGTCACGTGAGAATGGCTCGGCATTTTGCTTAGGTCTATAAATGCAAAGTGACAAATCTTTCACACAGAAACAACGAGTCAATCTGTCGTCTTCTGTACGTACAAAAAGACATCGCGAGTGTCGGGTTTTGATGTTCGAATATTCTTTAATCATGAAATGATTTGTGGAAGCTGACAGGCTAATGCTAGTTTCGCAAAAAAAATAAGTCCGCATTGGTCCACCGTAAATGTGCTTCAACCTCTGGAAGGTTGGAACGCAGACTCCTATAGTTCGCAAAATAACAATGATCTAAAAGTATTAGTGAACAGTTTGACAGACGTACAAACATTTAACATATATATAGTCTAATAACTAATCTTCTCTCTGGCAACAGTGTAGATTAAGGCAATACTGTTCTACTGCAAATATTTTAACAGCCATATCTGAACGCACATGCCATGCATTGGATAAGGCGGGCGAAGCCAAGGCTGTAACCCTTGATATATCCAAGGCCTTTGACAAAATCTGGCACGAAAGGCTGCTAATGAAAATTAAATTGTACGCTATAACTGAACGTATACTAAATACAATTATGACACTCAGGTTATCAGTGATGGATTTCATCCAAACAACATAATATTAATGCGGGAGTGCCTCGGGGTCGATCCTTGGATCACTATTATTTCTGATATTCATTAAGGATCTCCCTGATAATATTGTGTCCGAGGTGGGTATATTTGTTAATGATAAAACGCTCTATAACATGCACGAGGGAAGAACGGATGTACACAAATCTAAGACAATGGCAGAACCGTTAGAAAATGACCTCCAGACCGTAATGGAATGGGGCCGCAAATGGGTGGTAACATTTAATGCTAGTAAGACTAAGCTGCTCTCCTTTAACAATTCCAAGGCACTTCTCCAACCATCGATATCCATTAAAAATAATACCCGACCTAAGAATTATTTCTTCAAACTCCTCGCTTAACATTCACGGGAAATATGAACTGGAACAAATACATTGAGGACATTCCGAAGACTGTTGCAAATAAAGTGGGCTCCCTCTATCGTGCTAGAAAACTATTCACACCTAAGTGCATCTTGTACCTCTGCAAACCTACCATTCGCCCATGCATGGAGTGTTGTTGCCAGATCTAGGCTGGTGCATCTACCACTAGTCTCTCCCTCTTGAATAGGGTCCAAAAAAGTCTTCAATCTAATAGGTCCCGCTTTGTCAGCTAAGCTCTAACCTCGGTCCCATCGCCGCAATGTTGCATCTCTTTGCCTGTTTTACAAGTATTTTAATGGAATGTGCTCTGATGAACTCGCTGTGCCCCGTCGACATACATATACCCGACAAACCCGCTTAGCAACAAAATCACACCCCTTCACTGTTGAGGTTCCTACATGCCAGAAAGCTTTCCCTCGAACGGCTAGACTTTGGAATTTACTTCCTGCTATCTGCTTCCCTGATTGTACTGATATGCAGAAGTTTAAATGTAATGTAAACCAACATCTTGTTAATCTTTCCTAGGCATGGTCCCAAATAGTAACCTCTTACGTCCAAGTGGCGCCTTGTTTGAGGTGGACGTGTATTAAAAAAAATAGTCATCTAAACAGTAAATTATACAGATGTATATTTCACTCTTTGAGATAAAAAAAAGGTAATATTGTATTGATGCGAAAACTTAGAATACATTTTGCAAAAACGTTTATTTTTTTAAATATGGTTATATTAAAAATAAATATCTGGTGCGTGAAACAGCGAGAAATTAATGATGAACGGCTGTTGTGATAATGCAAAGTTATTTGCAACGATCTTTGAAAGAAGCTAAATGTACTGGAAATATTTAATGTCACTCAGACTTCAGGGAACACCAGCGTTTTTCTGCTGGCGAGCGATCACTGGTAAAAACCCGTGGGAGAACTTTTAGTAAAAAAAAAAAAAAAAATGCTTATTCTCTATCCCATAATAAAGATAAACGTGTATTTATTTGAATAGTTATATAAAGAGAAATATATATGATTCCATTCCTTATGAAAAAGCTAGCAAGTAAAAAACGTGTCGGACGAAATTATTTCAGCGTAAATTATTTTTTTATTTGTGTGTTGTTTTACAACATAGCAACAATTTTCCGGGTATTTAATCCTAAATCTAATAATTAAAAAAAAAAAAGTTTTCATGCTTCAAATTTTTTATATCTTTAAATATTTATTCATGATGTTTTTTTTTTTAAATTATTTTTCAACCTATCTTCAGGTTATTTAATGCTGAATCCGGTCATTTTGATGAAAGGTTTTATGTTTAAAAATCTTCATATCCTCAAATATTTATTTATGATATTTGGTTTGGTTGTTTTGTAGAGGAAAATAGTTGTTTTTGTTTTTGCAGAAGATAATGAAATTTCGCAAAGAAAAAGAAAAAAAAACTAATAAGAGCATTAATGTTTGGTGCATTTTAGGTCAGGAAGCCAATATCTTCAGACAGCCTGATGTGGTAGCATCAGTTATTCATTGCTGAGGGCAAGCGAGTGAATAAATAGCAACTCAGACAACCAATGCCGTTTGAAATAAATTTAAAAAGAAATCCTTCACTTTAAATAAAAACGTCAACAATTGGTGCGTGTTTTAAGTCATCAAAATGATAATAATGACTAGCAAGGGGGTGGGCTTCTCCCGGTCATAAAATACGCTTAAATGTGATATTTTAATTCGTCCAGATTTCGTATATAGTATTATAGTGTCGTGATTTCAAAAGTAAAAAAGTATTTGAGTGCCGTCAGTTAGAATAGAAACCGAAACTTTAACACTCAAAGCTGGTGACATTACCACTCTACCAACATGACACGTATACGATATGAATAAACTAAGATGAAACTACGAAATGTATAACGATTTTTTTTTTTCAAAAGTAAAAAGAAAGTATTTGGGAGCAATCAGCTAGAATTGAAACTGAAAGCCAAACTGTAGAATTCAAAGCTGGTGACGTTACCACTGTACCAACTTGACACGCATACGAACTGGTTAAACATTCAAAATTAAAAATAAACTAAGATGAATGTACAAAATGTATAACGACCCCCCTCCATTTTGACCCATTTTCGACCCCTTAAAAACTATTTTAATCGGCTAAAGACCCATAAAAGAACGGTCCATAAAAAATCCAATAATTTGAGACTCCCTACTGCCGCTCAGCGATTTTTAGTTGCGAAAGAGATGGAGCTTGAAAATATGGAAACAGACAGATAGACATATAGCCTTTGATATATTAGATTTATACATGAAAATTAAATTACTGACGTAAATCTGTGATTTTGCATGGATATTGGTATGAACGTTGGTGAAGCAGTTTTTTTCGTTATTTTTGACGGTGAAAAGAAGGGGAAAACTGACAAATCGTAAATTTTGCTGCTCCAACAAACCATAAATATTTTATTTTTATTGTGTTGTTTGTTATGTTCCTGTTCCAAACACCCCATAGATCAAGGGGGCAGTAGGGACAGTAATAAACAGTTATAGGAACACTAGGGGCAGTAATGAAATGTCATGGGAACACTAGGGGCAGTAATAAACAGTTATAGGAACACTAGGGACAGTAATAAAATGTCATGGGAACACTAGGGACAGTAATAAACAGTTATAGGAACACTAGGGGCAGTAATAAAATGTCATGGGAACACTAGGGACAGTAATAAACAGTCATAGGAACACTAGGGACAGTAATAAAATGTCATGGGAACACTAGGGATAGTAATAAACAGTTATAGGAACACTAGGGACAGTAATAAAATGTCATGGGAACACTGGGGACAGTAATAAACAGTCATAGGAACACTAGGGACAGTAATAAAATGTCATGGAAACACTAGGGACAGTAATAAACAGTTATAGGAACAATAGGGACAGTAATAAAATGTCATGGGAACACTAGGGATAGTAATAAACAGTTATAGGAACAATAGGGACAGTAATAAAATGTCATGGGAACACTAGGAACAGTAATAAACAGTTATAGGAACAATAGAGACAGTAATATACAGTCATAGGAACACTAGGGACAGTAATAAAATGTCATTGGAATACTAGGGACAGTAATAAACAGTTATAGGAACAATAGGGACAGTAATAAAATGCCATGGGAACATTAGGGACAGTAATAAACAGTTATAGGAACACTAGGGACAGTAATAAAATGTCATGGAACACTAGGGACAGTAATAAACAGTCATAAGAACACTAGGGACAGTAATAAAATGTCATGGAACATTAGGGACAGTAATAAACAGTAATATGAACAATAGGGACAGTAATAAATAGTCATAGGAACACTGAGGACAGTAACATAAAAACATTTTTTAAAAAAACTAGGATAAAATAGAAACAAAGAGAATGCTGAGACTATACCTTAGGAAAATCCTCAAACGTGGAAACAAACCTGCATAAGCTACGAACACTAATCAGTCACATGGAAATTGCGATGCAAGTAAAATAAAATAAATGAACAGCAACTCATGAAACCAATGGCACTGAAACTGTAAATTTCATTAATTGTCCTCGACCCTAAAAATAAAAACAACAATGCGATGGCACTAGGCTCGGTTGATACCATACAAAATAGTCGTGACGAATAAAATAGTATTGAAAAGAAAACTATGAGAGAAAGCACTAACCATACATATATTTAAACGGAGTACCGGGGCGTTGATGAGGATCATTGCTACCCACTCATATCCCAGAGTGGACAATTAGTCTTTGTCGGCGAAAAATCAATGGTAAGCGACTTCAGCATCTGGTAGGCGATGTCTTTTTCTCCTCTCTGCAGCCTCTTTCTCAAAGAAGAGACGCTGCCAGCATCTCTCTGGTCTACCGTTATTTTCATGGTCCCTCTCCCGGTCAATCTTTCACGGCAAACATCCAACTGGTTACAACAATTATCAGAAATCTCCGTTATTCTCTTTCTGTGCCTAAATCTAAACGATAATTCCATGAGCAGAGTTTTTTTTTTTCCTAGAGCTGGTCGTCTGTGGAACACAATACCACAGGAATGCTTTTCGGCCGACTATTACATGATCGTTTTCAAGTCCAACGGTACTCATTAACCCTCATCCTTCAGTAACTGCTTATTCATGATGAGAGATCCCTAGATGTAAAAGATCTTTCTATTCCAGTAGTTTCTTCCTCAGAACTGCTAGACTTTGGAATTCCATTCCAGGTCCCTGCTTCCCCAACTGTACTGACGTGCAGAAGTTCAAGTGTAACGTGACGGTATCTTGCTGCTCAAATCCCTATATAGTACCCCAGTAGTTGTTGCCCCTGATAGTAACCCCCTACACCAAAGTGGCAATGTGCCTTGTTTGGGGTAAAAATGTAATAAAAAAAAATTTTTTAATAAAATAAAATAAAATTTTAAAAACCGGTTGTTGGGAAAACGCAAAAATCAAAAAGGTGGAAAGTAATGGAAATATTGTGAAACTTGTTGTCATCAGACTCCAGGGAACACCACCGGTTATTATCAGTGAACAATCGCCAATGACGACCTGCGAGGGAACTTCTAGTGAGCACATAATTATAATAGCTCCAGACATTATATCTGGCATCTAGCCGACGTCTGTTCTACAAATACAAGAAATCTGGTCCATATCAGATGCGATATAAGACGAGGGTGAGAACTAAAATAGAAACCCAAGCAATGGGTCATGTTGCTTGTTAATCTAATCTGCCGTAGGTTCTCTCTCCCGGCCCCAGACAAATGCGATGCGATTATGTGCAATTCGTACGCGAAACTTGCCTGTGTGGGCTTGGCGTCATTTCAATTTCCGACGTCTTGTACACAATGCAGAACCCTACAGATGCTGATATATGGCGTTAATGGCGACACTTCGCCTTAACAGAATTGTTTCTCGTCACTGAATACAAACAACAGAAACTATAGCTGTTAGCAGTTTGAAAACGTACAACCACCTTGTATATATATATATATATATATATATATATATATATATATATATATATATATATATATATATATAGAGAGAGAGAGAGAGAGAGAGAGAGAGAGAGAGAGAGAGCAGGCCGCCCGGCGTTGCCCGGTCGTAAAATACGCATAAATTTTAATACAGTAACTGAGACATGTGCATGCGAGCATTATCTTTTTTTTTTTCTTTTTCAAAGCAGTTCACTTCTTGTAAGTAAAAAACAAAAAAATCACTCCGACTGAGATCGAAACCAAAACCTAAAGACAGTGAGTCTAGTAAGATAACCATTAGGAAGGTTTGACACCATCTTTAAAAAGTGTTTTCAAATTGTACTTATTTTTAACGTAATATGAACTATTCACACACGCGCATCCGTGAAACAGTTAGCAAATAGAAAAAAAAAAAAAAAAAAAAAAAAAAAAAAAAAAACAACGATCCCCTCATGTACCAATTTTTTTTAAATTTTGACCCCTTAGCAGACATTTTTTTTTCGGATGACAGTCGATTAAAAAGTTTTCTACATGTCTGAAAATTCTATATACCAAAGTTCAAGTCTGTACATCAAAAATTCTTTGTAAACTTATTTTTGGTCCCCCGACAAAAGGAGGGTGGACCTGTAAATTCACCCTTGTCAGTTCGTCCATTCGTCCGTTCGTCTCTCCGCACTTTTCTCAATAACTATACCTTGGAATTTTTTGAAATTGCACAAACATTAAACATGATATGAGTAAAAACGTAACAGAACGAATTTTCTGGGAAAACTCTGGTTGCCCTCCTTTCGGGTTAAAATGGCTAAAATTGACGCTTTTGTGCTTATTAAAAAAAAAATTGATGCCTTGGATTTTTAACAAACTTTCTGAAAAATTATAACTAACTGATTTCTATATAATTTTGTTTGTCTATACTTCGCGATAACTCTTGGGTGTGCCCCAAGGGCTCTTTTAGGCCTAATAAAAACACTCCATTTTGGGGAATATTTTACCATATTTGTCCAAAATTTTCTGTGTATGTCTATTTAGCAGTTTTGCATGGTGCTGAACTAGGTATGTCAAAAACTGACCTTACGAATGCATGAAAAATATTGAATAATTCGACCCCCTGTCTTTCCAAGCTTATAACCACTCGAAAAATGTAATTCAACCCCTAATTTTTTTTTCCAATTAAAGGAGCAAGGACCAAGGTTTCATTTTTTTAAAAAATGTGTTTGTTTTTTTTTTAAAAAAAGGTTTTAAACTTCGGATTTTACAGCTAAATTTCTAAAAAACACTTCTTTTTTGTTGTTTTAAATTTGAATATATTATTTATTGATCTTTTATCTTCAATTTGTGATATATAACACTTTGATGATTAAATTAATTATTTACTTTTTAATAGATATTTCAAAATGGGGGGGGGCGTGAATTAATTCGACCCCCTGTCTTTCCAAGCTTATGACTACTCGAAAAATGTAATTCA
This sequence comes from Euprymna scolopes, assembly GCF_053919585.1. NCBI lineage: Eukaryota > Metazoa > Mollusca > Cephalopoda > Sepiida > Sepiolidae > Euprymna > Euprymna scolopes. Next base: position 44,543,450 of record NC_136504.1, read on the forward strand.
AACCCTATTTTTTTTCAATTAAAGAAGCAAGGACCAAGGTTTCATTTAAAAAAAATATGTTTTTTTCTTTAACAAAAAAGGTTTTAAACTTCGGACTTTACAGGTAAATTTCTAAACAAACACTTCTTTTATTTTTTGTTTTAAATTTGAATATATTATTTATTGATCTTTCATCTTGAATTTGTGATATATAAACTTTGGTGAGTAAATTAATTATTTACTTTTTAATAGACATTTCAAAATGGGGTGGGGCGTGAATTAATTCGACCCCCCTGTCTTTTCAAGCTTATAACTACTCAAAAAATGTAATTCAAGCCCTATTTTTTTTTTCAATTAAAGGAGCAAGGACCAAGGTATCATTTAAAAAAACAAAACAAAACACACGGTTTTAAACTTCGGTCTCTACAAGTAAATTTCTAAAGAAACACTTCTTTTTTGTTGTTTTAAATTTGAATATTTTATTTATTGATCTTTTATCTTTAATTTGTGATATATAAAACTTTGGTGAGTAAATTAATTACTTACTTTTTAATAGACATTTCAAAATGGAGGAGCGTGAATTAAAAAAAACGTTTGTCTAAAATATTATATTCGGTTTATTGGAAAGAGCATAAAATTTCACATTGACCCTGAAAATATCGTAAAAATTGAATCAATAGAAAATTTTTTATAGATTTTTAAAGTTTAAAAATTGAAAAATACTTAATTCATTTCAATTGATTTCATTACTGTTTTTTAAAAAATAAAAAAAATAATATTTCTATTACTTTTTATACAACTTTAATAGTTTATTTTGGAAGTATAACCCATAAAGAAAATAAACAACCCACTTTTAAAAGAGAAATTACGAGTTTTTATATTTTATTCGCAGTTTCGTGTTAAGGGTGTCAAAAATTCCCCAAAATTTCTGATACACCTAGTGCTGAACTCAAATTGAAGTATGTTAAGGCCTTGTGGACTGTTGGGGTTAAGTGGTGGGTGCAAATGATGGACTTTCTTTTTTTTTCATGGTGCAGAACTCAAATTTACATATGTTAAGGCCTAAAACTGCATCGTTTGTTCATTTTCACCACTGGGGACTTTTCGGGCTAAATGGGGGGGGGGGAGCAAATGTTGAACTTAGTCATTTTTTATGCCCCGTTCATTGTGCACTCACGGGAGACCATGCATGCTTAACTTTTTTAATTTGTATCTCTCTTCCACCGACCACACCGAAAGTTTTAACTCTGAAATAATTTATACAGTTCACAAGGGCCAATCTCTAGTGCATGGGGAATCCCCACATCGGTTATAAATTTTAAAATGTTGATATTTGTGCCACATACGTAATGTTATTAATTGTAGATTACTGAGTTTTAATGAATATAGCTTCGAATATTTTGTATTTTTTTTTAAATTGGTTTCAGAATATATTATTTTTGTATTATTAATTAAAAGCTTTTGTAGATGTTAGTAAACTGAGCTGGAGCTTAATGCATGTCAATGCGGTGCGCCAGAGAAGTGGGTGTAATACCAATGTAACTATTATTATTATTATTATTATTATTATTATTATTATTATTATTATTATTATTATTTTTATTATTATTAGCTCACATAGAGCTTTCACACAAGTCATCAAAGATATGATTGAAAAACCTGTGGTGTTTCCTGGAAGCTGAGTGACAACAAGTCTCCCCAAGACGTCCAGAACTCTCCACCTCCTTTGATAGCATGCAAATAAATTTGCGTTATCGCAACAACCTCTCACCACCGATTTCTCTCTGGCAGCGGACATTGGTCTATACTGGAATTTGAGTGGCCCTAAGCCTCCCAAGGTCCCAGTTCTCTTCGCGCTTGTCCAGCGGAGGTCTGGTCAGCGCTCTCTCCTCGGTCTTTAAATCCTCCTTGACCCTTCTCGGCTATTTTGGGGGGGGGGTGATGGTACAATGGGAGGGGATGCATGATGGGGATGTAGAACTTGTTGATATGCAGCTTCAGTGTTCTTCATTCCCTATAACGTTTCTTCATATTTTGCCTCTGCAGCAGTTTGTCTGGCTCACGCATGTGGTTCATATGTATTATTATTATTATTATTATTATTATTATTATTATTATTATTATTATTATTATTATTATTTTACTCACTATAAGTAGTCACACAAGTCATCTTCAAAGATTTCTCTTTGAGAACAATTTGTGATGTTATCTGGAGTCTAAGTGACAACAAGTCTCCCCAGATTTCCAGTACTCTCCACCACTTATGATAATCTTTACTGATAATTTGCGTTTTCGCAACAGCCGCTTACCATTGATTTCTCGTTGGAAGCGACCATTGGTCTTTACTGGAATTTAAGTGGCAATAATCCTCCCAGAGGTCCCAGTCCTCTTTACACGCATCCAGCAGAGGTCTGGCTGGTGCTTTAACTTACAATTATACAGTTTCAGTTTTCATGATTCCATGTCACGTTTTTTGTGTGTGTTTATGTCCATTTTGTATCTGCAGCTCATGTGTGTTGGTCTTCACATTCAAGGGTTTTCCTTAATATTTCTGTAGTTTTCATTATTGTTATCCGTATATCTTGTCGGCCATCCCTTTGATTCTAACCTCTCCAATTCTTTTTTTTTTTTTTTTAGTTTTACATAATTGTTCCTAGTGCTCCTACTACTAGTGGTGTAAACTTAACATTACTAACGGGAGGGATAGGTGCCGGCTTTGCCCGATCATAAAATACGCTTAAATATGATATTTTAATTTGTCCAGATTTCGTATATATTATTACTGAGTCGTGATTTCAAAAGTAAAAAAAAAGTATTTGGCTGCCATCAAATTCATATGATTAGAAAAGTAAAAATTAAAAATAAATTAAGATGAATGTACAAAATGTATGACGAGTTTGGTTTTTTTTTTTCAACTTTGACCCATTAAAAACTATTTTAATTGGCTAAACTACTTTCAACTTTGATCCATTAAAAACTATTTTAATTGGCTAAACTACTTTCAACTTTCACCCATTAAAAACTATTTTAATTGGCTAAACTACTTTCAACTTTCACCCATTAAAAACTATTTTAATTGGCTAAAGGCCCCTAAAAGAACGGTTCATAAAAAATTAATCATTTGAGGCCCCTAGCTACACTTTGCAATTTTTAGTTTCGAAAGGGATAGAGTTTAAAAATATGGAGACAGAAGGACAGACAGACATATAGCCTTTTATATTATTGTTATTATTGTTGTTGTTGTTGTCGTTGTTGTTGTTGTTGTCGTTGTCGTTGTCGTTGTTGTTGTTGTTGTTGTTGTTGTTGTTTCATTTTTCCAAAATAAGAATTCTAACTGACAATAATAATAAAAGTAGTCTCTTTATTTACTGTAAAATATTTAAGACCCAAAATCTTGCAGTACAAAACAACTCATTCCAAACACAGAACACATAAAACATTTTTTAAAAAATCAATGTAATTCATACGTTTGAATACAAATTAGAAGACTGTAAGTGAATTGATTCATATGTCGTGATGGCAAAATAATTAGAAACAGAAATGAAAATGCATTCATTTTTGTTTTTTGTTTTTTTTTATGTGCTATAAAATATTCAGTTACTTCTAGCGAATTTTTATTGCCCAACGGTAAGAATGTCGGACAGCAGTTTCAAGCTTCGCTAATTTCGATCATTATTATTTGACTGGGCTAGTTTTCAGGAGCAATGGAGAACAATTACAGGTTGTTCTAGCCATCCGTAATTATAATGTCTACATTTACTAAATAAATTCTTGTGTGAAATGGATGTATGAAATAGCCAGGAAAGACTCCGGAGGTTTACGAAGGTCATAAAGAAGTACGATTAAAAATGCGATCAGATTTGGCGTCAGTCTTTTGTCGGATAAGTGTATATCGTATCCACCCAACGCTGCCTGATAGGGGGAGATGTTATGTTGTCTTGGAGCTAGACTACCTATCGCCTAACTATTTTCTATGTTTTCTATCCAAAATGCCAAAGGAATATGTTCTCGGCGCCAGTGCACTTAATTCAGGAGGAATTTTGAACCGTATTTATTATAAATTCTTTGATTGTTATTCCTTGTTATTATCGTTGTTGTTGCTGACACCTCTTTTTATCAAGCGGCGCTTATCCGGGCTCAGATTGGCCCGCATCGACTGAGTAGAGGAAGAAATAAAAAGGGGAAAAAATGGCGGACGTACAATAAAGCTGTCGAGTATTACATCCCATCTTCGCCCCGTCCGTAACGAGGAATGTTGTTTTTTGTCGTGTGATGTTGTACAGAAAGCCACGCGGACCGACTGCGCGACTAATTCAACTGACTAAACAATGCACGAAGAACGACAGATTCGAGAACTTCTTTGGCATTCCGCGGAGTGTGAAGAGGTTTTATCGTTCGCTGCGTAGTAATTCTCTCGCATCTGTTTACTTTTACGTCCACACCAGGAATTACCAGCATTAAAACCGCTGGGAAAACTTCTCTCCGAATTTTCATTATGTTTTCTTATTTTATTTTAGTTTTCTTTTCTTTTTTTCTGTTTTTGTTTGTTTGCTTGTTTGTTTGTTTGTTGTTCAATCCGTCTCCTTAAGTTATCGACATATTTTTGTTTTCTGTTTTATAAACAGCATTTCTTTTCCTTCTTCGATACCAATTTTACCTCCCTTTCTTATTCTTATTCTTCTTCTTATTATTATTATTATTATTATTATTATTATTAGTAGTAGTAGTAGTAGTAGTAGTATATAATATTCTGCTTGCTCTTCTTTTTCTTCTTCTTCTTCTTCTTCTTCTTCTTCTTATTATTATTATTATTATTGGTAGTAGTAGTAGTAGTAGTAGTAGTAGTAGTAGTAGTAGTATATAATATTCTGCTTGCTCTTCTTTTTCTTCTTCTTCGGTTGCTTTTTCTTCTTATTATTCTTATTCTTATTCTTCTTCTTATTATTATTATTATTAGTAGTAGTAGTAGTAGTAGTAGTATATAATATTGTGCTTGTTCCTTTCTTAGTTTGAAAAAAGGTCAAATACCTTTTTGAAGGTCAAACTGCTAAAATAAAAACGGCCAAATTATCGAAAATTAGCTTCAGAAAGGCCAATCTTGCAGCTCTGGACAAGAATATGAGAGTTACCTGCCTTTGATGTAGCTTCGTTTTCGAATATCATTATAATAACATATTGTCACTGTTGTAATGGTGTGAGAAAGGAACTCGTAGTAAATTCGATGCCGAAGAAAGAAATCAGCGAAAGGTTACGTAAAAAGGGAAACATTCGAAAGAAACGGGGCAAAAAAGAACATTACCTACCAAGAGTGCTGAACTGAAGGAGTAAATTAAAGACTAACTAAAGAATAGTGTGATTTTATTATTTTTACTGAACTATATAGCACAATATTACTTTTTCGATATTAGTTTAGTACTTATTAATTTATCTCATTTGGGTCAGTTCTTATATTTAAAATACAATGGGCATTATTTTTTATAGAAATGTTAATAAATTGATATTTGTTGCGTTTTATTGATTTTGTTTTGTTTTTTTTGTTTTTTTTTGTTTTTTTTTTGTTTTTGGTTTTCTGTCCACAAAAACCTTTTTTTTTTTGCGTTATTCAAAAAAAATATCAGCTTTATCAAATATATTTTTTGATTAAGTATATTTCTCATTCCGTGGAATTTCCACTGGTCCTACTAGTTATTATTATTATTATTATTATTATTATTATTATTATTATTATTATTATTATTATTATTATCATTATCATTATTATTATTATCATTATTATCATTATTATTATTACTATTATTATTATCATTATTATTATTACTATTATTATTATCATTATTATCATTAGTATTATCATTATCATTATTATTGTTATCATTATTATTATTATATTTTAGCCCATTAAAAACAGAAAAATATTATGAGCCGTTGACTTAGAACGAGTGATTTATTTCAAATTGATGGTTGGACATGACTAAATTTGTACCAATTTTTGCATTAAATACTAATCTCTATTAGTAATATTAATACCTAGCTGTGCATCAAACGAATACCATAATACTTAGTTCGATGCACTTTATCATAACAAAGGTCCATATCAATTTTCAGCCAGAACAGCCCAGTAGTTTCCGAAAAAAAAAAGTTTGAACAAACAGACAGACGGACAGACTAAGAGAAATATAATATAGATTATTATTATTATGTACTCACTAGGAGTTCTCACACAGGTCATCATCAGTGGTTGTTCTTAGAGAGATTTCCAATATTCTTAATTTTTTTTTCTTTTATTGTTATTTCACCTCAAACAAGGCACAGTGCCACTTGGGCGTAAGGGCTACTATTTGGAACCAAATCTACAGGGACACTATGTAGGGAGTTGAGCAGCGAGATGCTTGTTTACATTATACTTGAACTCCTGCATGTCAGTACAGGCAGGAAAGCGTGCACCTGGGATGGAATTCTAAAATTTAGACGTCAAGGCAATAAAATATTAGCGTAAACGGCTTTTCGGCATTTAGGGATCTCCACAGTGTATGGGGTGGGATTTTGCTGCTTTTCGGGTTAGTCAGGGGTATTTCGTCGAGAAGGTACAAGTTGTTTAGAGTTCGTCGGAGCACATTCTATTAAAATACTTGTAAAACAGCACAGAGTTGCAACATTTCGGTAATGAAACAGGGATTGGAGTTTGGTTGATAGTGGGTACCTATTATATTTTTACCTTGTTTGAGAGCAAGAAGCTCATAGCAGATGCACCAGCACATATGTGGCAGCAATACTCCATGCATGGACAAATGGTAGTTTAGTATCAGACTTCCCTTTGATTCCAATTTCTCTTTTTTTTTCTATTCAGTACTGTTTCTAATGCTATTAGGATTATTACTATTATATTGATTTTATTATTATTATTATTATTATTATTATTATTATTATTATTATTATTATTGGCTCACAAGGAGCTTTCACACAGGTCTTCATAGATCTTTCCCTGAAAACAGCCTGTGGTGTTCCCTGGAAGCTGAGTGACAACAAATCTCCCCAGGTTTCCAGTACTCTCCACCTCTTTCGATAACATTTACAAATAAATTTGCATTATCGCAACAGTTGCTTGGCATTGATTTATTATTATTATTATCATTATTATTATTATTATCATTATTATTATTATTATTATTATTACTATATTATTATTATTATTATTATTATTTGCTCACAAGGATTTCTCAAACAGATCTTAATCGGTGATTGCTCACTAATAATAGCAGGTGGTATTATCTGGTGATTGGGTGTCAAGTCTCCTTAGATTTATAGTACTCTCTACCTCTTTCGATAGCCATTGATACTGAGTTTGCGGAATTGCCAAATCCGTTTACCGCTGATTTTTTTTTTTGCGGGTCGCTGCTCATTAGGACTCCCTAGGGCTTGAGTGACAAAAAGCCAGCAACGACCATTGGTCTTTACTCGGATTTGAGCTGATAAAGCATATTAAGAAATTATATGAGTATCGATTATGAACTAAGGGGTTAAGGGAGTCAGATATCCATATTCCAGAATGTCCTCCCTCCACTGTTAGCAAAAGAGAAGGCAACGTTGATAACTTTATAAATGTGCCTTCTCTAAGTTCAGATTATTCTTCTTTTCTTCGTAGTATGAGATTGTAATCTCAGAGTAAGAATTCGACCCATGCATAAAAAAACATATGCTTTATTTAATTGCGGTATACAAGACATAATACCTTCCACTAGAGGGGAGATATTTGTAACAAAAATTCAAAACCAGAAAAACGGAAATACCGATGTAACGAAACAACGGAGACGTATGTAGTAGCAGAGGCAGCTCACGTGTGCAAATGACTAAGCCGTGGCGCTCGGTAACGTCACAGTGATGGAAGAGAGGGGAAATAAAAGCGGGGAAGATTTTAGAACAACGTGGCGAGCGAATTGGAATCGCATGTCGGTGCGAGAAGAAATATCAAAAACAAAATGCAATCTGAACTTTTTAACAAAAAATTGATCCGACGATCGTATAACGAGAGAGAGAGATGATCTTACGCTGTTGACAAAAAGACCAGGTGTTCACAAACGAGAAAAAGTATAGGAATTAAATTTAGAATAGAAAAATATGCATAGCTTGCGATGAAGAAGAGAAACTCGAAAACAAAAAAAATCAGGCGGCATAGAACTACCTAATTGAGAAGTTATGAAGGCACTTGTTGAATAAGTATTAATACCTCGGCATCCAGGAAGCCTCAGTTGAAATGAATGTCTCTTTCCTTCATGAAGCATTCTGAGACTGACCTGCTCTCCAGATTCAAGTTGAACACTTACATTAAACCCATTGCTAAAATCGCTTTTAAAAGATTGGATCATTCTACCGCTCCAGATATTACATTACATTTGATGCAATCATCTACTTGTATAAGATTCAGATATGTTCTAAGATAGAGTATGTGCTGCCATAACTGAAGAACTTTTCTTGCCGTGACAGAGTGCAAAATTGGCTTCGCAATCTAATGACAGACGAAGTCTGCTCTTCTTCACAGCAGGTTTATCGCAAAAGAGACAGTGCTATCTTTATTTCAAAGTTAAGTTCATGGCTTAGCTCTATTCACTATCCTCTGTAAACATTCACACCGAGAACTCGTCTAGCTACCACCGCCGTAAATAACTTTCCTTGCTTCCTTTTTTTTTTTTCTTATTTTTCTACCTCTTACTATTAATATTTCGTCGTCGTCGTCGTCGTCGTCGTCGTCGTCGTCGTCGTCGTCTTCTTTTTCTTCTTCTTCTTCTTCTTCTTCTCTTTTTCCTCTTCTTTTATTATTACTACTTTTGCTAATACTATTAGTACTACTATTTCCACTAGTATTTTTCTTCTTTGTATCCATTTTTCTTCGTCTACTACTACTACCACTACTACTACTACTACTACTACTACTAATAATAATAATAATAATAATAATAATAATAATAATAATAATAATAATGCGAATACTACTATTACTGCTGATACAATTATTTTTTGTCTTATTTTTTCTACTCCTCCTTCTCCTTCTATTTGCTTTATTTTCTACTATTACTGGCATTTATACTCTCTACTACTGCTCTTCTCTCCTTCTCCCCCTCTCCCTTTTTCTCCCCATCCCTCCACTGCTTTTTCCTCTTCCTCTCTCTTCTCTCTTTCTCTCGTTTTCTCATATGTTTCCTTAAATTTCATATGAACTCAAATCGCACCAGATTGCACCCAAATTCGGGTATCTGTGATTGTCATTCAGTTCACGCCCCGAAAACATGACAGACGATAACGACTGTAAATGTAGATGCGTGAGTATTTTTTTTTTACAGTTATTTCACCTCAAGCAGGGCGCAGTGTCACTTGGATGTAAAGGGCTACTATTTGTATCCAAATCTACTAGGACACTATGTAGGGAGTTGAGCAGTTAGACATCTGTTCACGCTACACGTGAATTTCTGCATATCAGTAGTCAGGCAAGCAGGGATTCCGGAAAGAATTCCAAAGTTTAGCAGGTCGGGAATAAAAGAATCAATTAGAGTAGAAGGCTTTCCAGTATCTAGGGATATCTATAGGGTAGGGTGGGATTTTGCTGTTTGTCGAGTTAGTTGGGAATATTTACTTCGATTGGGTACAAGTGTTTATTCCATTAAAACATTTTTAAAACAGGCAGACGGATAAAACATCGTAGCGATGGGGCAGAGGTTGGAGTTTGGTTGATGGTGTGAGCCTGGAGATTCTTTTTTGGACCCTATATAAGAGCGAGAGACTCGTGGTAGATAAACCAGCTAAGATGTGGCAGCAATACTCCCTGCAGCCTTGTGAGATACAAGATACTTTCTAGCACGGTAGAGAGAGCCCCCTTTTTTTTCAGCAGCCATTACAATATCCTTAATGTATTTGTTCCGATTCATGTTGCTTGTGAATGTTAAGCCGAAAAGTTTGAACGTAGAGCATTCAGTTATCGTATTATTAAACTGTGGTTGAGATGAGACAGTTTCTTGTAATTGTTAAACGAAAGAAGCTTGGTCTTGACAGCATTAAATGTTACCATTCCATTACAGACTGGCGTTCTTCCTCTAAGATTTCAACCATTGCACTAGATATGTGTTCATCCGTTTTCCTCTCGTGTCTGTTATAGTGCGTGGTGTCATAAGCAAATATATCCATCTCGGAGACAATTTTATCAGGGGGTCAGTTTTAATATACGGAATAATAAAAGTCCCAGGATCGACCCTTGTGCCACACTCACATTTTATATCATGTTGTTTTGACGAACGACTATGGAGGGTACTCTACTTTTTTGTCTTGTTTAAGAAGTGTTTTACTATGTTAAGTATTCGTCAAGTAATACCATATGATTTTATTTTCAAGAAAAAAAAACCTTCGTGCCATACCTTGTCAAAGGCCTTGGATATATCTAGGGCTACTGCCCTAGCCTTTCCTGATTTATCCAGTACGTGATATTTGCGTGAAGAGATTACAGTTAGGATGTCTGCAGTAGAACAAGCTTGCCTAAAATACTGTCTCTTGGAAAGTTTTCTATTCCTTCGCATATTTATTTCATTTCATAAAAAAAAAAAATTCTTCCACGGTTTATATTTTATTTAATTCAAAAAGTTTTTCTTTCTCCCAATTTTTTTTTTTTTTTTACATTGCTTTCATTTTATCGAAAATATATTTGTTTTTATTTATTTCTCTCGCCCTTATTCTATTATTATATTCAAAATATGTATCCTTTTTTTTAATGCTTTCACATTTGATTTTATTTCATTAAAAACGTTTTCACTCTCTCAATACTTTCGTATTTTCTTTCGTTTAATAAAAAATATTTTTCTCTTTTTCAACGCTTTCACATTTTTATTCCGTTACATTAAAAATTGGTTTTCGTTTTTTTTTTTTTTCAATTAATTCGCATTTTTATTTCATTTCGAAATATTTTCCTTCTTTCCATTTTTTCACATTTGTATTAATTTTTATTTGAAATATAAAGCTTGTTTGTTTAAAGCATTGCTGGTTAACAAATATGTGTGGATATCTTTGATTTGAATACATTGTTTCCTCTTTACGTCATGCGTGGAATTTTGGTGGCAAGAGTTGCGCAATCTCTAACCACACCTCTTCTGAGTCGGGGTTGTTTAATACCAATGGCAAGTGTGGGTTCAGGACGACTGAAAACAATGTCCAGGTAAGCGGAGACTACATACAGCGCCTAGAATTCCAAATTGCATAATAACTTTGACACACCGTTTTCGTCAGATCGCCGAAGTTAAGCAACGTTGAGCCTGGCTAGTTCCAGATGGGTGACAATTTGGGAATTATATATATATATATATATATATATATATATATATATATATATATATATATATATATATATATATGGAGAGAGAGAGAGAGAGAGAGAGAGAGAGAGAGAGAGAGACAAATATTATTGAATTGCACTGAATTATTCTGTTTTACAATTTTCCTTTTTATCTTCTCCAATCTCCGAATAGTCCTTTTTGTGTTCTTCTCGAAATTGTATATGTTGGATCCATAATCGCGAGCGCTTTCGACAGAAGTACTTCTATCATCCTCAGGCATATTGTAGAAATAAATGTAAAGATTGTTTTTTAATTTACTTATATATACATTTTTTCCTAGCATTATACATTAAAACAAAGAAGCCTCAAATAAACAATATTAATTATGAGTGCAGCCGGAACGTTTTGAAATGTTTAGGATAAATGTTTGAAAATGTATACGTGTTTGTATATATAAATGTGTTTAATATATGAAAAAAAGAGTCCGCCCACCTAACTTGTAACAAATTACCACGTGACTAGGAAAAAATGTATATATAAGTAAATTAAAAAACAATCTCTACATTTCTTTCTACAATATGCCTGAGGATGATAGAAGTACTTCTGTCGAAACCGCTCGCGATTATAGGTCCAACATATACAATTTCTAGAAGAACACAAAAAGACTATTCGGAGATTGGAGAAGATAAAAAGGAAAATTGTAAGACAGAATAATTCCGTGCTATTCAATAATATTTGTCTAAATGAGAAAATGCTGCCTATATATATATATATATATATATATATATATATATATATATATATATATATATATATATATATATATATATATATAGTCCTATATGGCGAACTCTCTACTGGTCGTCATGACAGAGAGGCACCAAAGAAAAGATATAAAGACTCTCTAAAGAAGTTCATCGGTGACTGCCACATTGACCACCTTAAGTGGTCTGCTCTCGCTGCTGACCGTGATACCTGGCGATGTATTGTCCACCAGGCTGTCGCCTTCTTTGAGACCTCCCGCACAGAGAATCTGCGGGAGAAGCGCTACAGGGGGAAGATTCGGGAAGCCTCAGCAGCCACAACTGACGCGACTTTTGACTGCAACCGCTGTGGCCAAACTTGCTTGTCCCGCATCGGGCTCGTCAGCTACAAGCGTGCCTGCAGTCGACGTGGACAACCCCCTTCATAGAATCTTCGTTTGCGAAGTACAGCCAAGAGTATATGCATATATATATATATATATATATATATATATATATATATATATATATATATATATACAGAGAGAGAGAGAGAGAGAGAGAGAGAGGGAGGGAGAGAGAGAAAGAAAGAAATCGATATCATAACCTTTGCTCAGTTTTGAAAAACAATGGATACACCTGTGCCTGTATCTGGGAATCAAGAGTTGGGCAATAACCATCCACACCTATTGAATCAGTACTGCTCTTTGACAATGGCAAATAGAAGTACAAGACGTCTGGAAACAGTGACGAGAATCTGGTATTTGCAAATGGTCACCCATTAAGTACTAACCAGGATTAATATATATATCCACGGAGGCTTGTATATATATATATATATATATATATATATATATATATATATATATATATATATATATATATCCACGCGGGCTATGTATCGATTTCTCTCTCTGTCTCTCTCTCTCTCTCTCTTTCTCTCTCTAACCTCTCTCTTTCTCTCTCTTGCTCTCTACCCCAATCCGTCCCTTTCTCTGCGTGTATTAACAGTTAATGGCAATAAAACTAATTAAAAAAATATACAGTGATGATCATATTTATTGGCACGGTAAAATAAAAGTTAAATTTTGTCTAATAAATTCTAAAAAAGGGATTAAATTAAAGAAAATAACAAAGTATATTATGTATTTTTAACTGGCCTTTCCGATGCAGCAATCGGATTTTAGAAAAAATAAATAACAAAGGAACAACAAACATAATTGCAAAAAACCCTTGTTCAAAATTATTGGCACGGCTTTGTTTTTCTTTTAGTATCAGTATAATATCAATCAATTTCCGGTTTACCTGCTTTCTGAACTTTTTTATAGCCATATTATGCTTGTTTAACGCTAATTCAGTGAATAATTTTTTTCAGATAATTTTTAGATAGCGATTTATTTAAACTATTATAAGTGACTAAATTATAATTTTCAATCGCCATGGTTAAAACTAAGGAACACAGCGAAGACGTCAGGAAGCTTGTTGTAGCATGCCATACCAATGGGGAGGGCTATGATAAGATTTCAAAGAAGCTAAACCTTCCCAAATCCACTGTTAGAGCCATAATAAACAAGTTCAAATCGCAAGGCCACGTTATGAGTTTAGAGGGTAGAGGGAGAAAAAGGATTCTTTCCCCAAGAGATGAACGGAAAATTGTTCGACAAGTAAAACAAAACCCAAGGATCTCTGTTGGGGAGATTGTTGATGAACAGAGCACCTCTGGAGTGAATGTATCTCGACATACAGTTGGTAGAGTTTTGAAGAGAGCTGCTTTAAAAGCATGTCGTCCGAGAAAGACTCCCTTATTGAAGCCTATGCACCTGAAAGCAAGGCTAGCCTTTGCAAAACGTCATATTGATAAAGATGTTGCATTCTGGAAACGTGTTCTATGGACTGACGAAACGAAAATAGAGTTATTTGGCCATAATAAAGTGTCTTATATTTACAGAAAATCTGGCGAAGCTTTCCTGCCTAAGAACACCATACCCACAGTGAAGCACGGTGGAGGCAGTTTGATGTTTTGGGGATCCTTTGCTGCCTCTGGACCAGGGCGACTTGTTAAGGTCACAGGTAGCATAAAAAAGGTAGATTATGTTAAAATATTGGATGAAAACCTGAAAGACTCTGCTAAAGAGCTCTCACTTGGTCGTCGTTGGTGGTTCATGCAAGATAATGACCCAAAGCATTCGGCTAAACTGACTAAGAAATGGCTTGAGGACAATCATATTAATGTTTTGGAGTGGCCATCACAAGGCCCAGACCTTAATCCAATTGAAAATTTATGGAGAACATTAAAATTGAGGGTAATGCAAAGGAAGCCTAAGAATCTTATTCAATTGGAGGATTATTGTCAGGAAGAGTGGGCTAAAATTACTACTGAAGAGTGCAACAACTTGGTTGTAAACTATGAAAAGCGACTGAGGAAGGTAATCAAGGCCAAAGGCTATACAATTGATTATTAAATAAATCGTGCCAATAATTTTTAACAAGGGTTTTTTACAATTATGTTTGTTGTTCCTTTGTTATTTATTTTTTCTAAAATCCGATTGCTGCATCGGAAAGGCCAGTTAAAAATACATAATATACTTTGTTATTTTCTTTAATTTAATCCCTTTTTTAGAATTTATTAGACAAAATTTAACTTTTATTTTACCGTGCCAATAAATATGATCATCACTGTATATATTTCAGTAACCAATATAAACAATGGGGAATATCGCAACCAGTATTAATACTATTAAACCAATGTCTGACAAGAAAATAAGAGAACAAAAGAGAATGAGTTATATAGCGAATATAAAGTAATTATTTATTTTGACCGACCGGCGTTGCCCAGTTGTAGGATGCGCTTAAATATGATACTTTTTTTTCAATTCATACAGATTACGCATTTATTCTTATTATAAAGACAATTCTCTATGGATTATTATATTGAACCTATAGTGAGATTAAAACATATATATGTGTGTATGTGTGTGTGTGTATATATACACACAAACAACACACACACACACACACACACACACACATATATATATATATATATATATATATATATATATATATATATATATATATATATATACAAAATGTACGTAGTACTGACACTGGATATGCTAATGTTTCGGACAAATGGTCGGTTAAAACCAGAAGTTTCCGTCAGGCGACTTAATAAATGGTTGCTTTCCACAGAAGAAACCAGTCTTCAAAAACAGCCACAGAGCTGGATATCTCTCTCTTCCACGCCGGACATTCACAGCTCTCACCCCACCTTGCAGTAATATTCACACAGCCCTCCTTATGGTATATTCTTTGAAAGACGAAAAGAAACAGCGCGACCAACTTCGAACGACACATGGAACTTATATTAATTCTCTTTATGTACACATTTAAAAGATTATCAGAAAAATTGAAAGAACATAAAACAAGGTATAATCAAACGGATTCTCTCTGTTGTCTTTAACAACATTTGTTTAGATAAAACAATGCTGCCTAAATACTCACTATATATATATATATATATATATATATATATATATATATATATATATATATATAGTTCTGTTTCGCAGCTCATTAGTGCGGATAGACAGGCAACAACCTCAAGCCAGGATCGAAACCCGATCACCTAAACGATCTATATATATATATATATATATATATATATATATATATATATAATTAATGTTTAAAAGAATCACGACCCATATATAACAAAGGTGTATTTTCTTTTTAAATAAATAGAAGGAAAAAAATAGTTTTTAATATGAATATCTATGCACAAAAACCTAAAATTTATAGAAATATAAACATAGAACTTTGTATCCACCTTTCTCTCTCTCTCTCCCTCTCTCTCTCTCTCTCTCTCTCTCTCTCTCTCTCTCTCTCTCTCTCTGACTAGCACACACGCACACATTCAGTATGACACAATTTATTTACGAGCTGTTCGTCCCCCGAGGGTTCGTCCGCTGACAGGTAGGTTATCTGTGACATGCTGGCACTATCTCAGAAAATTACTTACTTCAACCTTGTTTCCGCTATTATAACAGAGGATAACACACGTATTCGGACAAAAAAAAAACGTATTAATACGTAGGTAAAAATAAAATAGATTTAGTACTAATCCCCACCCCCCGGATGAAATGAGAATGACGTTAGTTCATGATCCCAAGAAGAATTATTTAAGGATTTCTCTTTATTTTAGATTCAATCATAACTAAAATGAGGATCTCCGTTATTTTCCTCAAAATTTTAAATATTTCAATTTTTGATCAGCTATGGGCAAATACTTCTTCTGGCTTGTGGGTGCTTCGAGAAAGGTAAAGACTTGGGGAGTAAACCCCGATAAAAAAAAATCCGGTTTGGAGTACCGGCATGCGGATGGTGAAGCAATGCAACACCTTTCCGACAACTCCTGCAGCTGCGCTGACTCCGACCATATTGGCTTGCCTTTCCGTTGGACTTAACCTGCAACGCTGAGAGGGTGGAGGGCTCTGGAAATTGGACAAACTTAGATCTCCTTTTCACCCGCCTAGGCCTGCATTAGGGGAGCCAATTTCAGCTTTGAACTGTATAATCATAGCAGATGTTGCAGTGAACCAGACTAGATTAAGAATGTCATTGTCTTAGAATGTTGCCATATATATGGTTCCAACTAAATCGAAACGCGCGAATAAAGGCTAAACGTTGGAGGACAACAAAAATGTATCCGCCATTAGCAGTCACATATGAAGGTAGCGATGCCTCTTAAGGTCCACTCATAAACATGACCCCATATGTTACATGGCGGATTTCGTTTATTGTCTGTTTAAACCTATTTCATCTGAAAAATTATTAAAACTGTGTAAAAAAAATACATAAATAAAGTTGTTGTTTTTTTTCAGAAATTTAATAAAATAACAAAATATTTTAGATCAGCAAACAAATTTTTTTTAAAAATGCAACAATATCAGTAAAGGAACTTAACATTTTCACTTTAAAATAAAATTTATTTTGGAACATTTTTTTAAAAAAACGTTCCACAATATTCTTTCGAACTTCATCTGATTAAATGTTTTGTTGTGAAATATATTTTTGTTGCGAAATATATTTTTGTTGTGAAATATATTTTTGTTGTGAAATATATTTTACAACAATTTTTATAGCAAATTTAAGTGTTTTACATCTGATTAAGAGTTTTGTTGTAAAATATATGTGTGTTTTTCATATGCAAAATTTTATATTTTTGAGGAATACATTCCCAAACTTGTTCTGCAGACATTCTTGTAGTGGATGTATGATTTTTTTTTTGTACTATAAATTGATCTGCACATTCCAATAATAAATAATAATGGAAACATATCACTACCATTGCTTACCATAATAAATAATAATGGAAACATATCACTACCATTGCTTACCATAATAAATAATAATGGAAACATATCACTACCATTGCTTACCATAATAAATAATAATGGAAAAATATCACTACCATTGCTTGCCATAATAAATAATAATGGAAACATATCACTACCATTGCTTACCATAATAAATAATAATGGAAACATATCACTGCCATTGCTTACAACAATAAATAATAATGGAAACATATCACTGCCATTGCTTGCCATAATAAATAATAATGGAAACATATCACAACCGTTGCTTACCATAATAAATAATAATGGAAAAATATCAGTACCATTGCTTGCCACAATAAATAATAATGGAAACATATCACTACAATTGCTTACCATAATAAATAATAATGGAAACATATCACTACCATTGCTTACCATAATAAATAATAATGGAAAAATATCACTGCAATTGCTTGCCACAATAAATAATAATGGAAACATATCACTACCATTGCCTGCCATAATAAATAATAATGGAAACATATCACTGCCATTGCTTGCCATAATAAATAATAATGGAACCATATCACTACCATTGCTTACAATAATAAATAATAATGGAAACATATCACTACCATTGCTTACCATAATAAATAATAATGGAAACATATCACTCCCCTTGCTTGCCATAATAAATAATAATGGAAACATATCACTACCATTGCTTACTATAATAAATTATAATGGACACATACAACTGCCATTTCTGGCCATAATAAATAATAATGGAAACATATCACTGCATTGCTTGCCATAATAAATAATAATGGAAACATATCACTAGCATTGCTTACCATAATAAATAATAATGGAAACATATCACTGCCCTTGCTTGTCATAACAAATAATAATGGAAACATATCACTACCATTGCTTACCATAATAAATAACAATGGAAAAATCTCACTGCTATTGCTTACCATAATAAATAATAATGGAAACATATCACTGCCATTGCTTACCATAATAAATAATAATGAAAAATATCACTGCCATTGCTTACCATAATAAATAATAATGGAAACATAACACTACCATTGCTTACAATCATAAATAATAATGGAAACATATCACTGCCATTGCTTGCCACATTATACATAATAATGGAAACATGTCACTGCCATTGCTTGCCATAATAAATAATAATGGAAACATATCACTACCATTGCTTGCCATAATAAATAATAATGGAAACATATCACTACCATTGCTTACCATAATAAATAATAATGGAAACATATCACTACCATTGCTTACCATCATAAATATTAATGGAAACATATCACTGCCATTGCTTGCCATAAAAATTATAATGGAAACATATCACTACCATTGCTTACCATAATAAATAATAATGGAAACATATCACTACCATTGCTTGCCATAATAAATAATAATGGAAACATATCACTACCATTGCTTACCATAATAAATAATAATGGAAACATATCACTACCATTGCTTGCCATAATAAATAATAATGGAAACACATCACTGCACTTGCTTGCCATAATAAATAATAATGGAAACATATCACTACCATTGCTTACCATAATAAATAATAATGGAAACATATCACTACCATTGCTTACCATAATAAATAATAATGGAAACATATCACTGCACTTGCTTGCCATAATAAATAATAATGGAAACATATCACTACCATTGCTTACCATAATAAATAATAATGGAAACATATCACTACCATTGCTTACCATAATAAATAATAATGGAAACATATCACTACCGTTGCTTACCATAATAAATAATAACGGAAACATATCACTACAATTGCTTACCATAATTAATAATTATGGAAACATATCACTACCATTGCTTACCATAATACATAATAATGGAAACATATCACTACCATTGCTCACCATAATGAATAATAATGGAAACATATCACTACCATTGCTTACCATTATACATAATAATGGAAACATATACCTGCCATTGCTTACCATAATAAAAAATAATGGAAACATATCACTACCATTGCTTACCATATTAAATAATAATGGAAACATATAACTGCAATTTCTTGCCACATTAAATAATAATGGAAACATATCACTACCATTGCCTGCCATAATAAATTATAATGGAAACATATCACTACCATTGCTTACCATAATACATAATAATGGAAACATATCACTACCATTGCTTACCATGATAAATAATAATGGAAACATATCACTACCATTGCTTACCATAATAAATAATAATGGAAACATATAGCTTCCATTTCTTTCCACATTAAATAATAATGGAAACATATCACTACCATTGCTTACCATAATTAATAATAATGGAAACATATCACTACCATTGCTTACCATAATAAATAATAATGGAAACATATCACTGCCATAGCTTACCATAATAAATAATAATGGAAACATATCACTACCATTGCTTACCATAATAAATAATAATTGAAACATATCACTACCATTGCTTACCATCATGAATAATAATGGAAACATATCACTACCATTGCTTACCATAATACATAATAATGGAAACATATCACTACTATTGCTTACCATAATGAATAATAATGAAACATATCACTACCATTGCTTACCATAATAAATAATAATGGAAACATATCACTACCATTGCTTACCATGATAAATAATATGAAACATATCACTACCATTGCTTACCATAATAAATAATAATGGAAACATATCACTACATTTGCTTACCATAATGAATAATAATGGAAACATATCACTACCATTGCTTACCATAATAAATAATAATGAAAACATATCACTACCATTGCTTACCATAATAAATAATAATGGAAACATATCACTACCATTGCTTACCATAATAAATAATAATGGAAACATATCACTACCGTTGCTTACCATAATAAATAATAATGGAAACATATCACTACAATTGCTTACCATAATTAATAATAATGGAAACATATCACTACCATTGCTTACCATAATACATAATAATGGAAACATATCACTACCATTGCTCACCATAATAAATAATAATGGAAACATATCACTACCATTGCTTACCATAATAAATAAAAATGGAAACATATCACTACCTTTGCTCACCATAATAAATAATAATGGAAACATATCACTACCATTGCTTACCATTATACATAATAATGGAAACATATCACTACCATTGCTTACCATAATAAATAATAATGGAAACATATCACTACCATTGCTTACCATAATAAATAATAATGAAAACATATCACTACCATTGCTCACCATAATAAATAATAATGGAAACATATCACTACCATTGCTTACCATAATAAATAATAATGGAAACATATCACTACCGTTGCTTACCATAATAAATAAAAATGGAAACATATCACTACCATTGCTTACCATAATAAATAATAATGAAAACATATCACTACCATTGCTCACCATAATAAATAATAATGGAAACATATCACTACCATTGCTTACCATAATAAATAATAATGGAAACATATCACTGTCATTGCTTACCATAACAAATAATAATGGAAACATATAACTGCCATTGCTTGCCACATTAAATAATAATGGAAACATATCACTACCATTGCTTGCCATAATAAATAATAATGGAAACATATCACTACCATTGCTTGCCATAATAAATAATAATGGAAACATATCACTACCATTGCTTACCATAATAAATAATAATGGAAACATATCACTACCATTGCTTACCATAATAAATAATAATGGAAAAATATCACTGCCATTGCTTGCCATAATAAATAATAATGGAAACATATCACTACCATTGCTTACCATAATAAATAATAATGGAAACATATCACTCCCCTTGCTTGCCATCATAAATAATAATGGAAACATATCACTACCATTGCTTACTATAATAAATTATAATGGACACATACAACTGCCATTTCTGGCCATAATAAATAATAATGGAAACATATCACTGCATTGCTTGCCATAATAAATAATAATGGAAACATATCACTAGCATTGCTTACCATAATAAATAATAATGGAAACATATCACTGCCCTTGCTTGTCATAACAAATAATAATGGAAACATATCACTACCATTGCTTACCATAATAAATAACAATGGAAAAATATCACTGCTATTGCTTACCATAATAAATAATAATGGAAACATGTCACTGCCATTGCTTACCATAATAAATAATAATGGAAAATATCACTGCCATTGCTTACCATAATAAATAATAATGGAAACATATCACTACCATTGCTTACCATAATAAATAATAATGGAAACATATCACTACCATTGCTTACCATAATAAATAATAATGGAAACATGTCACTGCCATTGCTTGCCATAATAAATAATAATGGAAACATTTCACTACCATTGCTTGCCATAATAAATAATAATGGAAACATATCACTACCATTGCTTACCATAATACATAATAATGGAAACATATCACTACCATTGCTTACCATCATAAATAATAATGGAAACATATCACTGCCATTGCTTGCCATAAAAATTATAATGGAAACATATCACTACCATTGCTTACCATAATAAATAATAATGGAAACATATCACTACCATTGCTTGCCATAATAAATAATAATGGAAACATATCACTACCATTGCTTACCATAATAAATAATAATGGAAACATATCACTACCATTGCTTGCCATAATAAATAATAATGGAAACACATCACTGCCATTGCTTGCCATAATAAATAATAATGGAAACATATCACTACCATTGCTTACCATAATAAATAATAATGGAAACATATCACTACCGTTGCTTACCATAATAAATAATAACGGAAACATATCACTACAATTGCTTACCATAATTAATAATTATGGAAACATATCACTACCATTGCTTACCATAATACATAATAATGGAAACATATCACTACCATTGCTCACCATAATAAATAATAATGGAAACATATCACTACCATTGCTTACCATTATACATAATAATGGAAACATATACCTGCCATTGCTTACCATAATAAATAATAATGGAAACATATCACTACCATTGCTTACCATATTAAATAATAATGGAAACATATAACTGCAATTTCTTGCCACATTAAATAATAATGGAAACATATCACTACCATTGCCTGCCATAATAAATAATAATGTAAACATATCACTACCATTGCTTGCCATAATAAATAATAATGGAACCATATCACTACCGTTGCTTACCATAATAAATAATAACGGAAACATATCACTACAATTGCTTACCATAATTAATAATAATGGAAACATATCACTACCATTGCTTACCATAATACATAATAATGGAAAAATATCACTACCATTGCTCACCATAATAAATAATAATGGAAACGTATCACTACCATTGCTTACCATAATAAATAATAATGGAAACATATAGCTGCCATTTCTTCCACATTAAATAATAATGGAAACATATCACTACCATTGCTTACCATAATTAATAATAATGGAAACGTATCACTACCATTGCTTACCATAATAAATAATAATGGAAACATATCACTGCCATTGCTTACCATAATAAATAATAATGGAAACATATCACTACCATTGCTTACCATAATAAATGATAACGGAAACATATCACTACAATTGCTTACCATAATTAATAATAATGGAAACATATCACTACCATTGCTTACCATAATACATAATAATGGAAACATATCACTACCATTGCTTACCATGAAAAATAATAATGGAAACATATCACTACCATTGCTTACCATAATAAATAATAATGGAAACATATAGCTGCCATTTCTTTCCACATTAAATAATAATAGAAACATATCACTACCATTGCTTACCATAATTAATAATAATGGAAACATATCACTACCATTGCTTACCATAATAAATAATAATGGAAACATATCACTGCCATTGCTTACCATAATAAATAATAATGGAAACATATCACTACCATTGCTTACCATCATGAATAATAATGGAAACATATAACTACTATTGCTTACCATAATGAATAATAATGAAACATATCACTACCATTGCTTACCATAATAAATAATAATGGAAAACTTATCACTACCATTGCTTACCATGATAAATAATATGAAACATATCACTACCATTGCTTACCATAATAAATAATAATGGAAACATATCACTACATTTGCTTACCATAATAAATAATAATGAAAACATATCACTACCATTGCTTACCATAATAAATAATAATGGAAACATATCACTACATTTGCTTACCATAATAAATAATAATGGAAACATATCACTACCATTGCTTACCATAATGAATAATAATGGAAACATATCACTACCATTGCTTACCATAATAAATAATAATGAAAACATATCACTACCATTGCTTACCATAATAAATAATAATGGAAACATATCACTACCATTGCTTACCATAATAAATATTAATGGAAACATATCACTACCATTGCTTACCATAATAAATAATAATGGAAACATATCACTACCATTGCTTACCATAATAAATAATAATGGAAACATATCACTGCCATTGCTTACCATAATAAATAATAATGGAAACATATCACTACCGTTGCTTACCATAATAAATAATAATGGAAACATATCACTACAATTGCTTACCATAATTAATAATAATGGACACATATCACTACCATTGCTTACCATAATACATAATAATGGAAACATATCACTACCATTGCTCACCATAATAAATAATAATGGAAACATATCACTACCATTGCTTACCATAATAAATAAAAATGGAAACATATCACTACCATTGCTAACCAAAATAAATAATAATGGAAACATATAACTACCATTGCTTACCATAATAAATAATAATGGAAACATATCACTGTCATTGCTTACCATAATAAATAATAATGGAAACATATCACTACCATTGCTTACCATAATAAATAATAATGGAAACATACCACTACCATTGCTTACCATAATAAATAATAATGGAAACATATCACTACCATTGCTTACCATAATAAATAATAATGGAAACATATCACTACCATTGCTTACCATAATAAATAATAATGGAAACATATCACTACCATTGCTTACCATAATAAATAATAATGGAAACATATCACTACCATTTCTTACCATAATAAATAATAATGGAAACATATCACTACCATTGCTTACCATAATAAATAATAATGGAAACATATCACTACCATTGCTTACCATAATAAATAATAATGGAAACATGTCACTACCATTTCTTACCATAATAAATAATAATGGAAACATATCACTACCATTGCTTACCATAATAAATAATAATGGAAACATATCACTACCATTGCTTACCATGATAAATAATAATGGAAACATATCACTACCATTGCTTACCATAATGAATAATAATGGAAACATATCACTACCATTGCTTACCATAATAAATAATAATGGAAACATATCACTACCATTGCTTACCATAATAAATAATAATGGAAACATATCACTACCATTGCTTACCATAATAAATAATAATATGAAAACATATCACTACCATTGCTTACCATAATAAATGATAATGGAAACATATCACTACCATTTCTTACCATAATAAATAATAATGGAAACATATCACTACCATTTCTTACCATAATAAATAATAATGGAAACATATCACTACCATTGCTTACCATATTAAATAATAATGGAAACATATCACTACCATTGCTTACCATAATAAATAATAATGGAAACATATCACTACCATTGCTTACCATGATAAATAATAATGGAAACATATCACTACCATTGCTTACTATAATAAATAATAATGGAAACATATCACTGCCATTGCTTACCATCATGAATAATAATGGAAACATAGTTCATATTCATAAGTGTTGCTTTGCTGCCTTTCTTTTTTTTTACACAGGAATCGCCACTTATCAAGGGGGCCACTCGAGGATACGGTTTTATGGGTATACATTGGTCATTATGATTATAGCGAAGTAAACATAAGTACTGGGGATTTTGTTAATTGGATTACTTAGGGGGACGATTCATCAAGAACTTGTTTACGTTGGACTTGAAGACAATCAAATTGTAGTCAGCTGAAAACCAGGCAATCGGAAGAGATTTTTCCCATGCGTGCAGTTCTAAGAAAGAAAGAAGCTTGGTTCATGGAATCTGCATTTAGGTTTAGGCTCAGATAAAGAGTGTGAGAAATTATTTATAATGGTTTTGGCTAGACGAGTCTTTTTCGTGAAAGTTTTGCGAGATAGGACCACAAATTGGAGCTCAGCCGAGCACTTGCCATGAAAATAACGATAAAGCAGAGAAAGGCTCGCAACAGCTCTTCTGTGGGAAAGAGGTTGCACGGAAGAGAAACTAGGCCACTAGGCTACAAAGTCTATTTTGAACTCTGTAAAGGAAGGATAAGCTGCTTCTAGCATCTTATCCTGCCCAGATGTGGCAACAGTACTCTATCTTAGGACGTACTTTGCTCTTATATAGGTAGAGAATTGCATCGGCAGTGAGATATCTACTGAAGCGGTTGAATGATCCCACCATATTTCCAGCGACCTTGGCAACGGATTTGATGTATGTGTTCCATTTCAGATCAGGAGTAAAGGTCAGACCCAGAAGTTTTTCAAAGCATCAAGCCTCCCCAAGAGGAGAACCATTCGTTTCAATTGATGCAAGAACCTTTCTCTAAGAGTGCTTTTACTGCTGTATGTGATTCCATTGTATAATAAAGACAAAGATGGTAATGGGAATTTCTCTGGACGTAATTCATAAGATTGCCTTGATATCTAGCACAGTAGTAAGACATAAGATAGTTGGTCTGCAGAAAATAAAGGACAGCCTGTTGATTTATAATGTTTTTTTTGAAATCCATTTAAAAGCGAGTATGCCTCTTCTTCCACCACGTTTTTGACGTAAGTTGAAAAAATTTCCTAACGTGCAAAATTTTGTAAGTTTAGTATTATTTCCATATATAAATCATTATGGCGATAGTATAGCATTTCTATTGTATTGGTGCTGGATATGAAAGCTTCGGTCAATACGAATATATTCTTTTCGTTCATTCAAGTGGCGTCCGGTCTGGTACAGGCATTGACGGTCATGGCTCTCCATCTATCCCTCTCCATGGAGGCATTCATGAATTCATAGTTGCTCATCATGTTTTATGTTTCCTGGGTGTTCATAGTGTCAACGTATTTTTCTCTGTTTCTTTTACCCACGATCTTTCTCGTTATTCTTTGCCTGTCCGTCGGAGAGTAGTTTCATGGTAATCTTTACCGAGCGAGGTGTTCTGATTCAGGACCCTATTCACGCTGTTTCTCGAATAATGTGATAATTTTCTTCTCCCCTGTTTTTGCTCAAAGACAGTTGCAAAAAATTAACATAACAATTACAGCAAAGCATGACTCTAAAATTTGACACAAATTTTATTCATCCTTCGTTGCAAAAAAGGAAATGCCTATTTTGCCTCTGAGCTGGTAATACCGCGAAAGGTAATAGTCCTTTTATCTTCAGCAGGAACTGGAATTCGGATTCAGCACTGTTCGAAGATCGGATAAATTACAGCCGTTTGAAAGGGTTGGTATGACGCCTTCTGGTGATGGATTCAGTTCTCGACTAGAGTCGACATCAGAGAAGTTCATAAAGCATGTTCATTTGGAGGAATTGTCATAAAAGACAGGTCAATAATTCTGACCTTAAAAATGCCTCTGGGAGACATATATAATGATAACTCAGCCTAATCATTTAGGCTTTAAAAATAAAATCCCAACGAGACGAAGGGTAGAGGCGCCAAATGTCTCATATGCACAGAGAGAGTTGAGTTCCATGTTTCTTCCACGGCTGCTGTAATTGGAACTGAAAAGAAAAGGCATTCAAAAACCCGCCAAACCCATCGCTCGGCTGTTAAAATCTCGACCAATCTGATTGGTCTAAACAAAGACAGTGGGTGGCCAATCAGCCAATGAGGGGCTTGCTTACAATTGTAGAATTCCTCACAATGTCTTGCCATAGCTTTCTTTCCAGCTCTACAGACAGTAGTTTGCAGTTTCTTTCTGTCCGAGCAATGCCCATACTGGACGATCGTCCGGCCCATTGTACCCAGAGGCATCTTCTGCACAGCACAACGAAATACGAAATTATGAACAGAAATATTTCTCTGTTTGCTTCCGCGTTACATCAGTTACCTGTTTTCCATGACCTCACCTTAACCTGATCAAGGGGCTGAGTGAGTTCTTGACCATGTCCAAGGGTCTCCCACAGACTAATGGAGAAAAGGGGCGTTTTACATTTCCTTTGACAGTAGTGCTGTTCCGCTACCCAACATATTCTTTTATAGATGGAAAATGTGTTTCAAGATCAAAGACTATTCTATACATTTGAATATAATATTCATGTTTTTGTTTATTGAAAAATCAGAGGGGCAATATTCCATAATGAATTTGGTAAAATCTCTTATAACGTCAGCTGAAAAAAAATCTTGTTATTCATCGTTTGTTAAAAGTAAACCAAAGATTCACTTTCCCACAGAAGAGATGTTGCGAGCCTGTCTCCGCTCTATCGTTATTTTCATGGCAAGTGCTCGTCTGAGCTCCAACCTATGGTCCCCCTCGCCAAATTGTCACAAAATAACACTCGTCTAGCTGAAACCACTATTAATAATTTCCCCCACTTTTTATCTAGATTCCATGAACAAAGTTTCTATCTTAGAACTGCACGCCTGTGGAACTCTCTTCCGTTTCCCTGCTTTCCGGCTGAATACAATATGGTTGTCTTCAAGTCCAACGTAAACAAGTTCTTGATGAGCCGTCTCTTTAAGTAATCCAATTTACCAAATTTCTACTGCAAACGATTACTATGATATTATCCCATTGACTACTGTACACTCAATAACCCTTATCCTCGAGTGGCCTCCCGGCCTTGATAAGTGGTGACTCCAATGTAAAAAGAAAAAGAACCTACCGATGTCAGATCGCTCCCTTGGGCCCAACAAAATGAAGAATCTGGGTTTCTTCCCTCACTTTCAGTAATCCATGTTCCTGTGTTGAAGGCAGAGTAAGACTAAATATTTATATTGATTGTATAATAATGTAAGTTTCCTGAAGTGTGTTAATTGAACATAAATGTATTTGTGGCGGCTGAATCACGAAATGATTTCGACGAACGCTAAAAAGTAAATGGCTTTCATTGCTACCGTCTATCTTCCGTTTAGATTCGCTTGCTTTCTCGCTTTCTAAACCAAGTAAGTTTCAAAGAAACGTTTGACCTCAAAGTATTTCCCAACTAATAAAGATCGTTTCAAGACACAAAATCAACATGCCTATGTGGATGTAATAAGCTTACGTCAAAAAAAATCTGCAAGACCTGGTCAATAAATGTTTTTTTGGGGGGTTTTTTTTTTTACGGACTTCATCGGTCGCATCTATATGAAGAACCCAAGAACGTCTACTCACCCACCTCGTATATTTGAGCCGAGAGATACGGAAAGGATACAATGACTCAGGTACGAGCCTTATCGATCTCGCACACAAATTCCTACGCACCAACAAGAGAACAGAAACGAACTACTGCTCACAGCTATACATGCACTAACAAAAACAAGGTAAAAACAACGCGCACACATAAAACACGATGAGTCGGTTACTTCTTTTTTTTTTTTTTTTTTTTTTTTTTTGTTAGTTTGAAGAGATCAAGGGGCTCTCTCCTGGGGCTAACACTTGATTTTGTTACGATTCAAATTTATATCTGAGGGCTCTTTTAAGAATAGACGCTGTTCCCTTTATGGCTGCTATTTGTATTTCGTTACAGCTTGGTCTTCCAGGAATTGCTTCTAAGTATTTCTGAAGGTTCTTTTTTATTAGGCCAGTTACTCCCGTCGCAACCGGTATAATGTTTATTTCTTTCAGAGACCATGTCGTGTTTATATCATTTTTTAGGTCCTTACATTTTGTTATCTTTTCCCGTTCAGCTCTATTTAGGCCAAATCATTTGGGACTGTGACGTCGATAATGAGTGTAGTGTGACCGCCCAAGTGTTACACAAATGTCCTAGGAACGGCAACCAATGTACGGTTGAATCCAGGCCCGCAGTTGTTAACAAGCAGTATTCCAGAAAACAATAAAACATACATCAGTCTGTTGGGTTTCTTCTCTGCGTCATCGTTCATTTCTGGTCCCAACGGCGGCAGTTCTGAGGAGGATGGGAGTGTTACTTTGTGTTTTCCTGCCAGCCCCCGTCTGTAATGATCTAGAAATCAAAGAGTGATGTACCTCTTTGTTGGGCTGTCCATTCCTCGAGGTGACTTCTTGAAGTTGTGCTCTAGCTGAGAAGCGTGACGGCCTCGTTCTGATGTTTAAGGCAGATTAAACAACACGCAACACAAGTCGTAATATATAAGAAAATCTGAACTATTTAATTTTACATGATATATTACAATATTTTACAATAAAACAATTAACACTCACAACAATTAGCTTTTCTTAACCAGTGCTGAGGAAGAGCCCCTCCCCTTTAAAGAGAGCCAAAAATATGCAGCCTTACCCCACGGTGGCCAGCGATTAAAACGAGTAATATGACCAAATTGCACTGTCGTCCCTTCCCCCCCCCAGAATGCCACGCTGCCAAATACTCACATACTTACATATGCATATATACACAATGAACATATGAAGAATCTAATTTTTGGTATTACGAACCCGATTTTCTTTCCCAAATACGTTTGCACTATGAGCATTTACTAACATGAAAATAACATTTATATTCTTATATCCTATATAAAAAATGTTTTGTTATAAAGTTTCGTTTTCTTCAATTCTTTATCTTGAAAATCTGTTTATGTTTTAGGTAGCAAGTGCTACCTGGTGTCCTTTCTATTTTTTGCAATGTTTTATTTCTTTTTTTTTTCATATGCACGTCTGTTTAATATGCTTCATTTTCTTCCATCGCTAAAACATTACTTTTATACCGAATTAATATGAAATGTTTGGCTATACTCAAAGACACTATCATCGTCTAGAGCGGCCCTACAAAAGCAACGAACCGCGTCACGTGTTAAATGAACTTTTATCGTAGACTTTCCTGTTATTCATGGATATGTTCAGAGCATATGTTAAAAACAAGAGCTGTGAAATGAAATTACATGTATTATTAGCATCAATCCCCCCCACTCTTGAGCAGGGTCCAAAGGAGAGTCTCTATCAACTCATCGAACTTGTGCCCTGTCGACGTTCCCTCGACAAACCCGTTTAGCAACAAAAACCCACCCCTTCACTGTAGAGGTTCCTAGATTTCTGAAAGCCTTCTACTCTAATAGTTTACTCCTTATGACTGCTAAAC
The DNA here is from genome assembly GCF_053919585.1 of Euprymna scolopes. NCBI lineage: Eukaryota > Metazoa > Mollusca > Cephalopoda > Sepiida > Sepiolidae > Euprymna > Euprymna scolopes. Next base: position 44,574,268 of record NC_136504.1, read on the forward strand.
TTTGGAATTCCGTCCTTGTTACATGCTTACATGACTGTACATACACGCAGAAGTTTAAGTGTAATTTGAGCAAACATAGTGCAGAATAATAAGTATTTACGTTCAAAATAATAAGCATTTACATTCAAAATAATAAGCATTTACGTTCAAAATAATAACCATTTACATTCAAAATAATAACCATTTACGTTCAAAATAATAAGCATTTACATTCAAAATAATAAGCATTTACATTCAAAATAATAACCATTTACATTCAAAATAATAACCATTTACGTTCAAAATAATAACCATTTACGTTCAAAATAGTAAGCATTTACATTCAAAATAATAACCATTTACGTTCAAAATAATAACCATTTACGTTCAAAATAATAACCATTTACATTCAAAATAATAACCATTTACGTTCAAAATAATAAGCATTTACATTCAAAATAATAACCATTTACATTCAAAATAATAACCATTTACGTTCAAAATAATAACCATTTACGTTCAAAATAATAACCATTTACATTCAAAATAATAACCATTTACATTCAAAATAATAACCATTTACGTTCAAAATAATAACCATTTACGTTCAAAATAATAAGCATTTACATTCAAAATAATAACCATTTACATTCAAAATAATAACCATTTACGTTCAAAATAATAACCATTTACGTTCAAAATAATAACCATTTACATTCAAAATAATAAGCATTTACATTCAAAATAATAACCATTTATGTTCAAAATAATAAGCATTTACATTCAAAATAATAACCATTTACGTTCAAAATAATAAGCATTTACATTCAAAATAATTACCATTTACGTTCAAAATAATAAGCATTTACGTTCAAAATAATAAGCATTTACATTCAAAATAATAACCATTTACGTTCAAAATAATAACCATTTACATTCAAAATAATAACCATTTACGTTCAAAATAATAACCATTTACATTCAAAATAATAACCATTTACATTCAAAATAATAACAATTTACATTCAAAATAATAAGCATTTACATTCAAAATAATACGCATTTACATTCAAAATAATAACCATTTACGTTCAAAATAATAACCATTTACGTTCAAAATAATAAGCATTTACATTCAAAATAATAACCATTTACGTTCAAAATAATAACCATTTACGTTCAAAATAATAAGCATTTACATTCAAAATAATAACCATTTACGTTCAAAATAATAACCATTTACATTCAAAATAATAAGCATTTACATTCAAAATAATAAGCATTTACATTCAAAATAATAAGCATTTACATTCAAAATAATAAGCATTTACATTCAAAATAATAAGCATTTACATTCAAAATAATAAGCATTTACATTCAAAATAATAAGCATTTACATTCAAAATAATAACCATTTACATTCAAAATAATAAGCATTTACGTTCAAAATAATAAGCATTTACATTCAAAATAATAACCATTTACGTTCAAAATAATAAGCATTTACATTCAAAATAATAACCATTTACATTCAAAATAATAAGCATTTACGTTCAAAATAATAAGCATTTACATTCAAAATAATAACCATTTACATTCAAAATAATAAGCATTTACATTCAAAATAATAACCATTTACGTTCAAAATAATAACCATTTACGTTCAAAATAATAAGCATTTACATTCAAAATAATAACCATTTACGTTCAAAATAATAACCATTTACATTCAAAATAATAAGCATTTACATTCAAAATAATAACCATTTACGTTCAAAATAATAACCATTTACGTTCAAAATAATAACCATTTACGTTCAAAATAATAAGCATTTACATTCAAAATAATAACCATTTACGTTCAAAATAATAACCATTTACGTTCAAAATAATAACCATTTACATTCAAAATAATAACCATTTACGTTCAAAATAATAACCATTTACGTTCAAAATAATAAGCATTTACATTCAAAATAATAACCATTTACGTTCAAAATAATAACCATTTACATTCAAAATAATAAGCATTTACATTCAAAATAATAAGCATTTACATTCAAAATAATAAGCATTTACATTCAAAATAATAAGCATTTACATTCAAAATAATAAGCATTTACATTCAAAATAATAAGCATTTACATTCAAAATAATAAGCATTTACATTCAAAATAATAACCATTTACATTCAAAATAATAAGCATTTACGTTCAAAATAATAAGCATTTACATTCAAAATAATAACCATTTACGTTCAAAATAATAAGCATTTACATTCAAAATAATAACCATTTACATTCAAAATAATAAGCATTTACGTTCAAAATAATAAGCATTTACATTCAAAATAATAACCATTTACATTCAAAATAATAAGCATTTACATTCAAAATAATAACCATTTACGTTCAAAATAATAACCATTTACGTTCAAAATAATAAGCATTTACATTCAAAATAATAACCATTTACGTTCAAAATAATAACCATTTACATTCAAAATAATAAGCATTTACATTCAAAATAATAAGCATTTACATTCAAAATAATAAGCATTTACATTCAAAATAATAAGCATTTACATTCAAAATAATAAGCATTTACATTCAAAATAATAACCATTTACATTCAAAATAATAACCATTTACGTTCAAAATAATAACAATTTACATTCAAAATAATAACCATTTACATTCAAAATAATAACCATTTACATTCAAAATAATAACCATTTACGTTCAAAATAATAACCATTTACATTCAAAATAATAAGCATTTACATTCAAAATAATAACCATTTACGTTCAAAATAATAAGCATTTACATTCAAAATAATAAGCATTTACATTCAAAATAATAACCATTTACATTCAAAATAATAAGCATTTACATTCAAAATAATAAGCATTTACATTCAAAATAATAAGCATTTACATTCAAAATAATAAGCATTTACATTCAAAATAATAAGCATTTACATTCAAAATAATAAGCATTTACATTCAAAATAATAACCATTTACGTTCAAAATAATAACCATTTACATTCAAAATAATAAGCATTTACATTCAAAATAATAACCATTTACGTTCAAAATAATAAGCATTTACATTCAAAATAATAAGCATTTACATTCAAAATAATAACCATTTACATTCAAAATAATAAGCATTTACATTCAAAATAATAACCATTTACGTTCAAAATAATAACCATTTACATTCAAAATAATAAGCATTTACATTCAAAATAATAAGCATTTACATTCAAAATAATAACCATTTACGTTCAAAATAATAACCATTTACATTCAAAATAATAAGCATTTACATTCAAAATAATAACCATTTACGTTCAAAATAATAAGCATTTACATTCAAAATAATAAGCATTTACATTCAAAATAATAAGCATTTACATTCAAAATAATAAGCATTTACATTCAAAATAATAAGCATTTACATTCAAAATAATAAGCATTTACATTCAAAATAATAACCATTTACGTTCAAAATAATAACCATTTACATTCAAAATAATAAGCATTTACATTCAAAATAATAAGCATTTACATTCAAAATAATAAGCATTTACATTCAAAATAATAACCATTTACGTTCAAAATAATAACCATTTACATTCAAAAAAATAAGCATTTACATTCAAAATAATAAGCATTTACATTCAAAATAATAACCATTTACGTTCAAAATAATAAGCATTTACATTCAAAATAATAAGCATTTACATTCAAAATAATAAGCATTTACATTCAAAATAATAAGCATTTACATTCAAAATAATAAGCATTTACATTCAAAATAATAAGCATTTACATTCAAAATAATAAGCATTTACATTCAAAATAATAAGCATTTACATTCAAAATAATAAGCATTTACATTCAAAATAATAAGCATTTACATTCAAAATAATAAGCATTTACATTCAAAATAATAACCATTTACGTTCAAAATAATAAGCATTTACATTCAAAATAATAAGCATTTACATTCAAAATAATAAGCATTTACATTCAAAATAATAACCATTTACGTTCAAAATAATAACCATTTACATTCAAAATAATAAGCATTTACATTCAAAATAATAAGCATTTACATTCAAAATAATAACCATTTACGTTCAAAATAATAAGCATTTACATTCAAAATAATAAGCATTTACATTCAAAATAATAACCATTTACATTCAAAATAATAAGCATTTACATTCAAAATAATAAGCATTAACATTCAAAATAATAAGCATTTACATTCAAAATAATAACCATTTACATTCAAAATAATAAGCATTTACATTCAAAATAATAAGCATTTACATTCAAAATAATAAGCATTTACATTCAAAATAATAAGCATTTACATTCAAAATAATAACCATTTACGTTCAAAATAATAAGCATTTACATTCAAAATAATAAGCATTTACATTCAAAATAATAAGCATTTACATTCAAAATAATAAGCATTTACATTCAAAATAATAAGCATTTACATTCAAAATAATAAGCATTTACATTCAAAATAATAACCATTTACATTCAAAATAATAAGCATTTACATTCAAAATAATAAGCATTTACATTCAAAATAATAAGCATTTACATTCAAAATAATAAGCATTTACATTCAAAATAATAAGCATTTACATTCAAAATAATAACCATTTACGTTCAAAATAATAAGCATTTACATTCAAAATAATAAGCATTTACATTCAAAATAATAAGCATTTACATTCAAAATAATAACCATTTACGTTCAAAATAATAACCATTTACATTCAAAATAATAAGCATTTACATTCAAAATAATAAACATTTACATTCAAAATAATAACCATTTACGTTCAAAATAATAAGCATTTACATTCAAAATAATAAGCATTTACATTCAAAATAATAAGCATTTACATTCAAAATAATAAGCATTTACATTCAAAATAATAAGCATTTACATTCAAAATAATAAGCATTTACATTCAAAATAATAAGCATTTACATTCAAAATAATAAGCATTTACATTCAAAATAATAAGCATTTACATTCAAAATAATAACCATTTACGTTCAAAATAATAACCATTTACATTCAAAATAATAAGCATTTACATTCAAAATAATAACCATTTACGTTCAAAATAATAAGCATTTACATTCAAAATAATAAGCATTTACATTCAAAATAATAACCATTTACGTTCAAAATAATAAGCATTTACATTCAAAATAATAAGCATTTACATTCAAAATAATAAGCATTTACATTCAAAATAATAAGCATTTACATTCAAAATAATAAGCATTTACATTCAAAATAATAAGCATTTACATTCAAAATAATAACCATTTACGTTCAAAATAATAACCATTTACATTCAAAATAATAAGCATTTACATTCAAAATAATAACCATTTACGTTCAAAATAATAAGCATTTACATTCAAAATAATAACCATTTACATTCAAAATAATAACCATTTACATTCAAAATAATAAGCATTTACATTCAAAATAATAACCATTTACGTTCAAAATAATAACCATTTACATTCAAAATAATAAGCATTTACATTCAAAATAATAACCATTTACGTTCAAAATAATAAGCATTTACATTCAAAATAATAACCATTTACATTCAAAATAATAAGCATTTACATTCAAAATAATAAGCATTTACATTCAAAATAATAAGCATTTACATTCAAAATAATAAGCATTTACATTCAAAATAATAACCATTTACATTCAAAATAATAAGCATTTACATTCAAAATAATAAGCATTTACATTCAAAATAATAAGCATTTACATTCAAAATAATAAGCATTTACATTCAAAATAATAACCATTTACGTTCAAAATAATAAGCATTTACATTCAAAATAATAAGCATTTACATTCAAAATAATAAGCATTTACATTCAAAATAATAACCATTTACGTTCAAAATAATAACCATTTACATTCAAAATAATAAGCATTTACATTCAAAATAATAACCATTTACGTTCAAAATAATAAGCATTTACATTCAAAATAATAAGCATTTACATTCAAAATAATAACCATTTACATTCAAAATAATAAGCATTTACATTCAAAATAATAACCATTTACGTTCAAAATAATAACCATTTACATTCAAAATAATAAGCATTTATTCAAAATAATAAGCATTTACATTCAAAATAATAACCATTTACGTTCAAAATAATAACCATTTACATTCAAAATAATAAGCATTTACATTCAAAATAATAACCATTTACGTTCAAAATAATAAGCATTTACATTCAAAATAATAAGCATTTACATTCAAAATAATAAGCATTTACATTCAAAATAATAAGCATTTACATTCAAAATAATAAGCATTTACATTCAAAATAATAAGCATTTACATTCAAAATAATAACCATTTACGTTCAAAATAATAACCATTTACATTCAAAATAATAAGCATTTACATTCAAAATAATAAGCATTTACATTCAAAATAATAAGCATTTACATTCAAAATAATAACCATTTACGTTCAAAATAATAACCATTTACATTCAAAATAATAAGCATTTACATTCAAAATAATAAGCATTTACATTCAAAATAATAACCATTTACGTTCAAAATAATAAGCATTTACATTCAAAATAATAAGCATTTACATTCAAAATAATAAGCATTTACATTCAAAATAATAAGCATTTACATTCAAAATAATAAGCATTTACATTCAAAATAATAACCATTTACATTCAAAATAATAAGCATTTACATTCAAAATAATAACCATTTACGTTCAAAATAATAAGCATTTACATTCAAAATAATAAGCATTTACATTCAAAATAATAACCATTTACGTTCAAAATAATAAGCATTTACATTCAAAATAATAACCATTTACATTCAAAATAATAAGCATTTACATTCAAAATAATAAGCATTTACATTCAAAATAATAAGCATTTACATTCAAAATAATAAGCATTTACATTCAAAATAATAACCATTTACATTCAAAATAATAAGCATTTACATTCAAAATAATAACCATTTACGTTCAAAATAATAAGCATTTACATTCAAAATAATAAGCATTTACATTCAAAATAATAAGCATTTACATTCAAAATAATAAGCATTTACATTCAAAATAATAAGCATTTACATTCAAAATAATAACCATTTACATTCAAAATAATAAGCATTTACATTCAAAATAATAAGCATTTACATTCAAAATAATAACCATTTACGTTCAAAATAATAAGCATTTACATTCAAAATAATAAGCATTTACATTCAAAATAATAAGCATTTACATTCAAAATAATAACCATTTACGTTCAAAATAATAACCATTTACGTTCAAAATAATAACCATTTACGTTCAAAATAATAAGCATTTACATTCAAAATAATAACCATTTACGTTCAAAATAATAACCATTTACATTCAAAATAATAACCATTTACGTTCAAAATAATAAGCATTTACATTCAAAATAATAAGCATTTACATTCAAAATAATAAGCATTTACATTCAAAATAATAAGCATTTACATTCAAAATAATAAGCATTTACATTCAAAATAATAACCATTTACATTCAAAATAATAACCATTTACATTCAAAATAATAAGCATTTACATTCAAAATAATAAGCATTTACATTCAAAATAATAAGCATTTACATTCAAAATAATAAGCATTTACATTCAAAATAATAACCATTTACGTTCAAAATAATAACCATTTACATTCAAAATAATAAGCATTTACATTCAAAATAATAACCATTTACATTCAAAATAATAACCATTTACGTTCAAAATAATAAGCATTTACATTCAAAATAATAAGCATTTACATTCAAAATAATAACCATTTACGTTCAAAATAATAACCATTTACATTCAAAATAATAAGCATTTACATTCAAAATAATAAGCATTTACATTCAAAATAATAAGCATTTACATTCAAAATAATAAGCATTTACATTCAAAATAATAAGCATTTACATTCAAAATAATAAGCATTTACATTCAAAATAATAAGCATTTACATTCAAAATAATAAGCATTTACATTCAAAATAATAACCATTTACGTTCAAAATAATAACCATTTACATTCAAAATGATAAGCATTTACATTCAAAATAATAACCATTTACGTTCAAAATAATAAGCATTTACATTCAAAATAATAAGCATTTACATTCAAAATAATAACCATTTACGTTCAAAATAATAACCATTTACATTCAAAATAATAAGCATTTACATTCAAAATAATAACCATTTACGTTCAAAATAATAAGCATTTACATTCAAAATAATAAGCATTTACATTCAAAATAATAAGCATTTACATTCAAAATAATAAGCATTTACATTCAAAATAATAAGCATTTACATTCAAAATAATAAGCATTTACATTCAAAATAATAACCATTTACGTTCAAAATAATAACCATTTACATTCAAAATAATAAGCATTTACATTCAAAATAATAACCATTTACGTTCAAAATAATAAGCATTTACATTCAAAATAATAAGCATTTACATTCAAAATAATAAGCATTTACATTCAAAATAATAAGCATTTACATTCAAAATAATAAGCATTTACATTCAAAATAATAAGCATTTACATTCAAAATAATAACCATTTACGTTCAAAATAATAACCATTTACATTCAAAATAATAAGCATTTACATTCAAAATAATAACCATTTACGTTCAAAATAATAAGCATTTACATTCAAAATAATAAGCATTTACATTCAAAATAATAACCATTTACGTTCAAAATAATAACCATTTACATTCAAAATAATAAGCATTTACATTCAAAATAATAACCATTTACGTTCAAAATAATAAGCATTTACATTCAAAATAATAAGCATTTACATTCAAAATAATAAGCATTTACATTCAAAATAATAACCATTTACGTTCAAAATAATAACCATTTACGTTCAAAATAATAAGCATTTACATGCAAAATAATAACCATTTACGTTCAAAATAATAACCATTTATGTTCAAAATAATAAGCATTTACATTCAAAATAATAACCATTTACGTTCAAAATAATAACCATTTACGTTCAAAATAATAAGCATTTACATTCAAAATAATAACCATTTACGTTCAAAATAATAAGCATTTACATTCAAAATAATAAGCATTTACATTCAAAATAATAACCATTTACGTTCAAAATAATAACCATTTACGTTCAAAATAATAACCATTTACGTTCAAAATAATAACAATTTACATTCAAAATAATAACCATTTACATTCAAAATAATAACCATTTACGTTCAAAATAATAACCATTTCGTCCAAAATAATAACAATTTACGTTCAAAATAATAACCATTTACGATCAAAATAATAACCATTTCGTCCAAAATAATAACAATTTACGTTCAAAATAATTAGCATTTACATTCAAAATAATAACCATTTACGTTCAAAGGGCAATATGCTTTTTTGACGCGAATAAGAGTAAAAAAGATATGTTTCGAATATAAGTTTATAAATTATATATACTTTATAAATACGTTCAGAATATAAGTTTATGGATTATATTTAGTTTATAAATACGTCTAGAACATAAGTTTATAAATTATATATATTTTATAAATACGTTTAGAACATGAGTTTATAAACTATATATAGTTTATAAATACGTTTAGAATATGAGTTTATAAATTATATATATTTTATAAATACGTTTCGAATATAAGTTTATAAATTTTATATATATTATAAATACGTTTGGAATATAAGTTTATAAATTGTATATAGTTTATAAATACCTTTGGAATATAAGTTTAAAAAATTTATATAGTTAAAAATACGTTTGAAATATAAGTTTATAAATTATATATAGTTTATAAATACGTTCGGAATATAAGTTTATAAATTATATATGGTCCAGAAATACTTTGGAAATATAAGTTTATAAATTATATATATTTTATAAATACGTTTAGAATATAAGTTTATAAATCATATATAGTTTTAAACTCGTTTGGAATATAAGTTTATAAATTATATATATTTTATAAATATGTTTAGAATATAAGTGTATAAAGTATATATATTTTAAAAATAGTTTTGAAATATATTTTTATAAATTATATATAGTTTATAAATCCGCATGGAATATAAGTTTATAAATTATATATAGTTTATAAATACGTTTAGAATATAAGTTTATAAATTTTTCATAATTTATAAATACGTTCGGATTATAAGTTTATAAATTATATATAGTTTATAAATACATTTGGAATATAAGTTTATAACTTATATATACTTTAAAATACGTTTGAAATATAAGTTTATAAATTATATATAGTTTATAAATACGTTCGAAATATAAGTTTATGAATTTTATATGGTTCATAAATACTTTCAGAATATTAGTATATAAATTATATATAGTTTATAAATACGTTCGGAATATAGGTTTATAAATTATATATAGTTTATAAATACGTTTGGAATATAAGTTTATAAATTATATATAGTTTATAAATACGTTCGGAATATAGGTTTATAAATTATATATAGTTCATAAATACGTTTGGAATATGAGTTTATAAATTATATATAGTTTATAAATACCTTTGGAATATAAGTTTACAAATTATATATATTTTATAAATACCTTTGGAATATAAGTTTACAAATTATATATATTTTATGAATACGTTTGGAATATAAGTTTACAAATTATATATAGTTTATAAATACCTTCGGAATATAAGTTTACAAATTATATATATTTTATAAATACGTTTGGAATATAAGTTTATAAATTATATATATTTTATGAATACGTTTGGAATATAAGTTTACAAATTATATATAGTTTATAAATACGTTTGAAATATAAGTTTATAAATTATATATATTTTATAAATACCTTCGGAATATAAGTTTATAAATTATATATATTTTATAAATACGTTTGAAATATAAGTTTATAAATTATATAGTTTATAAATACGTTTGGAATATAAGTTTATAAATTTTATATACTTCATAAATACGTTTGGAATATAAGTTTATAAATTATATGTATAAGAATATAAGTTTAGTACATGAGTTGTGTAACGAAATAGCGTATATTCTAACACATTAATATAAGGTAGTGAGATATCTTTTTTAAATACTTGATATCTTGCTAACGATGTCTAACTTTACATTTGGATGCTGATATAGGTCACACACGCTCTTTTGCGTCTCAACACACACACGTGTGTACTCACAAGTAATAATAAGATAACAAATGAAAGACAAGTGACACACGAAGCCTCTCCAAGCAGTCTTAAGTTACTGACAATATTTCATCATTGTTTCTTATATGAGACACTTTAAAACAAATTAACCTTCACCTTCTTCGAACTCGATACACTTTTGTTGTTACTGTGTTATTTTCATTAGGTTTTATTTTTATTTGTTTATTTTTTGAAAACTATTTATTAAGTTAACAGATTCTTTTACTTTCGATTCTGTTTATTCGTGGGTGAAGAGGGCGACTGGGAAAAGGTCAAGTGAGGACGGTAAAATAAACAAAAGGAATAAACATAAAAAATAAAAAATAAAAAAACCCGTCGACGAAGAAAGACATTTTTTTTTTCGTCGGTTTGTTAAGGTTTTCTCGGTTCGGCAGAATTTTGAGAGACTAGGCGCTTGCCTGTCAGCGAAGCTGACGGACAATTAGAAAAACAAAGATCTTTAGACGACAGTTGACCCGTTAGGGCAAGCACTAGCTGTTTGGTTACGATTCATATTAGGCGGTGTCTATATAATAATAAGCTAAGGGGCAAGGGCTGATATTGACTTGCTGCCCGCCTCAGCAAGATGTGACAGAAGGTCGGAAAGTAAGGAAGTCCAATCCGCGCCCCTAAAAGAGGGGCACTGAACTGTGGCCTATCAAAAAAATTGCCTGAGCATCCCCGTCGGCATTCCCTGATAGGGGCGCCTCAGACAACAAGCAATAAACTTGTCCCACCTGAAAAGGCCTGGGAAATGTAGACCTCCTAGGTAATACCCTAGGTGCATCAGAATTTTTTTAGGAATTTTTGACACCCCTAACACGAAACTTGAAAAAAAATAGGGCTTGAATTACATTTTTCGTGGAGTTATAAGCTTGGAAAGATGGGGTGGAATTATTCACTATTTTTCACGAAATTTCTGGCACACCTAGTAATACCCAGGTGGCGTACCCCAGTCCAACAAGTAGTGGGCCAGTTCCTGGCCCATCACCTGTCGGGTTGATTGCCTGGTTTTTTCTACTCAAATCTCCAAGTAACCGAGGCAGCAAGGAGACCCATCTTTCAATATCAAAACCAATGGGAGGGTTTTCATGTTCATATACATATTTTTAAAGTTAGATAGTCCGATCAGAAAAGATGTGTGTGTGTGTGTTTTTCATTTTTTTGTCTTTTGTTTGTTTTGTTTTTTTATGTGGGAGTCTTCATCAACTTATCGCACTTAAAATGCCATTCGAGGATAAGTGTTAATAATCGTCAGGTGTTCGGTGAAGCAACACTGTAGTGGTGGAAATTGGGTAGAATTTAATTATTTAAGAGGACTTGTTTATATATTATTTTATTGCAGTTCATTATTGAGATGAGTATTGATTTATTTATTGCGGACTATTATCCTCATTATTTTTAGTTGCTGTTTCACGGGGCCCGTGGCGCAGTGGATAGAAACGTTGAATCTCTAGGGTTTCTGGTGAGAATTGTCTGAAGATAGCGGTTTCAATCCTGCCCAAAGCCGGCCAGAGTCTTACTTGGTTAAAACTTAGTGGGACGACAACAACTATGAATGGCAGTAATTGCTGAGAATGCAGTTAGGAGAATCGGAATTCCCATCCCGTCGCGGTTACCACCTGACGAAGGCCAGAGGAATAGTTGGCCGAAACGTTGTGAAACAAAAACTAAGAAAGATGAGGATAATAGTCCACAATAAATAAATAAATAAATAAATAACTTGTTTATATTGGACTTGTAAACGACCATGTTGTAGTCAGTGGAAAACATCCTTGCGGTATAAAGTTCCATGGGCGGACAGTTTTAGGAAAGAGACGGTGTTCATGGAATTTGAGTTTAGTTTTAAGCTCAGGGAGAGAGTAACGGAAATTGTTGACAGTGGTTGTAGCTAAACAAGTGTTTGTTATGAATATTTTGCATTGGGAGCATAGATTGAAGGGGCATTTGAGCACTTCCATGAAAATAACAATAAAGCAAAGATAGTCTCGCAACGTCTGAGAAAGAAATTGACAATAGGAGAAAATAACACCACCAACTAGATTTCGAAGTCTGTCAAGGCAGGAAAGAGTACTCTGGGCAGCTCCTCCTCAGAAGATGTATTAGACTCTTATACATTCATTAAAATTTCCAGACACGATTTTCGTGATCTTTAACTTAACAATAAAAGCACTCGACTAGCTACAACCACAGTTAATAATTTCCCTTGCTCTCTATTTGTGCCTAAAAATAAAAAATAATTCTGTAAGCAAAGTTTCTTTACTATAAGTACCTCTCTGTGGAACACAATACCGCGGAACTGCTTCTTAGCTGACGATAAAATGGTCGTTTTTAAGTCCAACTTTCTTAAATAATGAAATTCTACTCATTTTTTTTACTTGGGAGTCACCACTTATCAAGGCCCGAAGTCCTCTCGATGATAAGTGTTAATGAATGTAGTGTAGTAACCGTTAATGGTTTTAATTGGGTAGAATTTAATTATTTACAGGGACGGCTCAACAAGAACTTGTTTACGTTGGATTTGAAGGTAACTATGTTGTATTCAACCAGGAAGCAAGCCAGCGGAGCAGTGTTCCACGGGCGGGCAGTTCTGGGAAATAAACTTTGTTCATGGAATCTTCGTTTAGTTTTAGGCACAAATAGAATGTGGGGGAATCGTATATAGTGGTTGTAGCTAGCCGAGTGTTTTTTATGTAAGTTTAGCAAAGGGTACCATAGATTGGAGTTCAGTCGAGCGCTTGCTAGAAAATAACGATAGAGCAGAGATTGGCTCGCAACGTCTCTTCTGTGGGAAAGAGTGCCTACAAGGTTTTGAAGCCGGTTTTGAACTCTATCAAGGCTGGATAGGATGCGTCGAGCAGCTACTACAGATGTGGCAACAGTACTCCATTTTAGGACTACCTTACTCTTATACAGATAGAGGATGGCATCAGCAGTGAGATACCTACTGGAGCAGTAGAGTTATCCAACCATTTTTCCAGCGATTTTGGCAACATATTTGATGTATTCCATTTCAGATTATGAGTGAAGGTCAGTCTCAGGAGCTTGTCAAGATATGGAGCTTCCTCCAGACGAGAGCCATTCATTTCAATTAGAGCGTGATGAGCATCAGAGCGATTATGATGAAAGGAGAGAAGCTTGGTTTTCGATGCATTAAAGTTAACCAGCCACCTCTTTCCCCATTGCACCACGTTCCTAAGTCCAGAAGAGAGAGAATCAGAAAAGTCTGGGTCATAACTGGTCTTTGAAGTGTTGTCATAAATCGTTGTGCCGTTTGCATAAATTTGCACCATTATCGATTATCACGGTATTGTCTCGCCAATTACCTGACACTTATCGTCGAATGGACTTTGGGCCTTGATAACTGTCAAAAAGAAAGCACCAGTACCACCAGCAACAGTAGCAGGGAGGTGATGGTGGCCCAGTGGTTAACAATAGGAACTGAGAACTTGGGCGTGCCGAATTCGAATCCAGTTAGTTCCACAGAAATACTTTCACTTAAGAACGTCGGTAACCGTCACGTGGTCCCGCCCATAAATACCTGATATCCTTCTAGAAATAATTCTTAATAGAAAGATATCGGGGAAACGAATTCTAAAAAAATCATCAGGAATGATGATGAAGAAAGAAATAAACAAACAGAATCAGCAGCATTAACAACGACACAAATGATTGTAAAAATGCAAATATTCCTTTCTCTCAAACTCGTTCGATAAGAATTAGGTTATGTTAGTGGGGCAGATTGCTGAAACAATCTTTCACTTAGTGATACAAGCACCCAAATTGAAATTTGTCAGGTTTGCTTCTGCAGCCATCTTGAAAACTGGCAGCCATCTTGAATTTTCTAATGGCTAACGTTCTTTTCTTGAAATGTATGTTCTGAACGCCATTTGTGCCAATTTTTGTGCTTGTAATTAAAAGATTCTTATGGAATATTGAGATAACCTGCCCCACTATTATCTTTTACTCTGACGGCATGTCTGTTGCTTCAAAATTCTATGACGGTCGCATAAATCACTGCCACGCACAGAAAGAGGGTTTGTTATTTGATCGAAGGGTGTGCGATGTTAAATAGAGAAAGGAAATATAAGGTCCTTTCACTTCTGGATAATTAAAATATAATTTGGCCCAATTTATTTGCTCAAGAATTTATAATCTATAAAACCCTATGTTTCATAAAGATTATGGTTGCTTACTCGTTGGTAATTTATCGTGGACCTATTCTTTTATTGTTTTATTCTTTTATTCTTTTAAAGAACGAAAAACAGGTTTGCATTTTTCCTTCTTTTATATTTTCTTTATTTTATTATTTCTCTCTTTCTATCGCGTGTTTATTGTTACTCTTCAGTGAAATATAAAAAGCATATATATATATATATATATATATATATATATATATATATATATATATATATATATATATATATATATAACGCATTCCATTTTTTTCTTTTTTCCTTTTTTTTTTTTTGTACTCAAGGTTATTATGAAAACTAATAGATAGAGTTCAAAATAGACTTCGTAGCCTTGTAGGGGATGTCCCTTTTCTCTTCCCTGCAACCTCTTTCTCATAGAAGAGATGTTGCGAGTTTGTCTCTGCTTTATCGCTATTTTCATGGCAAGTGCTCGGCTGAGCTCCAATCTATGGTCGTTACAGTTTATCTTTTTCTGAACTTACAAAAATTTACCTAAGATCTTCTCAAGATATTATTATTCCCGACGTTGTAACAGTAAATGCGAAAATACGCACAGACTTATAAAATTTCGCCTCTAGCTCTGAATGTATGACGCCAGTCACGTGACTCTATCTTTCATCCTCTTTTTGACGAACACTGGAGACGAATTAACGTTCGTTCGGCATCCTTTTTAACGTCTTCTGTAGACCCGACAAAACGTGAAATTTCACATACCTTAGAAAATTGGACATGGCCTTGTCCTATGGACATACTCTATAAATCGATTCTATATACAAACAGACACACACACATACACCTATATATATATATATATATATATATATATATATATATATATATATATATATATAATGGATCCTCCAGTCGATTTCAACGTATGAGCTCCGCCACAACAATCAAGTTACTCAGAAATCCACACAGATGACTTGTTTAAAGTGGGGAAGGCTTTGTGTAGAACCAACTACACCTTTTGTTACAACTGCTAATCTTTGTCGGTGCAATGGCTGTCACGATAGGGAGCATACAGTAGATCTCAGGTTTTTACATAAGATTTTTCCTTATCCTGTATGCATGTCTTAACGAAGATTAGGGATGAATATCCTCCAGTGAATTAAACGCGCTTTCAGATACCAACGTCGAAATTTCTACGTCTTGGCGTGGTACATACGGCCCCTAGCATTTTCAAATGGTCACCCATATATATATAATTATTAGAAAGTGTGAGAGAATATATATATATATATATATATATATATATATATATATATATATATATATATGAATGTAACTCTTGGTTCGTTCGTACTTAATAGTCTAAATAACTAAATAAATGATTGCTTCGTCATTTTGGTATATGTTTACTGTACCTATGCGCGTTTTTATATATCTCTTTTTAATTCTAACATTATACTTAATTTTTCTATAATAAATAGGTGATTTTCTTTGTACCGATGGGCCATGTTTTTTTATTTATGGACAATTATTTATCACCGCTTGCCGTCACGTGACCAGTGTTTCCAATTTAGCGGTTTTCCCGCTAGATCTGGAGATTTCGTTTGCAATCTAGTGGGGAATTCTAGAAAATCTAGAGAAATTCCGCACCCACACACCCGCAATTTTAGATTAAAAATAAAGAAAAGTGCTTGAAAATACTTTAAAACAGAAAATAAACTCATTCATATAAGTAAAAAAAAGTAGCATTTATTGCCTTTGGTAACAATTATTTATTGATTATTTGTTTTGCTTTTCACCTTTTTTTCGGCTAACCATTCTTAAGTCTCGCTATAAAATCGATTTTTCCAAGTACATTTTAGGGGGGGGCATTCCAACCTCCGTAGTTCAGTTTAAAATACAATCTAAGCAACCCCCCTTAATTTAGAAGTATTTAGTCGAAAATTCTAAAAAGCAAGAAATAATAGCAAAAAAAAAACTTATACCAAATACAGTAGAATTTAATTATCTACCAACCTAAATACTTTTAACATGCTAAAACAAAGTTTTTTGGGGTTTTTTTTAATTTTTCTAATTTCCAAATATGTTGTTCAAAATGGATTTTACACACTGAATAAAAAAAAAAACAAGTATCCGCTTATCGCTTAAGGAGTAAGGAAGCTTAATTTCTCAAAAGTTGTAAACAAATGACTTATCTACCACTAACCCTAAGTTCGAGTTGCACTCCCAAATTTAGAGTTAGTGATAGTCATAGATTTTTTATACAATTTTCCAAGAGTGAAGTCCCCAACGGTTAAACGACATGCAACCAGTTAATTGTTGTAAAGACAACTTTTAATAAAAGAAATGAAATAAAAATAACTTGAACACAGTTTCAGCACGTATAAAAGATACTTGAATTTTACTGCATTTGGTATCAGGTATTTTTGTTATTGTTTACAATTTCTCGAATATTAATTATTTTACACAAATGATTGTATTGTTCCTACTTACTTGCTCCCCCCCCAAGAGCCGTCATTCATGATTTTACTTATTTTTACTAATTTTTAGACGTTTATTTTATTTAATTGTCAGCATGAACAAACTTTTTAAGATGCATCATATGCTAACACTTCAGCGAAGTTTACTGTATTTATTTTTTAGCAAACATTAATAGCAGAAAGTTTTCCAGTTTATTTATTTTTTTGCATAATTAATGATGGAAGTATGTTTTCTGTTTTTCTTAACATCTGTTGGAAAAAAATAATTTGTACAGTCTCTTGAAAAATCAAACTTTTCTCTACTTTCACCTAACTATTTACAATGTTCATATAAAGCATTCATCTGTTCTTTTTATATTAAAAATTCCGTTTTCAAGAAGAAACGTTTACTGCCAAATTTCGTTTAAAAACAGTGCAAGTTTTCCTGATGTTTACTGTACCCATTTTTTTGAAAAAAAAATCCAACTTCTCTCTACTTTCACCTAACTATTTACAATGTTCATATAAAGCATTCATCTGTTCTTTTTATAATAAAAATTCCGTTTTAAAGAAGAAACGCTTGCTGCCAAATTTCTTTTTAAAAAAAGTGCAAGTTTTCCTGAAGAAAACCCCCCAAAAAAACTTTCATCTAACAATTTATGGTAAAAAATTAAAATTTTTTTTGGGGGGGAGGGGGGAAACAACTTTTCTTGATAAAAAAAAATTGCAAAAAATTATAAAAGTAAATAAACGAACAAAATGCAATTTTTCTTGAGGAATGTGTTCCATTTTAATAAACTGAGCCACAGCAACGAGTGGCCGGGTACAGCTAATATATATATATATATATATATATATATATATATATATATATATATATAACACGGAAATTAATTGATAGTATCAAAAATGTAAGTGTCTGGTTTAGATGCTTGAAAATACCATAAGGTTGAAATAAATTATTGCATCGACAATTATGTAATTTCCGTGTTATATTTTTTATGTTATTGCTCTGTTTACCACATTGAGCTCTCATACCCGGATTTCCTCTGGAATTATTCCATTATAACACTATATATATATATATATATATATATATATATATATATATATATATATATATATATATATATGCATATAAATATATATGTATATATATATATATTCTCTCACACTTTTAACAATTAATACATTTAATTAATTAATACATTTAATTAATTAATACATATATTTTTTTTACTTAAATTTTAATACATTAAATTTTTTGACACC
Organism: Euprymna scolopes; assembly: GCF_053919585.1. Lineage (NCBI taxonomy): Eukaryota > Metazoa > Mollusca > Cephalopoda > Sepiida > Sepiolidae > Euprymna > Euprymna scolopes. The sequence continues at coordinate 44,593,480 of NC_136504.1, forward strand.
GAATTAGAAATATAACCCCACATAAGCATTGGTCAGATGCTTGAGTTTAGTAGAAAATTGCGAGAAAGATAAATTATTCGTTCAGTTTAAACAACCGATGTTGGTGATCGAACAAGCTTCTTCATATTTCATTGCCTCTCCGCGGAAGTTAAACACAAGATCGATTTTTAATATGGGGAAATTCCAGTTCTCCAAAAAGAGATACTCTGAATTGAACAAAAATTAAAAATTATCTCAGTGTAAAATCGCTTCTCTTTTCTTCGACCGTAAACAGAATAGTCTAAGCGTAGCATAAGAACAGATACTACACGTTGTTCCTAGGAAAAATTGCTGTTTTCTCCTACATACAGCCCTGACTTTTCAAGACTGAGATTACTAGGCATCTCCTGTCTTTGCGATAATCATCTTTTGTTCTTAGTTTCTTACAAGAAGTGGTTTCCCTCCTTGTCTGGGGCAATGTCCATAAAAAATATATATATATATGTGTGTATTAAATTTTAATTAATCAATATTCTAATAACCGTATACATAATGTTTTATTTCAACCCAAATTCATCAGTAAGGATGGTGTAAGTGTACCACCGATAGAACGATTCGAACCCCGCACCCGAATAATCCGAATTCAAGCTTCTTACCGCTCATCTGTCGAGATGAGTGTAATGCAGCAATCAGTCTCTCGAAATGATTAACAGGGACGCTACAGTAAGGTTAGTTACACATCTCCATGCTGCAAAGGTTGACGTCGAACTCAACAAGGTTTGCAGGACGATGACGATTACCGGCAACCTAAAATCGATCAACCTGCCATCTATCTATAGGATGTCCGACATCGATCTGCCGCAGATTCGTCGAGAGGCGATATCAAAAACAGAGCGTGAAAAGCAGTACAATGACAATCGTCATGCCGTACATGAACATCAAGAGGTGCCGCAGCGACTATTACCTCGCAAGTGTTTTGCCGACGTCACCGGCCTCGGACGAAGAACACAAACACGGCACAATCTGCACAAATGGACTTATGTACAAGACATGACGCTCAGTGTCCCTGTGGTGCTGACATGCAGACTATCGCACACTGTCCCCTGAGCGAGGCATGCTCCGATGCGGACCTGAGAGATGCCTCAGACATTGCTCGACGATGGATTTCGAGTAGGAGCGAAACACTATGATGATGATCGCTCATCTGCATTTCAAATACGAGAGAAATAATGTTCGTTCGTTTTTTTTTTTAATTTGTAACCACGGAAATGGTGGCCTATCTACTCAAGGGAGAGAACATTGCCAAATTTGAATCTATTATGAACGGGGTTTGATAAGATAGATAGATAGATAGATAGATAGATAGATAGATAGATAGATAGATAGGTGTGCGTACGTACGTACGTACGTACGTGTGTGTGTGTGTGTGTGTGTGTGTGTGTGTGTGTGTGTGTGTGTGTGTGTGTGTGTGTGTGCACGTTCGCCCACCTCTATATTCAGGCGTATTAAATACTCTGGCGAGTGCGAGAGTGTTTGGGGGAGATATGTAAAGGCCAAAGGTTATCTGTTGAAGTTCTAATAAACTGGTCGTATATCATGTTGCGTACAAGTCTGAGAACACAGCCGGACCCAAAGAAATATGGGCGTGTTTCTCTAATCTTCTTCTTCTTCTTCTTCTTCCTTACTTTTTTTCTACTCCATCTTCTTTCCCTCTCTTTTTATGGCAATAGTAATGAATATAATTGTTTCGCGACAACTTACTTCTTCAAGTTCGCAATACAAATTCTGGATGTGTATTCATTCTTTTTGCGGACTGTTATCTTCATCTTTATAGTTGTTGTTGATTCACCACGTTTCGACTAACTCATCCTCTGGCCTTCTTCAGGTGATTAACCGAGACGGGATAGGAATGCTGAATCTCTTAACTGTATCCCCAGTAATTACATAGTTGTTGTTGTCTCATCACGTTTTGACTAACTAATCCTCTAGCCTGCTCGAGTACGATTGAAACCGCTATCTTCAGACAATGTTCACCCGGAACCGTGGTACTCAACGCCTTTATCCTATGCGCCACAAACCCTGAAAGGTGATCAAGGTTGGATGTTATGGTCTTATAAATCCAATTTTGTGTTCTTATCTTAGTGAAATAACAACTATGAAGATGAGGATAACAGTCCGCAAAAAAGAATGAATGCACAAATTATAAAACTTTATAAAGTCTATAAAGGATTACAAAAATAAAAGAAATTAAAAAGTAAACGCTGAATTTTTATTTATATTTTTTTATTATTAGTCCCTTCAGACGAGGCGTATTGCCACTGGGATGTAAGTAGCTACTCTGAATTAGGGGTCAGATTTATAGTGAGAAGCTGTGCAGTTGGATGTTTGTTCACATTACATTTAAGTTTCTGCATGTTGGTGCAGTCGGGAAAACCGAGAGCATGGGGGGGGGAGAATTCCAAACGAAGGCAGTTTGAGGAAATAAGTTATTAGAGTAGAAAGCTTTCCGGAATCCGTGAATCAGATTCGTCGGAGCATACTACACAGAAGAGCGTGGGTGTAACATTGCAGCGATAGGACAGGGATTGGAGCTTTGTATACAGTGCGGGGCCTGTTAGATCAGAGGCTCTTGTTTTGATCCCATCTAGGAGAGAGAGACTAATGGTTGACGCGCTATCACCTCCCAAATCACAATCTAAGTTCATTCGTCGACATATACGCAGACGACCCTATCATTTATAGTAAGACTACAAAGGCAAGCAATGACCAAGATGTGAGCAAGTGATGCAATGGGGCAAAATGTGAGCAAGTGATGCAATGGGGCAAAATGCGGTTGGTTAATTTCAATGTATCCAAAACCAAGCTTCTATTTGATCACCACTAAATTTCTTATCCGCACTTGGCCGCAATTGATATGAATGACAAGAGCACCCTACTTCGACAAGCATTTGGAACTGACCTTCACCCCTGACCTGAAATGGAAAACTTACATTAAATCTGTTGCCAAGGTCACTGGAAAATGGTTTCATCTTTCTACCGCAGCAGAAGATATCTCACTCTCTCCACAATCCTCTACATGTATAAGAACCAAATACACCCTCAAATTGAGTACTGTTGCCACATCCGAGTAAAAGCTACCCGGAGTACTCTAACCTGCTTTGACGGAGTTCAAAACTGACTTCAGAACCTAGTAGTCGATGCCCTTTTCCCCCTCCCTTCAACCTCTCTCCCACAAAAGAGACGTTTCAAGCCTGTCTCTGCCGTTATTTTCACGGCAAGTGCTTGTCTGAGCTTTAATCAATCGTCCTCTCTCGCCAAAATTTCACAAAAGGCATTCGTCAAGCTTCAACTACTATCAACAAGTCTCCCTATTCTCTATCAGTGCCTAAATTTAAACGAAAATTCTATGAACAAAGCTTGTTTCCTAGAAAATTCCCGCCTGTGGAACACTGTGGAACACTGTGGAACACTGACCTGCTTCCCAGCTGACTAAAACATGGTCATCCTCAAAATCAATGCAAACAAGTTCCTGCAATCCCGTTACCTTAAATGTATGCAGTGCCGTATAACAGCGTCGGCGACCACGGCTCTCCAAATTGTAGAGCCATGGTAATCTCCGCAAGATTGCCGTATGTTCATTAAACATTAAAGACGGTAGTTTCCCGTTGCTTTCCATTTTCATTCGGGTGTATTCATCATCATCATTATCATCATCATCATCTTGCGGCCTTAGCCGAGATTGAACTCTTGAAGTCACTACACCCTTCCAGTATTCCCTATCTGTCATAGCACCCAAAAGATCTTCATTGGAGATAAATGTATCTCGTTGTATCCTATCTAGAAAAGTTAACTTTCCTGATCGATTGTGAGATGATGGGTGCCTCCACAGTACAAATGATGAAACAAGTTCATCTGTGACACGTACACAATGTCCAGCAAATTGAACACGTCTCTTACAAACTGAGGTTGATACTCTCGGTGAGTCTCCATATATCATTTCTAGGATTGGGTGGTTTCGACAGACAAAAAAAAAGAGTCCAAGTTTCAGATCCATAGAGTAAAATTGGCTAAATAAGTACGCGGAAGGCTTGGATTTTGAATTCGCGAGCAAGATTGGATTTCCAGACCTTATCCATTTTGTTACAAGTAGTCCATGCCATGCCCTTTCTAATGTAAAAGTCTCTCTCAGAGTTCCTGGTGTGTGATCCTAGATACTTGTAGTCTTCAACGCATTTGAGTATGTTATTTGTGAGGGTTTTAATTTCGTGATTGTTGCGAACGTTAATTAACACACACTCAGTCTTGTTAGCATTCAGGTGAAGCGCTGTACAGTTCGCTGTTGATTCAAGAGATGATAGGAGTGTCTGGTTGCTAATCAGGTTGTCAGACAACAGCGCAATGTCATCAGCAAAATCAGCATTGGTGATGTAAAGTGCAAGATTACGTGAAGTTCTTCTCGGCTGATACATCAGTCCATTATCATTGATTGTATCCGCAGAGATACGCATGATATAGTCTATTACGATGATGAAAAGGAAAGGTGCAAGTGTATCACCTTGGAGAATACCAGCCAGAATGTCGAAAGGTTCTGTTTCACCATCTGGGGCCAGGACAGTTTGCCTGTGTGTTTGTATACAACACTTTCGTTGCTTCAATGATTTCTACTGGTATGCCATAGAGTTCAAGAATTTCGAACATAGTTTCACGGTTGACTGAGTCGAAAGCTTTGCTGAAATCCACAAAGATAAGAGCTGCAGTTTTATTGCAGAATGTGATTTCCTCAATTATTCTTCGCAATGTGAGGATGTGTCCAAGAGTGAAGCGACCTGGGCGAGAACCATTTTGGTTTTTGCGTAGAATGGGCTCTACTTCAGGGCGAATACGATTTAGAAGAAGCTTGCAATATATTTTCGCTGCTATAGGAAGCAACTAAATACCGCCATAATCCGTTGGTAGTGTCAAATCACTCTATTTGGGAATGGGAATGTTTTGCGATAGTAGCCAAATAGTTGGTGAAACGGGGCTGGTCTTTGCATAGTTACACAGGTCGAGAAGTAATTGATGAAAGATAGGGCCCTTCCACAAGATGGCTGGAATATTGTCTGGACCAAAAGCTTTATTCATTGTCTTCTTTAAAACACATTTTAACGCTGCAATAGTGTACTCTTTTGTTGGTATGTTCAAAGCATTACTAATTTGAACTTTTGGGAGAGGGCACGTGGTTTGGCAGATTTGCGGGATTACCAAGGAGGTTCTTAAAATGGGAAAGCCAGTTACCAAACTGTTGCTTGCAGCAGCCACCTTTGTTTGTTGGTGGAGATTTGGATTCTTTTCCCGCTAGTTTATTTATAGTTTTCCAAGTTGCAGAGTGTTGTCGATTAACATGAAGATGGGAAATGTTAGTTAATTTCTCATTAATATAAGTTTCTTCTGCCTTAAGATAAGCATGGTTGAAGGATATTTTAGCAGCTGTTAACTTCTTATTATTGCCCATGAGAAGGGTGACAGTGGTACATAGAGGAGATATTCTTGAGATTTTCTTGAGCTTCTGAGATTTTTATGTCTGCACTAACTTGACTTCTTCCTGATTTTGTTTCTTGCGGGAGTGTAGTTAGAGCCACCTCCTCGTTAGCTTTAATCAAGTTTCCATTGATCAAGTCTATGTTCCTTTAATCTTACTGAGAGTTCTCCGAGTCAAAATGAGAGAGTTATTGGAATCTGTTAAACACATTTACTGCATACTGAGATGATAGATTTTCTGTCGCGGTAGACTGCTTTCAAGTCAATGGCTTTCATGGGATCCGCAGTTGGTCTTTTTGAAACTCTAAAACTCCGTTTAACTGTGGCAGAGACAATTCGATGGTCAGATCCCACAGGAGAGAAAGATGAATATGCTCATGAGTATGAAGAAAAAGAAAAGTTTGTTTTTATTTTGTTTTTATTTCGGTATTGTAATCTTAAAACTTTTTCTTAACTTTGCTTCTTTTCGGTTGAGAGTTTGAACAACAATAACAGCAAATATAAACAGAGAAAGTGAAAGTTAAGTTTGTTGGGGGGGGGTCGCAATCCTCGCTGGATTTATTTTTCTAACGTCTTTGATTACGTTTGAAAGTTTGCATCGATTCAAATTTAAAAAAAAAAAACACCACCACCACCACCAACAACAACAACAACAACAGCAGCAGCAGCAGCAGCAGGGTGTATCCCTCCCTATGAGTTAAACGCACCCCCAGATACCAACCTGGAAATTTCTAGGACTCGGCGCGATATATACAGCGCCTAGCCTTCCCAAATGGTCACCCATCTAGTATTGTCCAGGCTCATCGTTGCTTAATTTCAGTGATCTGGCGAGAACCGGTGTGTCAACGGGATTATACCGTATAAATAAATAGCCAAATTCTGCTTAATTCCCGCCCAAAACGATCACTGAGGTATTCTCTCACTGACCACTTTACACTCAATAACCTTTATCCTCGAATGGCCACCGGGTCTTCATAAATGGTGACTTCCTTGTAAAAAAAAAAAAAGCTCACATGTCGCAACAATATTCCATATACTGACGAATGGGTTGCTTTATAGAGATATAAGACACTAGCAGGTGGAAGAAGTTTTGTAGTCTTATAAACGGGAACCCACATTCTTTGCAGCAGACATTGCAGTTACTTCTTTGCATTTACACAAATTCATATTACCTGTGAATGGTGTACCGAAGAATTCAAATGCTTGACTCTCATTAGCCTAATGGATACCGTAGCGGACTATGCCGATTTCAAATCTAATCATGTTAATACTTTTAGGGACGATATAAGCCCTCTCCTCAATCAGCTACAAGTAAAGGAATGATTTGCCGTAAAGCAGAAAAACAGACGAATAGGAATATGTTTTTTTTGTTTGTTTTTTTTTTACTTTTATAATGTTGACAAATGTGTATGTACGCTAGTTTTTTTTTTTTTTTTTTTTTTTTTTTGTAAGGTTATATCAACCTTTCGGGGTTTATTTCGGCTCATTTTGGTATGCTGTCATAGCGTCGGTAATAGGCTGGGGAACAATGGTTCAATCCATGGTCGAATTTATCGACTGGTGTTAATCATGACACCCTGCACTGATGATTCACGAAATAATGAAACACTAGTGTCTGTAGATATTTAATAATTATTATAGTAAATAATTATGTCAACCTCTTTAAGAACCTCGTTTCTTATCGTTGAGCACTTTCAGTTGAAATAAAAAGTCGATCAATTTAGCTCTTGCAGATCATCATATAATGATTAGATCACTCTGACACACGTTAAAAAGCATTTTAAAAAATAAATAACTGTTTAAATTTTAACAATGTTTCTCGGGGGTGATCGTAGCTGAATGGATTAGGTCCTTGCTAATGAAGCCAGGGATGGCTTCTCTTGCCGGGTTCGAATCTATCGACTTGTGTTAATCGTGACACTCTGCACTGATGTTTCCCGAAAGGATGAAGCAATATAGTAAATAGTATAGTATTATAGTAAATAATTATGTATATTTAATTTTATTATTTTTAAAACAGTATTATATATATATATATATATATATATATATATATATATATATATATATATTTGTTTATTGTTATATAAACATGCTCACATCCCGCTGCTACAAATAGCCACTTGTTTCAATCAAACAACAGATGTCATCAGACAGCGACTTGACTATTCAAAAGTTCAATGAATAATGGATTTTTATTTTAGGTAGGAACTCTTTCAAAGTTGGAGTTAAAAAACTTAAAACACAGAACTTTAATTATAAAATGTAAAGAGGGAGGGGCAATTTAAATAAAGTTAAAAGATTACAATGGAGAGAGAGTGATTGAGAAGAAAAAAAAAGGAATAGAGAAAGAAATAGAGAAATAAAATAGAGAGAAAAAAATATATATATACATATATACACACACACATATATATATATACATACATACACACACACATATACATATATATATGTATATGTGTATATGTATATGTATATATGTATATATATATGTGTGTGTGTGTGTATATGTATATATATATATATTTTTTTCTCTCTATTTTCTTTCTCTATTTCTTTCTCTGTTCCTTTTTTTTTTTCTTCTCAATCACTCTCTCTCCATTGTAATCTTTTAACTTTATTTAAATTGCCCCTCCCGCTTTACATTTTATAATTAAAGTTCTGTGTTTTAAGTTTTTTTAACTCCAACTTTGAAAGAGTTCCTACCTAAAATAAAAATCCATTATTCATTGAACTTTTGAATAGTCAAGTCGCTGCCTGATGATATCTGTTGTTTGATTGAAACAAGTGGCTATTTGTAGCAGCGGGATGTGAGCATGTTTATATAACAATAAACAAGTATTATCAGCTCTTTTTATTGAGCACTATCTAACAACCTCGTTGAATTCATTAGTCCATTACTTTTGAATATAATAAAACCCGAGTATATATATATATATATATATATATATATATATATATATATATATATATATATATATATATATATATATATATATATATATATATACTTATTAATACTTTTTAACTGAAATTTTAATATATTAAAAATCTTGGAATTTTCATACAGCAATAAAATCAAAGTCAAAATTAATTGACTCAATTATTTAAGTTTCATGATTATTAGTTGTCATAATCGAACTTGCATATAATATTTTCACAAAATCAAGACTACCCAATAAAAAATGAGATCATCATATTGTGTATTTTTATGCGTTATAATTGTTTCATAACTATTTGGACAATTTTTATCGCGTAAAAATATTCTAAAATAGCTACTCTTCAGACGGTAAAATGCGCGGGTTGTATAGTTTTAGTTTTATATATGAATACATTCATAATCTGTATTTTAAGAGATTAAGCAGTTGAACCTACATCTACACCACTTATATTTTCTTTTTGTTTTTACTTCGAATTTAATGATCTCACCCATTTTTCGTATTTCTACTTTTTAAATAATATTTGAACCAGCTACCTTTTTTTAATATTATGTTAATCTTTTGTAAGTATTTTTATTTTAATAATTATTTATCATTCCCCAATTTATTTTTTATTTGATTTATTTTCCCAAATGCTAATCTACACCTTCAAATTCTAGTTTCTACTTAGGGTTCCACTATTTCTTTCTCAATCTACGATAGTTTCGTATAAACTTTGTTTACATGTTACGATCTACTAATTATTTTTGCTTAACATGTTATTTCTTAAAAAGGAACTGTAATTAAATGATTAACTTAAATAGTATTAATCAGAATGTATCTTCATACCATATTGGCTGTCAATAATTTAATCTTTTTTTATTTATCTTTTCGATTCTTATCATTATCTAAATTATCTTATTTTATATCGTAATATCTTGACGTGCTAAGGGAGATAACTTTATTTTGTCAATATTTATCAATTTATCAATTTATCGAAATTCCATGCATTAATATTTTAATATTAAGACTTTAGTATTTATTAATCACCTTTATTTAATTTTAAATTTATCATTCTAACATTATCTTCTTTATAACAATCTTAGTTCAATTTCTCACTTAGTTTTCTTCAACTTTATATTTTGATTAAATTTATTTCAATCCATCCTAATCCGTTTGTCTCCATATCTTGCGGCTAATTAATGTTAGATTCTTTTCATTCTTGTGTTATTTAAATTACTCAGGTGTTATTTTACCCACTAGCAGTACCGCCCGGCTTTGCTCGGGGCCTATGTACTGTTCATAACTTTATGTACATATGTATATATTAAAAAGTGTGAATACGTACGGTAATGCCTTTCTATATAATAGACTTCCTTGACTATTATGTTAGTAGAGACCGCAGATGTGAAAAAAATTTAACTTTGACCCCAATTTTGACCCCTTAACATTTATTGTTTGGGCTCTAATTAAATTAAAATGTTTGACCCATATCCAAGTTACCTACAACTAAAATTTCAAGTGTTTAGACCCAAAATTGCCGGAGGAGTTTGAAAGAGTCTGCAAAGGTCAACTCTGTAAACTTTGACTTCGTAGCAGCCAAATTTTCATCCAAAAGCTGAAAAAGCTTACTGCATGTCTGAATACACTTTATGTAAAATTGCAAATGTTTAGCCTCAAAATTGGCTTAATAGTTTGCTAGAGACTGCAAAGGTCAAATCTTTGGAACTTTGACTCATTGGAAGCCAAATTTTCTGCAAAAGAACGATTAAAAAGCATGAATGAATCATGTCTGAATATACTTTATGTAAAATTTCAAATGTTTAGACAAAAAATTGGCTGAGTAATTTGATAGAGACTGCAGAGGTAATTTTTTTTTTTTACTTTGACCCCTATTATGAACCCTTAACATTTATTGTTTTGGGCTCAAATCAAGTTAAACAGTTTGATCTATGTCCAAGTAATCTATATCTAAAATTTCAAGTGTTTAGACTCAAAATTGGCGGAGGAGTTTAGTAGAGTTCTCAAAGGTCAAATCGTTGAACTTTGACGCCTTAACAGCTAAATTTCTGGCCGAACACCGATTAAAAAGACTTTACCAAATCTTAATACTCCTTATCTCAAATCTCGAGTCTGTAGACCGAAAATTGACAGACTTATTTGGTAGAAAAATCTACACAGACAGACAGACAGACACACACACACACACACACACACACACACACGCACGCACGCACGCACAGACTTTCACTTTTATAGATATACTAGCATTTCAGCCCGGCGTTGCCCAGGTGTTTGGAGGTGTATGCTGAGCAAAAAACAAGGGTTAATTTTTTTTAAATTTGACCCCTATTATGACCCCCTTAACATTTATTGTTTTGGACTCAAATCAAGTTATTAAGTTAGATCTATGTCCAAGGAACCTATATCGGAAATTTAAAGTGTTTAGACCCAAAATTGTCAGAGGAGTTTGGTAGAGTTCTCAGAAGTAAAATCATTGAACTTTGACCCCTTAACAGCCGAATTACCGATCACATCGATTTTCCCAAATCTCAGTACCCTGCATATCAAATTTCGAGTCTGTAGACTAAAAATTCTCAGAGTTATTGCGTATGGAAATGTACACACACACACACACACACACTTTCACTTTTATACATATATAGATATTCGCGCATATTTTATTGAAGAGGATCTTCGTTCTTCTTTTTATGATCTTTCTTTCGAATTTTTCTTGTTTTCGTACAAGTATTTTTGTTGTGGGATCCAAAGTTCTTATAAAGTCCCCTAGTTTACCGAACGTTTTCGGTCTCGATTGACCATCGTCAGGGTTGTTCTTCCTGTGCATCCTACTTATTGATTGATTTGTTCTCTGTCGTTTTACTGTTTTTATTACTAATTTACTGTGTGTAGTTTCGCCTAATTTGAATTTTTTCCCATTTTTTCTTTCATTTTTTTTTCTTCCTCTTCACCTTTATCGTGTTAGAATAGGTGGAGAATTCGGCTGCTGTTGTCAAAGTTTATTTTATTAATGGTTGGGTTTTTACTTTTTATTATTAATGCTTCTAGCATTGTTAGTCGTTGGTAATTATTGCAAGTTTTTAATATGTTAGTGTTATTTTTTAAAAGTTTCTTGTATTGTTTGGAGGTGGTGTTTATTATGTTATGTTCTTGTTCGAGGTGTTTGCAAATAGTACTGGAAGTGTTCTGATGTCCTGTGAGACGTCTTCCCAATGTAGTGATATAGATAACGATTATCAAAATTAAAATTGTTTCTATTTCTCCTATTTTCGGTTATAGTTATTTGTTTTTATGCGTTCAGTTGATAATCTAATGATTTATTTTCATTGCACGATTTTAAAATATTAATATTAAATTTTTGTTTGAACTGTAACAATTGCTGCGTCAAACTAACCTGGTATAGTCTAACCTAATCGTAATCATAATATCATTTTATATGAAGATAAAAGCGACATGATAGATGACGGTCATTTTTATTTTTTTATTTTTGTTTTTATTTTTTTGTTTTGTTTTGTTTGTTTTCAAGACGGCCACGTGGACGAGGGGTCAAACGATAGTTTTATTAAGTTATCATGAAATATAACTACCAATTGGGGGCGTTGACATAGCGATTTCTTAATGAAGTCAGTCAGTACGACAACGACGACCCATTGGCTTACATAGATTAACTAGCAGATAAGATAGCATAAATAAGACAGTGTTGGTTGTCGACCACGATCCCCTAGTACGTATAGGTGCACGCGTGTTGGCATTTACATGGGGGAACGTATAGGTATTAATGACTATGTTGTGGCCACGAGAGAAGGGGATAGACTATCTACTCTGTCGGGTCTATTGTGTTCAATTATACTCTAATTCGCTCGGGATAGGTAGGGCTACACTTTTCAAACTATGTGTTAATTAACCACACGTGTTCTATTAATTGTACTGAATGAGTCGGCTTCAGCATGAATTATATGTCAGTATTAAATAGCTTTAAAAAAAAAACTGTCGATATGCCGTAATGGTATATTGTTGTTGCCACTGGGCTGTTTGCATCAAAGACTAGAATCTCTCTCTTGCACAAGTTACAAGAAATATGGGTGCAAGTACACTATACTAGCGAAATTCGGAGAACGAAAAAAATCGATTTAAAAAAAAAACAATGGTATCTACTGACATTTTTGTGTCAAATTTCAACTAAAAGCAATTATATCTACTTAATTGGTATGTTCTTAAATATTACCGCATTTTTTTTTGTTTTGTTTTTTTTAACACGAGTTTTCGATCTTTATCGTAAAAAAACACTCGCCATATCTTTGAGGGAATGGTCACACGTGATATGGTAACAAGGGAAGCAAATCAGTTATGTTAAAAAAAAAAAACAATGCAAGTAGCTCATATTTATGATTTTAAACGCACAATTTATTAAAAAAAACTATATATATATATATATATATATATATATATATATATATATATATATATATATATTAGGCACCGCCAAAACTGGGGGGGGGGGCAGGTAAGTACTTTTTGACGGACCGTCTTTTTAAAAATCTACCAAAAATCAGGTAATTATCCAATCAATACAAAATTTTCAGCGATTATTAAGAGAGGAATGAACTTTATAACAGTGTACTTATTTTTCATAAATAATATTTACATATACATATTTTTTTTTGTTTACAACCCCCCTTGTTTTGAGGGGGTTCCAAATATGCTTAAAATAATCATCTGAAACTGAACAAAACATATTATGTTGTGGTAAGGGACGGGATTATAGATTAAAAAGAAAAAAAACTTGTTTGCATACCTTATTTTGATGTCTGAATATCAGAACTTCGATTGTGTTTAATTATCCCGCTTTTGAGTTTTGAAGTGTGAAATTCGGTGAATATGTTAAGTAAAATAATTAATTTAAGTTAAGCAAAACAAAAAAAAAATTTTTTAATATTTATACGAAAAAAGCCACTTAAAAATCTTTGATAAATAAATTAACAATTTCTTTTTAGCAAGCCGAATAATGCATGACCATTATTAAACAGGGCATGCTTTGAAGAATCGATAAAAAAAAAATTTCGATAAATATTGTGCCCTTTGTGTTAAAAATATCATTATTTTTCGATCAAGTTTGGAAACGTTTGCCGCCTTTCGACTACGGTGGACCAAACGCGCTGAAATAATTTTTTTTTATTCTGCTTTAAATTGCTCCCCTCCCCGTTTTGGAGAGCCTGGCCCCCACACACATACACATTAAAAACCAAACTCATACAAATGGTCACCCATCTGGTACTGGCCAGCCTCAGCGTTAATAATACATTGAAATTTTCGTCACTGAAAAATAAGTTGTTTTTTTTTTTTTGCTTTTTGGTCTTCCGTAGTTTGGTTTTTATCAAGTACAAATGTAAACAGTAATCAAATTGACTCGAAGTAACTGGTTTCCTATATGAATAAGTGGAAGTTACTTACATTATAATATTTTTGCATATTCTCAAAGAAAATCACCCTAAATCTTAGTTAGACAAGAAATAAAAAAAAATTAATTCTTTCAAAAACCTTTTTTTTTTTTTTTACTATTTATATACGTCTTTTGCGCAAAACAAAAACCGCCAATTGTTAACTTTTGGGGAAAATTTAACATTTAAAATTTAATTAAAAATAGTACAAAAAGTTTTACATTGTTCTGCTTTCTATATGATAAAATTCAGGGTTTTATCTTTCTGGAAAAAAAAAGTTACTCAGAAATAATGGATTTTAATAAATGTAATTTCGTTTTAAAAAACAACAACAACTTGATTTTTCGGCCATTTTTGGCGGTGCCTAATATATATATATATAGAGAAATAGTTACATATTATGTACCATTGTTTTGGACTTTCCGGTGTTTTTATTGTTTTGTCTTGTTTTTTTTTTTTTTTGTTTTGTTTTGTTTTTTTTGTTTTAGCCAAACATTTTATTTTTGCTAATTTTCGTCAAAAAATGTTTTCTTTGAGAATTTTTCCTACCTTATCGTTTCTTTCGTAATTTTTTTTATATATTCATTACTGCAATATGACAATTAAGTAAAGACTAATAGTTTACTTTGAAATTCAATATTAAGAATTTCGAGATTCGCTATTATAGTGTAGCTGCACTATCTGCCAATCTCCATCTCATGTCGCATCGCCGCACTGCCGCAGTTACATCGCTTTGTCTGTTTTGCAAATACTTCCACGAAATGTGCTCCGACGAACTAACTAGCTGTCCTTGTATTACATCAACGTAAATACCCTCGACCAGAAACAGAAATCCCAGCCGAGCATTGTAGAGACCTCTTATATGCGGAAAGATTTAATATTTTAATCGCTTCTTTCCTTGCACCGATTTCTTTTGGAATTCCATCCTACTTCCTGCTTGTCGTGACTTATAATCATGCATAAATTCAAAAGTAATTCTATCAAGGATGTTGCACCACCCCCAAAAAAAGAATCTTACTCTTATCACAGTAGCCCCTTACGTTTTGGTAGCAAATTATTAGTTTGATGCAAAAATAATGTCGTTTTCATATATATATATATATATATATATATATATATAATGTATTTTTTTTGACGTTCACTATATATATATATATATATATATATATATATATATATATATATATATATAGTAAACGTCAAAAAAAAACTACATTATTTTTCCACCAACCCAATAATTTGTCTATGGTGAGTAAAAGTAAAAAAAATAATAATTTTAATAAAACATAAATTAAAAAAAAACATACAACCAAACTAAACCACAGGATATGATGAATATTTATTATACATAAGTTTTAGATAGATTTGCAATATATATATATATATATATATATATATATATTATATATATATATATATATATATATATATATATATATATATATTAATGTTTTATCATCTTGTGTGGGTGGCTTTATTTTTCGAATATTAAACCTAGCAAAAGTATATATATATATATATATATATATATATATATATATATATATATATATATATATATATATATATATTGTAATATAATAACAAGAACAAACGGCAAGGCGTGACCATGTAAGTTGTCCATAATTGTGTTTATTCTAATTTTTTTAAGTGACTAAATATGCAACAATAATATAATTTTGCAGACTTCTTAGTTGCAATACGAAACAATATTGTAATGGATACTTTTTGAAAAGTAATAAATAACTAACTAAGAAAACTTCATGTTTGGAACTTGAACTTGAAATAATAATTATTATATTACCTTATATATATATGTATGTGTGTGTGTGTGTGTGTGTGTGTGTGTGTGTGTGTGTGTGTGTGTGTGTGTGTATTTGTGTGCGTGTTACTTTTTACTATCCTTTTATAACTGCGATGATCAAATTTTGAACTCCTCTAAAAATTATATATATATATATATATCCGCATACATGTCATCTGCATACATTACTGTTTCACTGTATCACAGCTCATCAGTGCGTCTAGACCAGCATTTCCTCTAGCAAGGGATTGGATCTATAACTATTGCGTTGATAGTCGGCAGTTCTAACCTCCGGCCCATTGAATTGGTGCTCGCAAATGACCTCAACAAATGTCCATTTAAATAAACATTCACCCACCGCTTTTACGGTACTCGAGCTGCTTATTTATTTACAAACATCGTGTCCAAAATAGAGATTTACTTTCTACTCCGCATATATTGTTCTGGGTCAAAAATAGGAAGCGAAGCAGTAGAAAAACAATATATATATATATATATATATATATATATATATATATATATATATATATATATATATATATATATATATATATATATATATATATAAAGGGCATAAAGACGCGCAATACGTATATATTTATATTTATATGTATATTGCGGATGCGCGTCTTTATGCTTTTGTCTGTATATATTGTTTTCTTACTACTTTACTTCCTATTTTTAATCCAAACTAATATATGCATTGTTGAAAGTAAATCTGTATTTTTAACAACCCACGGACTAGCTCTGTGAATTTTTACGACTTTATTGATCGTTTTATCGAGAATCTGCAGGATTCATGCTAGTTTTGCAAGTCCATTCAACACTTCGTGCGTGATTTATATTTTTACAGGCGTCGTTTTCATTACCTAACTGTTATTAAACTACTTCACTTTGGTATTCTTATTCGGCTATTTAAACTGAAAATGTTGTCTACCGAGATATTCGCAGGGAGTGGGGGAACTATGAGGCGATATCATCGCGCTGTCCGCCATGTTGACTGATATGTATTTTTTTTCACGCGGCGTTTCACTTCCGTTGTCAAACACGACTTCCGGCTGACAGCCAAATGTCTTGTTAAGGTGATTCGTGTCGGTTGTCTGATAGTTTATGAATCAGAAATGGCCAGTTTTAATGAAATCTAAACACGGAAGCAAACAACAGTTTCAGATAGACATACACCAACTGATCTGCTCACGCATTCAAACGCTCATACATTAATACATGTCTGAACGTATTTAAGTACGCACACACACGTATGTATATATATATATATATATATATATATATATATATATATATATATATATATATATATATATATATAGTGTACAATAATAAAGTTGTCACCTATATTTTTATTAATAAACAAATTAATGCAATTTTTTTACAATAGCAATATATTATATTAAGGAAACTTCTATTCCCCACGTGCAATATATATATTTTCTCTGGGCTAAAAAAAAAAAAATGTTCAGAATTTTATTAAAAAGAAAATTTTCACATGAAAAAAAAAATGTGGTCAATTATTCAATTTATTTTTTTATCCAAAATGCCATAAATACAAGATATTTTTACGGGAAGGCATTATTCTGATCGAGTTAATTATGGGTATGAAAAAAAAAATTATAAGTATGAAAAAGGCTGGAAATCACTAAGAATTATTTGAAGATTTCTAGAACTTCCATTTTCTTCTGTCCAAAGAATTATAAGAAAACATGAAAAATATGGCATCATCAGTGACTTAGGTAGAAATGCAAAAAAAAAAAAATGACAAGTAATAATGTATTTTTAAATAACGAAATCTCTACTAATAAATTTTTTATCATGTAGAAAATTCTTCATTTATGGCTGATTCGGGTTTGGCTTTATTTTTGAATATTTAATTGCAAATTTTTTATTTTATTATTGCCCAAAAGTTATATATGAAATTGCAATCCAATGACTGTGCTGGACAACTAATGGATTTAGGGTTGTTTTCTTGGACTAAAATGCATTCGAAAAGAGCCAATGTACCCAATTTTCTTCTAGAATTAAACAAGAACTTAGCATGTTGCAGTAATAGGTTGCATTCTATTTTAATATCTATGAAAACTGATCCTCAGACGCCATGATATCAAAAAACACCCCTAAAGCATAACAAATCCTCCTCCAAGTTTTACATTTACACATTTTTTTATTTGTCTCGTAATTTATTTTTTGCCATATTTTTGGTTCATATCAGCATTAAAGAGATAAAATTTTGATTGATCATTGAATATCATGGTTTTAATTTTATCCTTGGACATTTTTATCCATCTCTTGCTTGCCTCAAATCGATTATTAATATGTTGTAGTTATAATAACGATTTTTAGACAGAGTGCCAAGTATAAACAGATAAATAGCTTTTAATAGTTTAATGGAAACACTCACTATTCTTTTTTTGGTTTTCTTAAAAGTAAACTTATTTATTGGATTTGGGATTCAAAAATTGAATTGACTACTTCTTTTTTACAGATGAAAATTTTCTTTTAATAAAAAAAAAATTATAACAAAGAATATATATATATATATACTAGCAAAAGTACCCATTGCTGACTGGGTTCAAAAACAGCCTACAGAAAATGGACACTGATTTATGAATAGATATAATAGGTTATGAAAAGGAAGGGTTGTAAAGAGAAAGCTTCGAATTTGGGGCTATCAAAACCAAAGCAAAATATGATGAAAGTAAAAATAAAATAGATAAACCCCATAATTTATTATACCATACCTGTTCACACTGAAACACTTATCACAATGTTCTATTAAAAAAACCTTGTTAAACTTTGTGACATGTTTCTATTCTATGGAAGTCAGGTGCGAACGAACACCCCATAATTTTATTATACTATATTTCTTCAAACTGAAACATAATTATCAAATTATACTTACGCAGATAGATATGAAAAGTCTTTATTAAAGTTTGTGCCTATTTCCATTCTATGGAGGCCAGGCGCGAACGCAGACCTCACAATTTTATTATACCATCCCTATTTAAGTTAAAACATACTTATGAAAGTATTATTATGTACATCTATATCAAAAACACTTGTAAACGTTATATTTTATTTTTTATTTCCATACTTTGTGGACCAGGCGCAAACGCAGACCCCACAATTTTAATGAACCACCGTTCTGCCAGATCAAACATACCCATTCCTGTGTCTCGATACATCTTCTATCATTATATGTAATCAGTTTTTTTTAAATAGTCAACCATATAGGAGCCTATTCGTGACCAGACACACACACATTCAGCTTTATATATATATATATATATATATATATATATATATATATATATATATATATATATATATATATATATATACCCAACTCAACCAGAAAATATTCTACATAGATTACCAATCGAATCATTCGAAATGTATGAAGAAGCCGTTGATGCCCAACATTTCCAAAAGAGTTTCAGAACTTTCTAAGAATGAGAGCCTTTTTGATAAAAACAAGGAATATTACAATGATGCCCTGATGAGATCGGGATACAATAGAAAAATTGAATATAATAGAACCAATAATAGTAAAAACAACAAACCTAACTGCACAATCTCGTATAACATGGCAATGAGAGCTAGAAAAAAAAACAAAGATCAATAAGGGAAACGTTGATAGTGATCAAAAGAATAGGAACGGTGGGGGTAATAATAACAGCAGAACAGGTGAGGATGAGGGCGGTACATTTAATAAGAGAAATAGACGCAAGAGACAGGTTTGGTTCAATCCATCATTCAGCGAGCACATCAAAAATAATATACCTAGGGAATTCTATAGCATAATAGATAAAAACTTCCCCCCGGATAATAAATTAAGCAAAATAATAAATAGAAACTCTGTAAAATTATCTTTCTCAACGTCTAGAAACTTAACTAACATTATAAACAGCTGCAACAATAGAAAAATCAGCAAAATAAGGAATAATAATGAACTAGCATCAAATGAAAGTACCTTAGACAAAAAATGTAATTGCAGAATACCTGGGAATTATCCGTTGGGTGGGAAATGTCTAACCTCGGAAATAGTGTATAAATGCGAGATAAAAGCCGGCAATACTAAGAAGATATATCTTGGGGCCACGGAAACCGTGTTTAAGGATAGATATAGAAACCACGTAGTATCCTTTCAAAGAGAATCTGAGATAGAAACTAATAGAGATGGCGCTAACGATAGCAGGGGGGAGGGTACAAAAATCAGCATTAAAAACAAAAAGAGGAATACAACTGCATTAGGCGATTTGGTCAGGGAACTTAATAGAAATAATAAAGATTTTGAATTAAAATGGTCAGTAGTGGATAGGGGGAGGAAGTATAGCCCTGGGAAATCAAAAAGCTGCAATCTATGTTTATTGGAAGCCTTTTACATAGTGAATTCCAAAGAGGAAATTTTGAATAAAAGACTAGATGCCATACAAGGATGTCTTCACAGAAATAGGTTGCTGCTATCACGCCTTAAATGCAACTGAGGTATAACATTTACAACAATAAAGATCCTCGGATGCAAGGATTAAATTCTAATGTTGAGTTAAATAGCTGGGAATGATGTAATCTAAATGAAGGATCGAAATCTAATAAGCAAATATAGGTTCTATTATTTTAAACTGGGTAAGAAATATAAATAAAGTATAAAGCTCATCTAAGAATGGAAATTTTTGTTCCATAACAGTGAGCATTTTTGTATTTAGTTGTAGCAGTATTGATGGTGAAATAAGTGATACCCTCTTCAAATCAATAAAACAACTTAACAATAAACTAGCAATTGTTATTAAAAAATTAAATTAGCAATTTGTGCACTGGAAATTAATTTAATTGTTTTTGTCATCTGACATCTAAAGTTTGTAGAATTCATGCTGGTTTATTTATTTATTTACTTTACCCTTTATTCTAAAGGTTTTTACCCATAAATGCAGGGGTAGACACCTTCTCATCGTAGTGAAACACATTTGTAGCTATTGGGTGGTTTTGCTGTCAGAATAATAGTTAGAGGATATATACTATTTTGTTTAGATACCCAAGAATACAACACACGAATTGTAATTCTGGCTTTGAAGACATGGGCAACCCAAGTTGTTATTGAATAAATAACAGATACAGGTTAAACCCATGGGTAAAAAAAAACAGTTTTTAAGATTAAAAATATAATTTATATTTTTAATTTGTTAAATAAGCTATCGTAGCAATTTCTGGATATGTTAAATTAAATTAATTATTAAATCATAGACGCTTTCTAGTAATCCCCAGACCGAAAACATCAAACGGCCTTAATTATCTCCCTTTAGCTGTTATGGGAACCAACATTGGCCTCTTTTCCAACAGAATTAACTATTACCAATTAACAACGAAATTGGATTATCTCCCTTCGCAATTGTTTTTAGTAACGATATGAAAACATTTAATTAGAATGATAATGAATTTTAAAATATTAGATAATGATAAATAGATTAGAATCCTTTACTCGAAATGTTGTATGAGGATTAATATATTCAATATGCAATCTTTTTTATTTATTCTGATATTCAATTAAACATTAAACCTAAAATGGTCTTAAATCTATGTATTAAAACAATCGATAATCTGTAAACATTACTCGATACTAATAAGCAAATACGAAACTAAAATTAACCGTAACGTTAATGCAAGGTTGTTGTGGCCATATTATAAATATAGAAATAAAAAATTAAAAATTCTTTTTAAAATTAATTATGTGAAATAAAGAAATAGAGAAATTAATTTAGGAATTCAACGAATGGGAGATATTAAAAAAAAAATTTTTTAAATGATAAGGGTTTTTTGTGAAAACTTCTTATGACTTTGTTTTTAAATAAGGATACGAAAATTAGGTGATATATAAACATTTAAATGGGATTTTCACAGAGGTTACCTCCAGAGTGTATGTTTTTCACATGCTTCTTTTTCCATTAAAGGATTTTTTTCTTTTTTCTTTTCCTTTAAACAATGTTCTATTGTCAAGAATGTTTTTATTCATAATGTCTGAAGAATGCTGGCTTTTGTGAAAATTTTCAAACGCCATAATGTTTGAAATTGTCAATCTGGCATTGAAACAATTGTAACATAAAATGAAATACACTTTTTGTTGCTATCAAATCCTTTTTTGAAGTCTTGATTTTACTTACATTAATGCTCGATTATGAAATATGATAATTTTGTAGATAACTTTTTAAGTCATCTCCCTTTTTTAAATTCTCTCTTTTTGGCTATATATATATATGTATATATATATATATATATATATATATATATATATATATATATATATATATATAACATGCGGGAAATAGAAGTTTGTTTTGTTTTGTTTTGTTTTGTTTTTCAATATAAATATATATTGTAAAACATTTGCATAAATTTATGTTTAATAATAAAAATACGTATGAATCACTTCTTTTTACACACTGTATATATACATGTATATATATATATATATATATATATATATATATATATATATATATATATAAAAGATGAAGAATAAAAGTTACATCAGAGAGAAAAATCTCCTTAGGCTATGGTATTTCGATTCTAAGTGCTTCTCGTCAGAAGAGGAGTGTTTTTTCTCTTATTCTTTCCTTATTGATTTTATTTCTCATCCTTTATTTAATATATTTAATTGCTCCTTTTAACCGTGTGGAACTTTTTCTATCCTGATAAGTTTGCTTTCTTAAAGATATATTCTTTTATTCTTTGTTAGTTTCATTTAATATATATATATATATATATATATATATATATAAGAGAGAGAGAGAGAGAGAGAGAGAGATTAAGCGGGAGAGAGGGAGGGAGAGACAAACAGACAGAAATACAGGCAGACAGGCGGGTGTGTATGGTGCGTGTGTTTATTTTTATTTTCATCTTTCTTATTTTCTTCTAGCTGGTGGTAGGACATCTAACTGGATGTCAGACATTCACCTACTATCTTATACATTCCAACTGAGAGATCTTTTTATAATTCTAACCGCCTCTTAAAGTGCAATTGTTTGTATCTCTCTTACACTTACTCCCTTGTATTTTTGACATTCGTTTTCATGAATTCGATTGCTCCGAATTTGAAAGCTAGCACTTGAACTGTCGAATAATCACATTACACTTTAACTTCTGCATGTCAGTGCAGTTGAGAAAGCAGGAATCCGGAAGGGAGTTCCAAAGTCTAGCAGTTCTGGGAAATAAACTATTATAGTAGAAGGCCTTCTTACATCTAGGGATCTCTACTGTGAAGGGGTGGGACTTTGCTGCTTGTTGGGTTTGTCGGGGGTATTTACGCCGAGGGGGTACAAGGGTTCGTAGTTCGTCGGAGCATCCAACATGAAAGTAGTTGTAGAACAGGCAGAGGGATGCAACATTGCATCGATCGGACAGAGGCTGAATGCTTATTATTCACGCAAGTTTTTTTTTTTTTTTTTTTTTTTACTATTAGCTGGTTATGCGCGGCCTTGCTAGTAATAAGTAATCTATCTCTACTTCTCATTGTGACTTTTTGGTTATCGTTGTTTTCTAATATGTCAGGCCCTGTCGGTGGGGCATTAGAATACACCGACTGTCCCCCCCCCCTCTGCAGAGGGTAAAAGTCCCTCAATGGGGGTCCTGGATATGACCTTAAACTATATCCAGTGGTGAGGCCCCAGCTTGTGGGCTTTGGGGAGTGTGGAACCACCCTTTAATTACCATTGCTCCCAGGTCCACTCTGACCCAGAGTGGTAGTACCTGTTAGGGTTCCAACTATGACAAACCGACTTGAAAACAACAAATATATTCTATTAAAACATTTTTCTTCAAAATCTTTGGATTCGGCATTAAATAACCCGATATGCCGTAAAACAAAAACAACCAACCAATCAACTAACATGTCAAAACATTTCTTGTGTTATGTCAATCAAGTCACTTGTGTTATGTCAATTAAGTCGATGCGTTTTGGAAATGTGCACAGATAATGGGAAGTAACTCAGACATGTCTTTTTACTCGCTTGTTTCGTGATGTCAAAAAGTCCCAGACGAAACCACTATTTTGCCCACTTCACTGCAAGAGTGCAAGGTTAGTTTTGAAGTCAGTTTACATTGTGAGAGTGAGAGTGGGAGCCCAGTTCCCCCCACCCAACACCACCACCACAGGGCAAGAACTGGCATAAATAAAGACCTGGACAGAGATATGTTAATTTGGAAATCAATTTCTTAAAGTCGTCCAACCGACACATGTCTTTATATAAAACGGATGTTTAATCGATGATGATGATGATGATGATGATGATGATGATGATGATGATGATGATGTAAACGGATGATTTTACAAACGAAGCCACAAGCATATTATTCTATATATATATATATATATATATATATATATATATATATATATATATATATATATAATTTTTAAAAACTCAAAAGAAAAAAAGGGAGAACAAACGTGACATCATAAACCTGTCAACGTCACTTCCCGTAAATGTCGACCTTTTTTTTTTTTTTTCCTGTTGACAGGGTAGGATGGAAGTTCGACCGGACAGAGTGAGTCCATCTTCTTGATACTGGGTACCAAAATCGCCCATGCCAAGACACGCATTACATCAGTCAGTCATAAATTGTTTGACTGCTTCGTCGGCAGAGAAATAAACAGTGGGGCCGTTTTTATTTTATTTCTTACCCGTCGCTTTTTACAAACATCATCACGTTGGAGGTGACCCTGAGGGTGCGTATCTTGCGTGTTCAGGCTTCTAATGTAAACGGATGATTTTTACGGGGGTCCGCGAGCGCTGAATGAAAAAAAAAAAACAAAAAAAAAACAGTTCTTTGATACGACAGGTGCTCATGTGGAAATTCTGTCTTTTCTGTAATTTTAAGAAAAAAAAGAAATATTAAAAAGAAACCTGATACATGCCACGATTATTTGGCTTTTAATTCAAGTTAGAGATTGCTTTAATTCTTATCTGCAGCTTTGAGGCTTTAAAATTACTTTCGTAAATTGACGTATTATGGTCGCAAACACATATCATCCATTTTGGAATACATTAAATTGAAAAGCTCTGTATGATTGGGTATTTAGTTCTCTCCGACTGCAAGAAGTGAGACACCAAGGTCGGAAAGTAGGATTGAGAAGTCAGCGCCCCCGAGGAGGGGCACTCTGACCTGCAAAAAGTGCCCCCCCCCCGTCGGCATTCCTAGGTGAGGGCGCCGCAGGCAATTAGCAATAAACTAACCCCTTCTTAAAGAGAGAAGGCAAAGCCTAGAAAGGTGAACCTCCTATAACTGCACAGAACTTTACATCCACCGCAAAATCAACAGGGACCGGATCATTTCAGGAATGGTCTAATCTCGATTTGGGGGGGGGGACAGGATAAAAATCCATATTCGGAAATATTTTTTGCTGCCGATTCAAGGGGAAAAATACCTACATAGTACAATGTGTGAAGCGTTGGTGCGTTACAAACAAAATGAATGGCTGATTCCCAAAACGTAAAAACGTTCCGAGCTTTCTCTTCACTTAGAATTTCACCAAAATTCAGAAAGTCAACCGATTTTAATGAAGTTGTCAGTGTGAACGTTAATAGTTTCAAAAATAAGGCCTCTTTTCTTTTTTCTTTTCTTTTTTTAACTCAACAATTTGAAGAGCTACGAAAACAGGAGCTGTACTATAAAAACAAGTGATCTTTTGTGCTCCAGAATTCGTTTTGTACATAGTCAGCATTATTCTCAATACACTTTTCCCAGCGATAAACGATGGCTGTTCATGGGTGTCTGGAGCGCGCTTTGTGATACGAAGCTCGTTCCAAAAATAAAGACTCCTATTTTTTTCACTAAAAAAGTTGAAGAGCTACGAAGACGGAAGCGGTACCATTAAAACAAGGGACCTTTTGTGCTCCAGAATTTATTTTTCTACATGGTCGCCACCATTTCCAATGCACTTTTACCGGGAATTCACTGACGCACCTCTGCTCCTGACGTACGTCCATGACAGGAGTTGTGTTATGTAGCGGTTGGCTAGGGCCAACCGATACATAAAGGTTTAAATAAAATCCCTTTTTATTAACTTGATAAGTGACATCGAATGTTGATAGTCCACTAGTATGAATTAAAGAAAAAGAATTCACAGTGTAAATAGAAAAAGTCGGACGATCGTAATTGTTGACAAAACGAGAATTCGGGTTACTGGAATTCGCATATTTTGCACGGAATTCTACGGCGAACAAAAAAACAATGAATGGAATTTCCTGATGATAGGTGAATTATCGGCACGTGCAGAAGTAATCGCCCGACTAAATAAATAAAACAAAAACGTGCTAAGGACTCACGTGGAAGCCGAGACCTAAATATTCTGTTGGTTATATGTAAATTAGCTCTAGGACGCGTGACGTCAGAAAGTTGAGCTGAATGCCATATAAGGAACAGACGCGCGACAGAGGGACAGATAGCAGAGAGAGGAGAGAAAAAGGCAACAGAACGTCGCTGAAGACCGTATCGTCGAAACGTCCTTCCCTCCTCAGATCACTGTGAGAACGCTGTTACTATCGCTGTGAATTTCAAAACCACCAAAAGAAAAAGACGAACTGTTAAATTGTAAATATGTATGATATTGTAAAATATAATTTTATGCAAAAACCAACGCAATTGTGACTTACGTCTTTAATTCATGTTTAAAGTTACGGCTGATCGTTCTAAGTTGTCAACCGATTTGTTTTCAGGTTCAACACTGTTATGACATTTTTGACAATTGACGAGAGGCAAGATAAGAAAAAAGTGGCAGTCTAAGGTAAGATAACTCACTAGTCTTGACTCATTGTCATGACAACCGCTTAGTAAACAGGTGAAACCACAGACGATCGACGTAATTAAAACTGCTGTGTGCGACAACCAGGGGGTCCTGCGAACTACTACAATTCCCAACCTGGGGGCCACACCACAATACAACAGTTGCTCTCGGAGTCTCACACCGTTAATATCTCAACAGAGATATGAAACTCTTAGATCATGAATGCATAAGTTCAGTCATCATAACAGCGCAATTTTCAATTCCCTCTGATCCATTCGAGCGGAATAAAAAATAGGATGCATTACTTTTGGAATGCACCTCGTATAAATTAGTGATTACAGAATGTGATTAACCAATTATTTTTTTAATTGTAGTTAAAGTGTATTGTTTTGTGTAAACAAAATCACCTTTACTAAAGTTAAATTTTAAGTCCTAACAAAACGCATAAATATATTTTCGCGTTATTTATAATAATACATACACACACACACACACACACACACACACACACATATATATATATATATATATGTGTATGTATTATTATAAATAACGCGAAAATATATTTATGCGTTTTGTTAGGACTTAAAATTTTACTTTATATATATATATATATATATATATATATATATATATATATATATATATATATATATATATATATGATTTTCAGAATGTGAGAGAATGTATATAATAAATTCCACAGCCAAACAACGTCGCAGCCCACAAGAGCCATAAATGAGAGCGAAACTCGAGTCTTGGACTTCCGGTTCTTGACTGTCATGGTTCTTGTGGGCTGCGACGTTGTTTGGCTGTGGAATTTATTATTATATATATATATATATATATATATATATATATATATATATATATATATATAAAGTTAAATTTGAAGTCCTAACAAAACGCATAAATATATTTTCGCGTTATTTATAATAATACATACATACACACACACACACACACACACACACACACACATATATATATATATATATATATATATATATATATATATATATATATATATATATGTATTATTATAAATAACGCGAAAATATATTTATGCGTTTTGTTTGGACTTAAAATTTAACTTTATATATATATATATATATATATATATATATATATATATATATATAAAGTTAAATTTTATATATATATATATATATATATATATATATATATATATATATATATATATATATATATCATTGTAGATGTTAACAATTAAAAATTAGAGAAATAAGTTTTCAATTATTGAGAAAAAAAAGGCCCGAAGTCCATATTAATGAAATCAATATAACTCGAGTAAAAAAATAATTTCTCGAATTAGCGATCACCCTAAAAAATAATATAATGGCAAAAAAATCTAATATACAAAGGCTATATGTCTGTCTGTTTGTCTGTCTCCATATTTTGGAACTCTATCTCCTTCGAAACTAAAAATCGCAGAGCGGCGCTCAGGGCCCCAAATGATTGGATTTTTTTACGGGCCGTTCTTTTTTCTTTAACCGGTTATCTTAGTTTATTTTGAATTTTGAATCGGTTTATATGCGTGTTACATTAGTATAGTGGTTAACGTCACCAGCTTTGAATGCTACAGTTTTTACTTTCGGTTTCGAATCTAGCTGATGGCATCTAAATATTTTTTTTTTTTTTTTTTAACTTTTGAAATCGTGACTCTATAATAATATATGCGAAATCTGGACAAATTAAGATATCGTATTTAAGCGTATTTTACGCCGGGGCAAAGCCGGGCGCCCCACACCCCACCCCACCAGCTAATATTTAATATGATTTTAATGATAACAATTTCTGGAAAATTTTTAAACAATGTTTTAATATTTCTTTTGTACGCATGAACGTGTAAACATTAGTGCTAGAAATTTGTGGCATTAATAAGTATAGACAACAAACTGAAAAAGTGCTCAAGAAATAAATACATAAATAAATGTTACCAAAGGCAAGATAAATTACTCTACTACTTACCTGGATAAGGTTTTGCTGTTGTAACTTATTTTAAAGCGTTTGTTTAGTTTGAACCCCAAGTAATGATTAGTGAACAATTAAGAATGACAACAAAATGGCGGACATGAGACTGTCATCTTCGAAGTTTCGATAATCATTCAAAGATAAAACAAAATACTGATAGAAATCCATCCAATAAAGATCATCGTGACAGTGTAGTATCTGTTCTGATGCTACATATTACCTTTTTTCTGTCCTCGGTCAGTGGAGGCAAAAATCCTTCATGACTGAGGCAGTTCTTATTTTTCTTCCTATCCAGAGTTCCCCATTTTGGGGAACTGGATTTTCCCCCCCACATTAAAAACCGACCTTGTGTCTAACTCTGCCCTCGTGGGGAGGCAAGTAAATAGGAAATGTCACCGTGACATATAGTAATATATACACTGTACGGCTCCTAATAGGGTTGTATCTAAACTATACGGGTGTTTCTTTGGTTTGATTTCTACATAGAAAAAGGTCTCCATTGTACAGTGTTACTTTGGCTTGATATTTACAATGGAAAAATATATTTACACCGAACGCATTTAAATGTTTTTACTTATATGAATCTTCACCCCAAGCCATGGTCTTTCCAAGACGAATGAGGAGATCGCATTTTTTTGTTGTTGTTTGTTTGCTTTAGCAAAAACAAAATATTTTTTTTTTGTGATAGTTATGGTAGATGAGGGAGAAGCTAAGGAGAAAAAATTTGGAAGAGAGAGAAATGGGTTGAGAGGAAAGGACGAGGATAAACAACAAACAATATATCTTACAACTAGGGTTACAATCAGGATTCGGTGTGAGGCAACAGCACGTTTCTGCCCTCTTCTTTTCCAATCGACCACACCTGGCCTCTCGCCACCAATGTCACACTACACAATTTGAACGTCAACAATACGAAATTCTTTTCAAGAGAAGATATTCACGACTCTTTTCTCTCTGCCCCCGCCCCCAGGGAATTTTTCCCAGCTTTTATATCCTCCTATCTAGAAAAAAAAATGAAGAGACAGGAAAAAAAAAAAATAACTTCTCCCATCATGCTCTGCCTTCCCAAGATGCCCTTCGCATATACAAATACGCTGGCTATCATTTCCTTCTTCTTTCCCAAAGAGCGATGCAGATATGCCTGGTACTTTTTTTTCTTCTTCTTCTTTTCTAACCATATACCCCAAACACCCCCCTGATCTTTGTGATCAATAAGACACTTCATAATCCTTCATTCAAGCAGGCCTCCTCCTCTCACGTTGAGGCCTCTGGGGGACAACTTCTTGGGGGTTGACGTTTTAGGTTTGCTACAGACATTCTCGCCCAGTTGTAAAGAACCACAATGTAGGGACTAAGTCGAATTGAGGTGCATCGTTAGCTTCTTGGTGGATATCGACTTCCTCCTCCTTACTGCCATCACTGCGCACCGGCAGGGTTACACGACGCAGGTCTCAATTCCTACCGTTTTGTTGCACGGATGCCGCCACTTATATGCAAAGATGGCTCTATGAGGCACAGTTGTCTCATCTTGTCTGGTTTTCGGTGAGATGTTGTACCAAAACACCGCCTCCATGGATGAAATGTTGCTTTTTTTCTGCAGCAGCCTTGATGGTGCGATGATTCCTCTCCACTATCCCATTGCCACTCGGCCGATATGCTGCCCTAAAAAATGGTCTTACTCCCCATCTATCACACACCTCTTTAAAGGCTTCTGATCGGAAAACGGGGCCATTGTCCATTAACAGTTCCTCAACTGGCTCTCTTTCCAAAAATATTTTTTCAATGACCCCTCCGACCGCCCATGCAGCTTCTGCCCTGATCTCTCTCCATATGGCAAACTTACCCGGTCCACAGTCGACCATCGACAGATACAGCTTATGGCGATAATGGGTCACATCAATGGCCAATCGTTTCCAGTCCTCTGCAATGTGTAACTCTCCTGCTTCGTGTCTGGATGGTCCGGGGTCTATCGATTGGCACTCCTGACAGTGCTCCACTACCTCCCTGACCTCCTTCTCGGTGGTTTCTGGGTAAACCTTTCTTGCCAGGAATAACGTCCGTTCTCGACCAAAGTGGTGCATTTCATGTAACTTTTTAACTTCCTCCCCTGCACAGCATACTGAGGAAACCTTTTCCTCTTGCAGGCAGACCTTCTTTACCCATGTCATCGAATCCGCCTTGTTCTTTTCTGATGGGATCAGCACTACAGATACCTTCAACTGGAATTCTGCTATCAAATCTGCAAGTGCTCCAAGCCTGCGCTTGATCAGCATTTCTGCAGCACCTCTGGTCCTAACTCTCTTATCGCCAGTCATTGCTGACCTGATCCATGAATCTACCGTTGCCGAATCAGATTTGATTTCAATCGTTTTCAATCCCCATTCAGGGCCAGATTGATTCCTTTCATAGCGGCCTCCAGTTCGGCTACATTGATATGGGAATAGTCATTTTTCTTTCTTAGCCACGCCGCATCTTCCACAGTTACGCCTCCCATCTCTAATACGACGACCAATGCCAAACTGCTGGCATCATACCAAATCACCCCCGCGTCGTACCATTCCCCCTTTACTGGGTGTTCTTTCGTCACTCTCGCGATGATTTCTTGTAGCATGTTCGTGACCTCCTTCATCACATGGCCCTCCC
The DNA here is from genome assembly GCF_053919585.1 of Euprymna scolopes. Lineage (NCBI taxonomy): Eukaryota > Metazoa > Mollusca > Cephalopoda > Sepiida > Sepiolidae > Euprymna > Euprymna scolopes. Next base: position 44,624,590 of record NC_136504.1, read on the forward strand.
AGCCATCAGTGCCAGTTTGTCGTTTAATAAAGCTGCACGCTATCCTGAGCCAGCTGGCAATTGGATAGTGTCCCACTAGTCTCCCGCAGACCAAGAAGAGTTCTCATTTTGTCAGGTCGGTTCCAATTTCGGGTATTGCATTCCCTCTTCTAAAGATAAGGCTTCCTTTGCCATCTCGGCATAGTTTCAACCCCAACGCTGTTCCTCCATCCAGGGACTCCGCCAGTTTTGCAGTCAACCCATACCTTGTGACATGGCCTCTCACTTTCTCTGCTGTCACATCTGCTTCCTCCACAAGAATGTTGTCAATGTACGAACTAGTGGCCTTGTCCACTGTACAGTCTTTACTCACCACCGTCTTCAGCACGGCAGTCATAATTTGGGGGGCTGAGCTCAGCCCAAAGCCTAACCTTGTCAGGCAATACAGCTTCCCCTTGTACCGGACCAATTGATGTTTCCAGAGTTTTTTATCTAGATGGATCTGGAGATAAGCCGATTTCAGGTCGACAATCTTAGTGGCCCACTCCATCCTCCTCCATTTCCTCATCACCTCTTCGCATACATCAATCCCCTTTCCAGTGTGGCAGGCTACGTATCTGTTTAATTCTCTGAAATCCAGTACTGGTCTAACTTTATTCTTTGTGGGTTGAACAGCCGCCAGTAATAGTAGCACTCCTTTTTCTTCCCCTGTCCACGGTTTCAGAATTCCCTCCTCTATCTACCTCTCCACTTCTTCCTCAAATCCTTTTCTTATTTCTCCTCGCAGTGTTTTCTCATAGTAGCTTACTTTGTTTCATAGTTCCTGAGGCCCGGAGATCCATTTCCATTCCACCGTCCACCTCTCACCATCGAACCTCACCAGGAAATCCTCGTCCTTGATGCAGCAAGCTTCTGGTTTTTGTGTTCTGATATTTCTATCACCTTCCACTCCTGCCATTCCTACTGTGCTGAGGTGTCCAAAAGTTACTTGGCCCTCTCTCAACATAGCGCCCCCCAGTTGGTTGATCGCACTTACACCTAAAACCACATCAACATCACCAACCAGACGATCCAACACCAGGGCTTGTAGTCCAATAGGCACGCCTTGCACCAGTACTTCCACTGTTGTCTCTCCTAGGCATTTCACCTCCCTGCCATCCACGTTCTTAATACTCCTGGCTCCGCTCCATGATTTAGCAACATTCTTCATTACCAACGTTGTGGTGCAGCCTGAGTCAACAAGCGCCATGGCTCTCTTCCCATTGACTACCACCGGTAACTGAGGCAACGTTTTGTTGTGCACCATTTCCACATAGAAGGGGGAGCCACTGGAGCAATGGCTCCCCTTCACTCGTTTCCCTGGTCCCGTGCAGCAATGCAATAGCGGCTAATGTGCCCCACTCATCCACATCGGTAGCAGATGACCCCCAGTTTCGGCTCTTTGCAGTCCTTGAGCAGGTGAGGACCCTGGCACCAGAAGCACTTGATAGCAGGCCTCCTCTCCTGTCGCCTCGCTGCCTGTCTCTCGTCATTCAAGCGGAACTCATGCACTTATTTCCACTCACAGCTGCAGCCATGATTGGGCCCTTGACAATCTTGACTAGGACTCTGGTGTGGACCAAGAGATCGTCCCCTTCCATCGTATTGATCTCAGTGATTCTCTGCATGTTCGCGGAGATTTCTTCTGGGAAGCCATTCACTAGGTATAACTTTACCGTCATCTTCAGACTCCTCCCCACGTAGCCAGCCAATCCTGCCAGTCTTCTGATCTCTGCAGCAAAGACGTCAACAGACTCGCCAGTCCACCTCAAACTTGCAAGCTTGCCGAGTGCTTCAAATGGACTCTCAGCAAAAGCCAATTTCAGTCTTTGCTCCACTGGGGCAAGGTCTCCCTTATCTTCATCGCACATCTACTGGTAAATAGTGAGGGCTTCGCCCTCTAAGTATATCGGCAACAGGGTGACCACGTCTTCGATTTTTTACAACCTTGCCACCATCTTTAATTTTTCTAGCTATTTAATTAGGTCACCCTCCCCAATGAAGAGTCTCAACATTTGAGTTGAGAGTCTCCAATCGCCATGCTAACCTGCTTGACTAGCCAAAATAGCTTCTAGGGTTACAATAAGGATTCAGTTCTGGTGTTCGGGAAGGAGGGAGTCACTCTCTCGACAACAGCACGTTTCTGCCCTCTTTTCCAATCGACCACACCTGGCCTCTCGCCACCAATGTCACACTGCACAATCTGAACGTCAGCAATACGAAATTCTTTTCAAAAGATGTTCACGACTCTTTTCTCTCTGCTGCTTCAGGGAATTTTTCCCAGCTTTTATATCCTATCTAGAAAAAAAAAAAAGGAAGAGACAGGAAAAAAAATAGCTTCTCTCATCATGCTCTGCCTTCCCAAGATGCCCTTCGCGTATACAAATATGCTGGCCATCCTTTCCTTCTTTCCCAAAGAGCAATGCAGATATGCCCGGTACGTTTTTTTTTTTTTTTCTTCTTTTCCAACCATATACCCCCACAATATTTTGTTTATTTCAGACAACATACATATTATACCTACCAAAAACAGCTTGTTTAGGGGGAGGGTATTGTTTTTTTTCATACCAATTTAAGATACTACTGGACTGATTGTTGTGAATGTATTTTTTTTTTACTGTCAGACTGGAGTACGATTGTATTTAGTCCTAGGAGTTCCACCCTCCCAGGTTTCACCTCTGAAAAAAGATGAGTTCATGGCTGATCGTCTAATGTGCCCCATGAGGGAATGGTGACGGGGGGGGGGGCTGCTCATGTTTTTTATTATAGGCCAGAGTGCTCTTCACCTTGTGCGCTGGTTTTTCTAAATCTCAGCTGATTTTGTGCCCGACTTCCTGAGGTAAATAAACATACACATTGTCATAAAAACAAAACCAATTCAAATTCGTATTAGTTGGATTATTCGTACTATTGTTATATGTTATTTTTGCAACGTTTTAGTTGATGTAACGTCCAATCTTCTTCAGGTTGTCTTGCCGAATTTGAGAAGCTTTCTGTTGAACTGGAGAACCTGCATAAAACTTAAGCGGAACCCTGTATTTAATCTATGGCAATAACCTGCTCTAGTTCCGTCAACCATGACTGGGTAGGAGTCCTAAGTAATTCGCAATTGTATTTTTTGAGTGCCACTCGCACTGAGGATTGAACCATCAACATCTAGAAGAGTGTAATTTACAACTAAATTTTGAACTTTATCCTCTGGGTTCAATCCTCAGTGCGATTGACATTCAAAAATTACAATTGTGAATTGCTTTCTATCCTGTCATGGCTGATGGAACGAGACTATTCTACCTTCATGGATTAAATAAAGGATTCCATTGGAAATTCTGTGAGATTCCCGAGTTCGACAAAATACATTTGGAGAAGGCTAGAGATTGCATTGACCATTGAGAAGAATACTCAAGATGAGAACGGGAGTCCAAATAATACAAATTATCAATCCTCATCTCAAAAATTTAGAATTATAATTCAAACGGCTTTCGTCGTAAGTTGTAATTTTATTTATTTTAAAATCTGTTAACAATATCAATTTTACATAATCAAGAGTCCAGGAAAATCATTCCTGAAAGAAACTCTAGACAAAAAAAAAAAAAAAAAAAAAAAAAAATTATATAAAATTTAATTGAACGCAACATCAATTTCATACAATAGCAACAATAGTTTCGGTTCTTTGGCATCGTGCCTTTTTATTAAGAAAAATATAATTTCGAAAATGAACAACATGTAATGAACCATCTGCGAAGACAATATAGTCCGCATGGGTTAGTTGGGGATAGGGATCACTTCACATCCGTGCTAGCAAGGGAGGATAAAGCGAAGACATCTTAGTAAAATAATATTGACTTTGAGAAAAAACTGGGTGATCGAAGCGGGAGCAGATCCCCTTTTTTGTAGAACATTTACTTTATCGTCTTGAAACAGAAAGGGGGGGCATAGATTTTGCAACGACACAGGGGTTATGTTAAGAATAATATTGCAGGGAGATACGGTAAAAGGGGTAATGTTAAGATATAATGAATTGAGCGGTATGCAACATAATCGTTCAGTATATCTTGTATACAAAAAGGGGTCATTAGAAACACAATCAATATTGCATGACTTAAAGAAATTTCACCCAATTAAAATGTAAAAGTTATTTAAGTGATAAAATACGAACAAATGACTGCTTTTTTTTCTTTGGCATCAATTTTGTTATTTAAAAAATATTAGTGTCGGGACGAGCAATCAAAATTGAGAATCAAAAAAATTGGAATTTTGGGGGGGTATCGGAATCGGTATCAGAAAAAAAATGTGTTTATTTTCTGATGCCAAAGACCGAGTCTTTTTTTTTTTTTTTTTTTGGTTAAAATTAAATTTTCCATTGATAGTACTAACGATAAAATAATACATATTTATTGATTTTAAACTTGCAGTAAAACTAAAATCCATAGTGTATTTTTATATTTGCGAAAATATATGCACATTAATACATGGATTTTCAAGGTAATTTGAAAATTTAAATTACAAAAACAAAAATAAAAAACAGCAATTCTATAGTTAAATATTTAGACATTTTAGAAGGATCACAATTGGTAATTGTACTGGAATCCGAAAAAAATATTAGAATCGTCTCATCACAAAACATAATTCTTAATGAACCATGTGCAAGACTCCGCACAGAACAGAAAGTTGGTCACATGGGTTAGTTGTGTCACTGTTTTTGGTGGAGTTGTGATAGCACTGTAGAAATATTTTTATAGTAAAATAATATTAACAGAATATAGTTAAAGGAAACAGCGTTAGATATTCTTTCCCAATGGTTTTATCTAGACCCTCCAGATGGTTACTGTGATCTAGGTTAGCATCTTGGTTTTCCCTATTACATAACTTGAAGCTTACTTGGGATGAATGGATGAAGATGTCTTATATAGAACATTTACCGATTTTATTTAATTCTACAACATAAGCGACCTTATTTTTCTTTTATATAAAGAAAAACAGTTTCCGCCCTATTTCGTTGGCATAAATAATTTTGTTAACAAAAGCTCAATACTTGAAACTGTTCAGTCAGTTTTGGCAAATTTTAGTCTGTGTCCTTAAAAGCAAAATATTAATTCCAATCGATTTCATAGAAATTGTATTTAGTCCAATCAACTGCTTTTATTATAACTAATGTCATAAAGGGAATCAGAGAAGCTAATCCCTTCCTAAGTTTCAAGTTATTTTTCTGCTACCAATAAACTGAAGAAGTATACAAGAAATCTAATATGAATAATTTTCTGAATTACACCGCTAATACCTTCACTTCTAGTCCTACCTTTTTGATAAGCGACTAATTCCAGTTGAACGGTATTTGATCTACTTATACAAAAACGTTTTCATAACATATTTATAAGGTGCGTATTGGAAGTTTTGAAGTGGTGGGTAAGTTGATACAATGCCAGCCTGCTAAGACACGATTCTGAGTTCGATTTCCGCTCTAGGATGCAACGACTTTTTTTTTTATTAACAATTATTCTCATTTTTAAATCGTAATGTACTTTTTTTTTTTACAGTGACAAATGGGGAAAGAAAAAAAAAAGGTTGATTTATATAGGATGCAAAATCTTTTAAAATTTTATTCAAATAACATTTCCTTGGAGATGAAGATACCTTATTTCAGTCATCATCATCATCATAATCGTCAATTAAAAATCCTTTTAAAATACTGGCATGCATTGTACGACTTTAAGAAATTGACTTCCAAACCAACCAATCTCTGTCCGGGTCTTTATTCATCCCTCATCCTCTCAAATTCATTTTTGATTACTGTCGCTTAAGAACTTTGGCAACCTTCACATGGTCCCTCCTGTAAGTACCCGATATCCTTCTAGAATAAATTCTTAATAGAAAGATATCAGGGAAACGAATGCCAACAAAAATCGTTATCATGAATGATGCTCATCATCATCAACAATAATCAACAACATCATCAACAATCATCATCAACACTCAACAGCATCATCATCAACAGCATCAGTTTAAAACCTGTTTTATATACTTGCATGTGTTGAGCAGCTTTAAGAAATTGACTTCCCAACTAACCTATCTCTGGACAGGTCTTTATTTATCCCTTCTTTCTCTCCAGTTCATTTTTATCACTTCCTATATAAACACTTCTATATATCATCACATTGCATACAAGTCCTGAATCTTATGCTGCAAAGCTGACCCTGATACCTTAACTGGTCTACAACTACAAACCCAAAACTCTTACCCACTCTTCAGACCTACTCACATCATCAACGTATCCTGTTCTGCACCCACCTTCCTATAATATCCAGATTTAATCTTCCTCTCAAGTCACCAGGACAAGGCCCATTTTTATGATTTTCACATTACCCATTCAACGTATCATTATCATATTGTTTCTCGCCATGCAACGCATGTCCTCAACCCTCACTGGAAAATGTTTCACTTCCATAGCTCATCACATTGCATACACAGCGATAACACTGATGATTAATAAAGGCAGCATTTTTCTAAACATACTCTATCCACTTGTAACCCTTGCAAATCATATTAGCACCTGATCCACCCTGTGCTCCAATGATACCATCAAGGTAATAAAACGTCCAAATATACTTTGTCCACATCAGAGTTCTCATCCATCTCTATCGTTTTACACTTCTTATCATGTAAATTATTAATGAAATTAAAAGGACTCTCTGGCCATTCCGGATAGGAACAGCTAATATATAAATATTGTAGCTATTTACAATGCCTCCCCACGGAACAGAGTTAGACACCAGGGTCGTTTTTTTAACGTGGAGAAGAGGTACAAAAATTAAAAATTGTCTCAGTCGTGAAGGATTTCTCTTTCACTGAAAGAGGACAAGAAATGGAAGTGCAGCATCTGAAGAACAGATGGTATTTATTTGCTCCCCCACCGAGCAAATTAGGCACAAGGCCAATTTTTAATGTGAGGAGTGAAGGGAGGGAGAAGGGAAAAAGGGGACCAGCTCCCGAGAGGTGGGAAATGGGAGCTGGTTAAAGGTCAGGTATGTGGGGTTTCCCCCACATATGGTCTTTGCTTGCAGTATCTGCCGGAACAGATGGTATTTATTTGCTCCCCCACCGAGCAAATTAGGCACAAGGCCAATTTTTAATGTGAGGAGTGAAGGGAGGGAGAAGGGAAAAAGGGGACCAGCTCCCGAGAGGTGGGAAATGGGAGCTGGTTAAAGGTCAGGTATGTGGGGTTGCCCCCACATCTGGTCTTTGCTTGCAGTATCTGCCGGAACAGATGGTATTTATTTGCTCCCCCACCGAGCAAATTAGGCACAAGGCCGATTTTTAATGTGAGGAGTGAAGGGAGGGGGAAGGGAAAAAGGGGACCAGCTCCCGAGAGGTGGGAAATGGGAGCTGGTTAATGGTCAGGAATGTGGGGTTGCCCCCACATCTGGTCTTTGCTAGTCATAGCTTGCAGCATCTGCCGGAACAGATGGTATTTATTTGCTCCCCCACCGAGCAAATTAGGCACAAGGCCGATTTTTAATGTGAGGAGTGAAGGGGAAATGGGGACCAACTCCCCGGGGTGTAGGGGAGTTGGATAGTGACAATCGGTATGAAGGGTTGCCCCTACATTGACCAAGGTCTTATATGTGAGGTTGCCCACACATATGGTCTTTGCTTGCAGTATCCGCCGGAACAGATACTACACTTTGATCTTGGCCAAAAGAACATAAATGTTGTAGCCACATTTTTTAAGAGTTGGGGTGGGCACTCTGTAATAAGAGTCAAGGAGAACAATTCCAAAAAATCCGGTGGTGAAGTAGTATCATAGAAATTAAAAAAAAAAAAAAAAAAAAAAAAAAAAAAACTATACAGGAGATCACCAAGGGTATGGAAGGATGATATCGCTGAGTAATAGAGATGGGACGATTCCAATACAATTAACGATTCCGATTCTTTATAAATCTCTAAATATTTAACTATAGAGTTGTTATTTTCCCCAGTTACCTTAAGAATTTTTACCAACCCTTTATATCCTTATATATCACTTGTAAAAAAAAAAAAAATAAAAAATAAATAAATAAAAATAATGGACAAAACCAAAGTTCTGTAAGGTTTTTTCTAACAAACGCCTAAATTTTCATCATTTTAGTAATAAATCCAGTTGAAATTGATATTTTTATTTGATAGAAATAATGAAAAAATATATACAAAGTAGAATTAAAATTTTGAACAACCACTAGCAAAATCTGCTATTCACACTTTTTTGCTGGGGGTATTTGTCCAAAAGTTAACATGAATATGTCCAAACTTAACTTTACAATGTTGCAGTCAACCTTGTTAACAACCAGTCATGCGACCCCCTTGAAAAATTTACCCTCTTTACAGAAAGGCATTAATTAACAGCGAAATTCCACATTTATTTTCTTTTAAACAATCCAAAATCTATGGGAAAAATGATTGTTTTGTCATAGTAAACTGAATAAATATATACAACATAAAGCTTTATATGAATTTAGATTTACTATAAAATATAGAATTGGATCAACTATATTTTTTACATGTAAAGCAGGATTACTGTCGTATTTTGATATAAACTTCTAATTTAATTTTAAACCAGAAAAAATATAGAAAGCAGAAAATATAATTTCCTCGGAGGAAAAAAAACAGGCACGTTTAAATCAACAATAGTCATTTAAAATATATAATTATTTAAATTAAACAAATTTTTATTTTAAAATAAAATATGCATAGGATACATTTATAAGCCAAATTACAACGCCATATTATGTAAAATAAACATTTGTTTCAAAGTAATATTTCGACGATATATGCCATCATCAGAACTGTATATTTTTTTTCTTTTTTTTTCTCACCATAGTTGTAAATGGAAGAATACAGTTACTATAGAATCTGTGTGTTGTTCTTCAGTGGTGATATTTTCTAATGTCCGGAAGATTATGCTTGGCACGCATGATATGAAAGTTAAAGTTGTGTTTTCCGTGATATAAGTGTTGTTTTAATCTATATATCTATAAAAGTGAAATTGTCTGTGTGTGTGTGTGTGTGTGTGTACATTTCCCTACTAAACTACTGTCAATTTTCAGTCGACAGACTCGAGATTGGACATAAGGGGTATTAAGATTTGGGAAAAAATTTTTAAGCAGTTTTCGGTCAGAAATTTGGCTGTCAAGGGGTCAAAGTTCAACGATTTGACCTTTGAAAACTTTACCAAACTCCGTCAATTTTGGGTCTAAACGCTTGAAATTTTAGATGTAGGTTACTTGGACATGGATCAAACTTAATTTTATTTAAACCCAAAACAATAAATAATTAGGGGTCAAAATTGGAGTCAAAAATAAAAAGCAATTGACTTTTGCGGTCTCTACCAAATTACTTAGATAATTTTTGGTCTAAACATTTGAAATTTTACATAAAGTGTATTCAAACATGTTTGGCCGAAAATTTGGCTGCCAAGTAGTTAAAGTTCAAAAGATTTGACCTTTGCGGTCTCTAGCAAACTATTCAGTCAATTTTGGGTCTAAACATTTTAAATTTTACATAACGGGTATTCAGACATGCAGCTAGCTTTTTAATCAGTTTTTGGGCGAAAATTTGGCTGCCAAGAGGTCAAAGTTGAAAGAATTACCCTTTGCAGTCTCTACCAAACTCCTCTGCCAATTTTGTGTCTAAATACTTGAAATTTTAAATGTAGGTCACCTGGACATGAGTCATATATTTTAATATATATATATATATATATATATATATATATAACATAAAGTTATGAACAGTACATAGGGCCCAAACAAAGCCGGGTTGAACTGCTAGTTTTAAAATAAAATATGTATGAAATATGTTTATAAACCAAATTACAACGCAATATTATGTAAAATAAACAAATATTTGTTTAATATATCATATATCACGGAAAACAACTTTTACTTTCCAATTTTTATCTTATTTTTTAAAATTAGATTTATTGATAAAATATATTTTCACATCAAAAAAAAAACAAATTGAACAACTGTCGATATTCTATATAACAATAAACACATTTAAAACGGCGCAAACTTAATGCCCTCAGAGAATGTTCGAGAAACAATAGTCATAAATAAGATATTTTTATTATTAAAATAAATAGATTTTTTGTTTTCTGGTGTTTTCTTTGTAATTAAAATTTTATTTAATTTTTTTAATGAAAAATAAAAAATTTTTAATTTCATATAAAAGAAGAAAAAAAAAGAAAACGAATTTTCGTCACGAAGCTAAACAGTAAACTCCATTTAACTTTAAATACTTTTAAATCTAATATATAAAGTCATCTTGTTGGATTTTCTATGGTGGATCTATATAGGTTTGATAGAAAGATATTTGATTTTAATGAGCGATTTATTTTTATTTTTACAGCATGTTACTTACACTAAAAAGCAATAGGGTAATTTGCTCTGAAATCTTTCCAAATATAATTATTCCAGCAAGGAACACTTATGATAGGTATAATTTTACATAACCGAAAAAGCTCTAAATATAAGGGAGATAATTCCTCTTTTTTAAAGATACAAATATGAGTTATCTCCCTTATATTTTTTATTTCTATCTATTCGCGATTATTGTTTATTATTATTATTATTATTATTATTATTATTATTATTATTATTTAAACAATTAAATACAATGGCATTAATGAATCCCGGGTTGCGCCGGGTAGGAATAACTAGTTATTTAAAATCCTTATTTTTATTGTACTGGTTGAGATAATAATAAAAAAAAATATGTTAATGGAAACTTGATTTTCCTCCAACAGGACAAATATTTGTTAAATCGTTCACGTTCGCTGGTCGCTTGAAGAACATTTGAAAGTCTCGTTTGCTTACATATCATCGTACAAAATAATTTTTTTTCTTTTTTCTTTTCTTTGTTTTTTCTTCTTTTTTTTTAATTTTATAATCGTGTGGAACTGCAACCATCATAACCATTCCCATTACAATGGTTCCAAAATCACTAATGCGCCATAAAAAGATGATGGTTAGTATAGTCTGTGAGAAAAGAGGGGTCAGGATGTGATAAGATAGAATAGGGAGATGAAAGAAAGTGATTATATGTTAAAAATGGCTTCATTAGAGGGAAATAATCGTTTATTTTTTTAATAAGTTATAGTTTTTAAACGGTAAATATTTGACCGAATAAATCTACCAAAAAAAATTTTTTAAATGCAAGGGATATCACTTTTTCTTAACTAACATTTGTTTTACCACAAACAGATTGGTAAATTATATACGATACCAAAATTGTCCAATTTATGAGGTTGTTGTCCAAAATTCAATCTAAGTAAAAAGAAAAAAATACAGAAAAATCTTTATCATGCATATTATGTCTCTTAGTTTTATCCCTTAAACAGTTATCTCCCTTGGCCGGACATTTTTCTTTATAGAGTTTCCCCTGACTCGACTAATTTTAGCTACTTTTCTATCCCCACATGGTTTTGTTTTTTATCTTCTATTATCTTTTGCCGTTTTAAGTCATCTCCGATAAGTAACATTATTTATCCCCTTCTTAAAGACACTTTTTAATACCATAATGTTATTTTTTTATATTATTTCATTTTAACTTCGAACTTTGTTTATTTTCTTTATTCACGTGTCCGGCCTCCTTATTTCTAGCTGTGCTGTTTATTTTCTTAAACATACGACTCCCTCATTCAGCTTTTATAACTTCTCGTTTCTGGAAGTTTTTCTCTTTGTAGTCTGAAGAATGTTTTTTTTTTTTTTTTTCTCTCTTTCTTTCAGTTTTTTACCGTATCTACCTTCAATAAACCTGATTATAGGATTTCCTGTCTTCAGAGTTTTGATTGTTAGTACGTGTTTAATTCTAACTGTTCAAGGATTGCATGTTTCATCCTGGGGACAGTACAATGTACGTGAACGCCAGGGAACGAAAACATATTCCAAAAATCACGTAAATTGATCAAGCAATTTTTTTTTATATAGAAAATCATTTTTTTACGATTTCTAGCGATTAATAGTAAATCGTAGTCATTACAAGGCTGATTTTGACCTCTATGTTTGGAGAGATTGTCATGGAGAGGTAACTTCCTATATTTATTAAAGATGGCAGAGCGAGACACAACACCCTCCCTTCTTTCATAAAATTTAATTTTCTTAGTAAAGAAAAACTACTGGATCAATTTACTTGATTTTTGGAATATGACATTTTCGTTCCATGGCGAGTAGGTATATAATAAATATTTTTCTGCATTTTTCTTTCTTCTTTTTTTAATTAAGTTGAATTCTAGACAAGAATCGACAATGCACTAGATAGAAGAAAGAGGGAATAGGATGTGATAAGACGTGATGGGTGAAGGAGGGATGGCGGTGATCAGATGTAAAATGTGGCTTTCTTTAAGGAAAAGAAACGTCTATTTTGAATAAATTACAGTGTTAAAACGATAAATATTTGATCGAGCAAAGTTAACAAAAGAAATGCAATAACACTTTTTTTTTTTTTTGAAAACTAAAAATATAATTTGGTACTTCTGCTAGTTTATAAATATATATATGTATAAATATTATACTATATATTATATATAAATTTATATATGCATGTATATATATATGTGTGTATGCATGTATGTGTATATATATGTTGCTGTGTAAATGTGTGTATATATATATATATATGTGTGTGTGTGTATGGGTGTGTATATATAAGTGTTTGTATGTATACACACACACACACATATATATGTGTGTGGGTGTGTATATATGTGTTTGTATGTATAATATATGTGTGGGTGTGTGTATATATATATATTAGTAATTTATAAAATATATATGGCGATTAAGCTACACTGAATATTCCACGTTTCATCCACTCTAGGACTCTTCAGGCTTATGCGCGGAATATTCAGTGTAGCTTAATCGCCATATATATTTTATAAATTACTAACTAGCTCTACCTACGTATTGAGCACTTTTGAAGTAAATACTTAAAGTTTATGCATAAATCTATACTTTCGTATATTAATTTTATGTGAGTAAATTAAGTAGTTATATATATATATATATATATATATATATATATGTATGTGTGTACAGAAAGTTGTTAGTTGAGACAGATCATTGGTACCGTCGGGCTTGAAACGGACGGTACCAATGATCTGTCTCAACTAACAACTTTCTGTACACAAAATATAAATACGCTCTTAAAATTTGGATTTTCCTTTTAATTGAGCACTCTGCTGGAATTCTTTTTCCAAAAAAAAAAAAAAAAAAAAAAAAACTAATCATATATATATATATATATATATATATATATATATATGGGTGTGTATATATTAGTGTTTGTATATATATGTGGGGGTGTATGTATGTGTGTGTATGTATGTGTGTGTGTATACGGAAATGGAAAAAAACAGATCTGCTCAAATTATGTAATTAATTCATAATGCGATTTTTTTTAATTTTCATCATTATTGAAAGACTTCCTCAGAAAGATTGAAACTGCTTTTTTCCTTTTTTTTTTTTACAAATAATAAAACGAGTTTTATTGTATTGTGTTGAACCTATCAGTTCTTTCCCATTCACTTCGACATTTTTGTCAGATTTTATAAAACTGTTTCTTCATGTAATATATATATATATATATATATATATATATATATATATATATATATATATATATGTATATATATCGTTTACATTTTCCGAAACCCAACTAGATGGCTGTTTTCTTTCGCGACGCCGTCCGTCTTTGACTGCTTCTTCTGCTGCTCCTGTCGAAACATGTCTGTAATTTGTTCAATAGTCTTGTCTTTGGTCTCGGGCAAGAACATGTACGTAAAGACCCAGAATATCAGAAGCAAAATCGTGAAAGGCACAAAGGAGAGATCATCTAACGCTTTCTGAAAAATAATAAATAAATAAATGAATAAATGAAGGAGAAAACGTAAAAATCGACCATAGTCTTATTCATTAGGCTACATCTGTCAGCACTAATAGTAGGTCACTTTTGTTGCTTTTTTTTTTATATTTTTATTATTTTCATTTTCCACGCTTAGTCCGAGTTAGCATTAATAAAATTATGCAGCCACATCTCTTATGTCTGTGTTTCTCGTCTCAACGTGACTTATACATTCTTATTTATCTATTTACTATTAATCGGTTATTTGTGGAAATATAAAATGTAATGGCATAAAATATTTTTTTTTTACTATTTGAAAATAATTACAGAATTAAATTCGCTATCACTCATATTGGTTTCTTTGTAAAAACAAGTCAACCATTTTAATCCATTTGCTAATAGTTGCAGAAAATGGATGAATTACTTCGTGAATCATTCAAAATTTGAAAGGAACTTGGAAGAATTTAAGCTGTCCAATAGAAAATCATTTATGAACTTGAAATTCTCCACAAATCCTCATCTATTAAAAGACTGCACACTTCAAACGCCAGTCATATTAGTTCATAACTGTCATGGCACATCCCTTATAAAAACTTATGACAAAAGAGTAAATAAAACCAATCAACTAAGAGTTAAAAAAAAAAAAAAAATGAAATATTTATTTTTACAAAAGCAAAAACATTTAAATAACATTTACAAATAAACACATATTTTGTTCGTACTGATATAACAAGACTTGAACGCTAGTATTAAATCTATGTCTTAAGGTGCAAGGGGAACAACTCTTATTAACTTCGAAATCAAATTGCTTATAAATGATTTAGACGAGATTTTTTTTTTACATGGGGGGGGGGTCACCACTTATCAAGGCCCAAAGGCCACTCGGGGATAAGGGTTAATGGGTGTACATTAGTCATTATGATAAGAGTTTTTGGTCAATAAGAAATCACAGAGAAATCTTTGTATTTACTCGAAATTCAATTCTTTAGTTGATGCTGGGAATGGCTTTTTTCTTTAAGTTCCTTTCAGCTAAAATGACGTTCTAGACACATTACCGGAGTTCAAACGAATCGTTAGCTGTTAGGTAAACAACTGTTTATGAAGCTGACTCGATTGCGAGTGGCGCATCCTTTTATACAGAATTTTCTGATTATTCTAGATTGTTCGTATTAGTTTGAAAAACCACTTCCGTGTTCTCACAAAAATCTTTCTAGATTGTTCTTAAGATTAATTAAAAAAAACTAAAAAACATTAATATTATTTATTTAATTTTATTATTAATTATGTGATTAATTATAACGTATATTATGCTTTAATTATATTATTTTATTATTAGAAAATTAATGATTAATTATTTATTAATTATTAAGTGTGTTAATTATTATAATACATATATTATTGTGGCAATATTTAAAAGAAAATATGCCTTCGTCAGATGTGTTTCACTTTCAAACGTGCATAAATAAATATTTATTTAAAAAATAATTCTGCGTTGCACTGGCTCCTTAAACTTACACATCCTAATAAGTTTTGTTTTAAGAAGATAAATACCTGAACATATGGAAAAGCAAAGCCATTAAGGAAATTTGCCAACCAGTTGATCATCGTGCAGATACTCATGGCAGGTGCCCTGTTTCCCTGGGAAAACAGTTCTGCTACAATCAACCAAGGAATGGAACCTGGAAACAAAGAGCACAAAAATGAGACAGGAAAAAAAAAAAAAAAAAAAAAAAACAACTTTCATCTTTTTGTATGTAGATTATTCAAACGTATTGTTTTTATCTTGGATATTATTCTCACAACGTTTCAGCCGATGTAACTTCCGACCACTTTTAGGATCTGTGGTATAACAGATATATGTGCTAAGTAAAAATTAGTTCTAAGTAACAGTCTCATGAAGGTCGAAGGTTCAATCCTCAGTAGGGGTATTACTAAAAGTACAATTACAAATTACGAGGATAGTTCCCAAAGTAAGGCCTCCTATTCTTTTATTCAAAAACTGAAATGTTGTAAAGCTACGAAGACAAGAGTGACACCATCAAAGCAAGCGACCTTTTGTGTTCCAGAATTTATTTTCCCAAAAACCATTATTCTCAATGCACTTCTGCGAGCCTCTTTCATTCACATCTGTCGAAAAACTTGTTCTTAAAATTTTAATGTAAAAATAGTTGTGAAACATTTGATAATTTATAAGTACCTTTTACATATGCATGCGTGTTGTGGTTTATTTTTAAAAATATTAGATTCAGCAAGTTAAATTTCTTTAAATTCTATAAAAAATATCTAACTAGCTTAGATATGATATTTGCCCAGATTTCGTACATTATTATAGAATTGTGATTTCAAAAGAAAAAGAAAATAAAAATGTATTTAGGTGCCATCAGCTAAGATCGAAACCGAAACTGTAGCAAAGCTGGTGACGTTACCACTGTACCAACATGACACACATATATATACCAATTAAAAATTAAAAATAAACAAAGATGAATGTCCAAAATGTATAAGGATTTTTTTCAATTTTGACCCCTTAAAAACAATTTCAGCTGGCTAAAAAAAGCATAAAAGAACGACCTGTAAAAAATCCAATCACTTTAGGCCTCTAGCACTGCTCTGCAACTTTTAATTTCGGAGGAGATAGAGTTTGAAAATACGGAGACAGAGAGACAGACATACAGCCGTTTAGATTAGATTAAAAACATCTTGCTGCTAAACTCCCTACATAGTATCTCTGCAATTATGTTCCAGATAGTAGCCCCCTACATCAAAGTGGCCCCGAGCCTTGTTTAGGGTGAAAAGGCAATTAAAAAAAAAAAAAAATTTTTTTAATTATTATTGAAACAAAATCGACAATTATTTCTACTACCGTTGTAGAATTTCCAAAAGTCCCGCTAGTATAAATGAGCATAAGAATAGATATGACTGGGTTGGAAATTGCGCAAACAATGACATTATGTACACAAAAATTAATTGCACAGAGAACAAGGTTCGGAGATCCCAAACTGTCTATCAACGTTTGTCGCATTGTCATAAAGTTGCGTTTCTTTGCCTTTTTTTACAAATTCGACTTCCACTAAATGTACTCTGATGATCTCACTGTACGTGTACTCCCTCCTTGATGTAAATACTCCCGACCTGCCCGACTAGCAGCAAAACCAGACCATTCCATCATCCTCCCAGGTATTACTTCTATTTTTTGGGGGGAAAGCAGAATTGAAAGTGAATCTTGGATTTACTTTCCGCAGCCTCGTAATTTTTGCTTTCCTTATTTTGTCCTTTAGTTCTCACATTCCATAATAAAGAGTAAAAAGTGAACCTTGGCTTTAATTTTCGCCAGCCGCGTAACTCGCTTTCCTTATTTTGTTTTTACTCCTTACATTCCATGAGCAATGTTTCTGACAAAAGGAGGGGGGAGATTTGCCGTTTTCTGGGTCAAAATCTATAGATCTGACATTTATTGTTTGCTAGTTTTTTGACCGTGAAGTATTTTTTTTTTTGTTTCTTAAATAACGTGACTTCATAACTTGTCTGAAGCGATTTGAATAAAATCAAAATTGTAGTATCTGTTGTGTTGTTATGAGACCATCTTCCCAGGCATTAATTCCTCCTTTTGGAGGCGGGGGAGTAGTGGAGTATATGTACGTCAGTTATCAAAAATAATTGTCACTAAAATAGAGGTTTCACCAAAGATCTTGATATGCGCTTGAATATCCCATACCTCTACAAAGCCACCATTCGGCCATGCAAGGAGTACTGTCGCCACATCTGAGCTGGTGCATCTACCACTAGTCTCTCCTTTAATAGGGTCCAAAAAAGGTCTCTAATAGGTCCCACTTTGTCTAGTAAGCTCCAACCCCTGTCCCATCGCTGCAATGTTGCATCTTTGTGCCTGTTTTACATGTATTTTAATAAAATATGCTCTGATGAACTCGTCGCACTTGTGCCCCCTCGACGTATATATCCCTGACAAACCTGCTTAGCAACAAAATCACACCCCTTCACTGTTGAGATCCCTAAATGCAAGAAAGCTTTCTACTCTAATAGTCTCTTTCCTCAAAAAGAAAGATTTTGGAATTCCCTTCCTCCTACCTGCTTCCCTGACTACTGATATGCAGAAGTTTAAATGTAACATAAGTCAACATCTTGTTAATCTTTCTTAGGCATGGTCGCAAATAGTAGCCCTTTACATCCAAGTGGCGATATGCCTTTCTAGAGGTGAACGTAAAAAAAAAAAATAAAAACATACCTGGGCCGATTGAAAAGGCAGCAACATAAAGTATGATCGTTAGGACACCAACAATTTGCATTCCTTTTACAGTGCCCTGAAGAAGAAAATAAATTACAGAATGATTCCAGACAATGTATGAAAAGTTGGTACTTATGCAGAATACGGACTGTGTTATCATCAGCATATTATGGACAAGGAATGTAAACCGCTGGAAGTTGCCAAACAAAACCTTCGTCATTCAATTTTTACCCAAAACCATGGCCAATATTTAAAATGCTAACAAATAGTTTAAAAAAAAAAAAAAAAAAAAAAAAGGATAAAATGTGTAACTATAATAAAAAATAGTTATGTATAGCAAGTTCAATAAAAAATAAAGTTACTTGTGCAGTTTATGAACCGTGCTGAAATAATGTTATTACTTAGAAAGCTATTCTTACAGACATATTCTGGACAGGTTATACAAACTGCCGAAAGTTGTCGAAATGCATAGCCAATGAAATCACAACAGCTGAAATGAAAATACAGAATAATTTGAAATGCCACCCCTCCTCCTTGATAAGAACGGCTTTCTAAATAATAGTATTAAAAAAGTTATAGATATATATCTGTATGTGCGTATATATATATATATATATATATATATATATATATAAGAATTACAGTTAAGTTTACCAAAATGATCCAAGATGGCTAAACTAAAGTAAATTATAAATATTAAAGAATTAATATTTATAAAGTAATCTCAACCAGATGTAAAAGCTCGATAAAACCAAATAGGAGATAGAGCTTATAATAAGAACAAGTAGTTAATAAAAGATGTTAAAAAATACTTTGAAAAAGAGTTAAAAACATATTTAATTTTAAAAAGAAAGCACTAAATAAATGGATAGTCCTTAATCCGCGGAGTTTCGAAGAAATACTTTCCTTCTCATCAGAGGGTAGGATTTAGCAAAATGTGGGATCGGATTTTGCTTGCAAAAGTATTAAATGAAACTACAAGTAAGTAATAGATCTTACTTGATAACACAAACTGAAGCAGAGGAATCGGAAATTAGACTATAATTTTCCCAATTCCGATACCCCAAAAAGTTCTGGTTTTTCCGATTCCAGATTCCGATTAATCGTCCCAACATAAATATATATATATATATATATACACATACACAGGCGGCAAAAAAAAAATGTCCGCACTTGTAATTTTTTAAAAAACTGCAAATTTAAGCTAAATTTAATCTAACTGTTAAAACAAACTATACCTAATTTGATTGGCGTTTTATTCTACTATAATTTTACCTGTTTATATTTGACTTTTAATTGAAATATTCTAGTGTTCATGTCAATTTAAAAAAATAACTTCAAATTGAGAAGGCAAAAAGAAAGTCCGCACAATGGAAAATTGTTATTTAAATATAACTTTAGGACATTAATGCAACACAAATACAATAGGAACACAATGAACTAGTTAATATTTAATAGCATAGCCCTTCTGCAATTTGATAGCCTGCAATCTTGTGGGAATTCCTTGAATTAGACTGCAGTAATACTCCGGGGAAATGGCATCCCACTTTTCTTTAATTTTTGTCCAAAGTTCTTCCAAATTTGAAATTTTATCATAGCGTAGCTGTTGCTTGATGTAATGCCATATGTTTTCGATAGGACTGAGGTCTGGAAATTGTGCAGGCCAATCCAAACACGAAATATCATGCTCTTCCAGGAACCTCTTGACATTGCTAGCTGTGTGAATGGGAGCATTATCCTGCATGAAGATGGGAATATCATCCAAATTCTGACCAAAGTAGGGTAGAAAATGCTCAGTCAACATTAATATACTTAGTCGAATTAATTCGACATTGCAAGTAAACTATAGGCCCTGGACCATTAGTACTAATAATGCCCCACACAAAACCTCCACCACCTTGTAACATTGAAACTGAGCACCAAGGATTAAATTCTTCGTTTTTCCTCTGACGGACGTACTGCCTACCATCACTGCCTAGCCTATTGAACTTGCTTTTGTCGCTAAAAAGCACTTTTGACCAATATGAAGTCATGATTTTCACAGAAAGCACCGTCTGGACTTCATCAGATCGATGAAGTCCAGACGGCATTTTCTTTGCGTCTTGCAACATATCCTTACAAATTAAATTCCTTTAATCTGTTCTTGATAGTAGAAAGAGAGCACTTTTTAACAAGATTGCACTGTCGTTGGATTTGGGGAGCCATTTCAAATCTGTTTCTTAGGCTGCAGATCTTGATAGCATTGTCTTCCCTGTTAGAAGTCACTCTAGTATATCCAGATTTAAGGGCATCATGAACACTGCCGGTGTTTTGGTGCTTTTACACAGTCTTTCGTACCATTTTCTCATCACATTTATATCTGCGCCCGATTTCTCAATTGGATAAACCAGAAAGGTGGAGATTAATGAGCTCCTGACGATCACTAAGAGAAAGTCATGGCATATGGACTAGATGTTACGTTGTATAACCTGGAACAACAACAATTACGATTAGAGGTGCTTTGTTACCTGTTGATGGACATTTTAAACTGATTTAGGGGCGAAAATTAAGCTGGTTTTAAGCGAATTTGCTGCTGCAAACTTTCTTTTTGCCTCCTCAATTTTAAGCTATTTTTTAAATTGACGTGAACACTAGAATATTTCAATTAAAAGTCAAATATGAACAGGTGAAATTATAGAGGAATAAAAGACAAATCAAATGAGGTATAGTTTGTTTAAACAGTTACATGAAATTTACCACACACACAATTTAATGTAACCAATGAAATTTAATAAGTATTTATATTTGAAGATGATAAATCGGTGGTAGTTTCAGCATAAAACGATTTTGTTTATAATTTATTTATGAAAATGCAAGTTTTTTTTTTAATGAAAATTCAATATTTCAAATGTCCTGCATTCTTCATCAAGAATAATTAAGAAATTAGTGAAAATGAAGTGGGGTTTTTTTTTTTGGGGGGGGGGGGGTTACCACACTCATCATAATTATTCCTGATTAAGAAATCAGGGTGTTTGATATATTGAATTTTTATAAAAGGTTATAAAGAAAATATCATTTTATTCTTCAATTCTGATAATAGGGAACCCATATAAAGTTCTCTTCAGCCAATCTATTTTATCTGTTTATAATCAGAAGTAGAAAAACAGACATACATTACAAGATCTTATGCAAATCTCGTTTTTTTTTTTTTTTGTTTTTTTGTAATCTTAAATTATCTTAAATGATTGAACTTTGAAAAATTGTCCATTTACTATTTTGGACGCCAAAGAAACAGAAAAGGAAAAACAAGACTAAAAAGGAAAAACTGGGATATTTTTTAATGGTTCTGTTATTGTTGATTTTATATTATGAACTATTTATCGCATCACCGATGAAAAAATTTGGTTTATTAATTCATCAAATTCAAATTTTTTCCAGCCTTAAACGGAATTTTTTTTATCCTAACTTATTTGTAAACTTAAACTATAAGGGAGACAACGTTTTAAAGGTCTGATCGCCTTCACAAAAAAAAAAGAAAAAAAAAAACTTAAATCCGATATTTTCAAGCCTAATTCAAATGGATAATAATTATTTTTATTTATATAATACTGTATTTAACTTTATTCTTCTTCTATCTGTTCTATATTACACATGCTTATATTCTCCTTCAATCGCCTAATCTAATATGGGTCAAGTGTAAATTTTATTTAAATAATCTGAAGAAACCTATCTTATATACATTTTAATTATACTCATCGAAATTTTTTCTAAAAACCTAATCCATCAGATTGGACAAAATTAAAATTAAAAATTTTTAATAAAAATTTAGATTTAAAAATTATAATTTATATTTGAAAATTTAAATGTAGTCTATGTTTTTGTGGGAAATGTTTATCCAGAAGCCTAAGGAAAAATGGTACACTATACTAATAGAAATGTTAAAATTATATATATATATATATATATATATATATATATTAAGCTAATCAAAATTTTTTGAAATCAGGTTTTGTTTTTTTTTCTCGTCCCAGTTTATAAGGAGTGCTTTTCTCCTGCGGATACAAACTTTCTTATTTTGACATTTTGTTTTCCTTATAATAGTGCTCTCTGCTGGAATTCTTTTCTTCAAGAAAAAAAAAATATATATATATATATATATATATATATATATATATATATAAATTAACTTTTGTTTATCTTTATGATCCTAGAAGATCAAACTTACGTTTAGCGTTAGGGCCAAAGTCATGACAATGCTAAGTATAAACATTCCCATAAGCCCTGAAAGTTGAAGAGTTCTTCGACCCATATATTCCATCAGCGGAATGCTTATGAAAGTCATGACAACCATGACAGCACCAATACCACTAACGGCGTGTGTGGCCACATCGGGCAGCATTCCAGCTGAGACAAACAAGGAATGCGAATAATACAGAATCTGAAAAAAAAAAAAAAAAATGGATAAGAAAGATAATGAAATGAACATGTGATACTATCGATGTTTCCCACCCAACCAAATGTTGGGAAGTAGGGGAGAAAGAGAAAAAAAAAATGTATAATAAAAGAAAGGGGAAATGGGTTTATCAGCAGAACAATGCATAGGAAGTGGTTCACAAAGGAACACAAAAGGAAGCTGATATGGGATTGTTGGTCAAGATGTGCCACTAAATGGAAACAAAGGATCAGTCAATATAGTTTTTGGGATGGCGTTGGGTTCACAACAATCAGGAATAGTTGGCGACAATCTCGAATTTGCGATGGAAGAGAATAAAGTTGAGGAAAGCTGTGAGTTTGAGACAGTCAAAGGCAGATAGTGGCTCAGAAGAGATGGGGAAATGAATTGATCAACCAATTGGCAAACACAGCTTCAACAGTAAATGTTGACTTTGATGTGTATAGGGTCTATGCTGTAACACACACACATACGAAATGCAACTCATATTTGCAGAATGTGTTATGGTTTGTGTTTTTGGATTACATTCTTGGCCTTTTGGCCAAGATCAAAGTGTAGTATAAAGACCATATGTGGGGATAACCCCACATATCAGACCTTGGTCAATGTAGGGGCAACCCTTCATACCAACAGTTACTATCCAGCTCCCATTTCCCACCTCTCGGGAGCTGGTCCCCCTTTTCCCTCCCCCTGCCTCTCTCTCCACATTAAAAAACGGCCTTGTGCCTAATTTGCTCAGTGGGGAAGCAAATAAATACATACTGCAAGCAAAGACCATATGTGGGGCAACCCTACATATAAGACCTTGGTCAATGTAGGGACAACCCTTCATACCAATTGTCACTATCCAGCTCCCCTACTCCCCGGGGAGCTGGTCCCCATTTCCCCTTCACTCCTCACATTAAAAATCAGCCTTGTGCCTAATTTTCTCCGTAGGGGAGCAAATGAATACCAACCCCACATATAAGACCTTGGTCAATGTAGTGGCAACCCTTCATACCAATTGTCACTATCCAGCTCCCCTACTCCCCGGGGAGTTATTCCCCATTTCCCCTTCACTCCTCACATTAAAAATCGGCCTTGTGCCTAATTTGCTCGGTGGGGGAGCAAATGAATACCCTTTTGGCCAAGATCAAAGTGTAGTATCTGTTCTTCAGATGCTGCACTTCCATTTCTTGTTCGCTTTCAGGTGGAGGAGCAGTCCTTCACGACTGAGACAATTTTTATTTTTGTACCTTTTCTCCACGTTAAAAAACGACCCTGGTGTCTAACTCTGTCCCGTGGGGAGGCATTGTAAATAGGTACAATAAGGACCCCAGCTAACTAATAAATAATAAGGCGTTATATTATCTGCGATCAAGATGGATTTTTTAATGGAGAATGCATTTATTTATTTACAAAATGTTTGAATAAAACCAATTTAGGACAAAATTTGCATTGATATTTTCATGAAATATTTTTATTTTATTTTTTTTTTAAATAAAAAAAAACAAATTATTTTTAAAATATAAGTGTATTAGAAGGCTATAGCAATGTGGGTTGCCAGTGTGAGAAGTGTTGTGGAAAATGAACAAAAATAGACCAACCGGTGGAAATCTTGTAGTATAGTGAAATACCGGACATCTATTTATTTTTCAAAGTCGCATATAACATCACATATGAAATCAGTAAATGGGGACTGTATTTTGGGACCGGGATGGTTGGTGTCTTTGATATTTCGGGATAACATCCCTTTGTCAAAAAGAAGTGTGAAAACCGAAGAATGTTTAAAAAGAGAGAAAACGCCATAGTAATGAATTATTTTTACTGAAAGATTTTAACAAAGAAGGAAAGGAGACTGATGGAGCAATAATTGAGCAGAAGAATTCTTTAATACTTGTTATCAGTGAAGCAATTTTCCAGTCATCAGGGAAGCAAGACTCGGTTAGGCATTTGTTGAAGAGTTTGGAGAGGACAGGGGCTAGCTCAGCGGAGCATTTCTTAATTAGTATAGTAGAGATCAACTCACGCCTATGTACGTTGGTGATGTGCAGATTTTTTTTTTTTACAATATCACAGGCATTATCATACTCCCATTGATGTCAACGTATGAGGTCTGCTGTTTTCTGCATCAGAATCTATTTAACACATATCGTTAACTAATTTTTAAACGAAGTATTTTTAACCTTTTTTCAGGCTTCATCATTCATGGATCGATTAAAACAAACAAAAAAAATTTTTTTTAATCTTACTCCAGTGGAAGCCAAGATAGCCCATCCAGAGCGAATGCCACACCAGGTAATACCGGTTCATTGTATCCTTTTCGCTTCCATCACTTTTTTTTTTTTTTTTTTTTTTTACAAGGTAAGACTCGAAGGCCACTTAAGAATAAGGCATTAATAAATGTAAGGTGGTAGTTTAGTAATCGTAAATGGTGTAGATTGGGTAGAATTTGGATTATTTTAGCAGACGGTTCAACAAGAACTTGTTTACATTGGACTTGGAGGCTACCATATTGTAGGAAGCAGACCAGCAGAACAGTGTTCCACAGGCAGAGAGTTCTAGTGTTACAGAGAGAGAGAGAGAGAGAGAGAGGTGAGTAAACGTGGAGGTAGACACGTTTACCAGAACCGAAGGTCAGCTGACCAAATTACGTATGTGTGACATGGTTGGCTAGATCTTTGAGATTTGATTTGAGCTTTGAAGAAGACGGACGTTTTTCCGTGGTCTCCCCCTCTTAACTGGGGAGGGGGGAGACGAACGCTGACGTGTGTGAAGAAGAACCCACACAAGCAGATTTCACTTCCACCTGCTGCAGGACCTCTGGGGAAAGTGAAATAAAAAACTATAAAACCCATTCATCGTCTTGGAGTGATAAATCTTCGTCAAACAGGTATCAAGTCTCCCTCCAGGATGAGAAATTTCCAGATGGTCCGTTTTGAAGAAGCAGAGGTAGGTTCAGAAATTACATGTCACACACACGATTCCCTTTATGATAATCAAACACACAACCATTTATATGAGAGACAATCATACGGAATCTTCTTATGTTATATAGAAAACGTAAATAGTGCCTCTCGATGAATTGAATATATAACATATCGGTAATTTGGTGCTCGTGGACCAGTCGCATCACCGATGCGATAATCGAACCTGTGTTTAAGAAAATACAACGTGGAAGCATGGAGATTTAGTGTCAAGAAAAAAGAAATAGACTAAAAAAAAAAGAAAAAAAAAAAAGGACAAGAAAAACAATAAAATGTATGGAAAAAAGAACCTGTGTTTAAGAAAATACAACGTGGAAGCATGGAGATTTAGTGTCAAGAAAAAAGAAATAGACTAAAAAAAAAAAGAAAAAAAAAAAAGGACAAGAAAAACAATAAAATGTATGGAAAAAAAAAAGAAAAAGAAAGAACAGTAGAAAAAAATACAAATCAACACACACACAACGTAGGGTCCATTAAAACACTAGGCGAATTAGAAAAATAATTAAAAAAAAAAGAAAAAAAAAAAGCAATACACACGTACAACCTTTTCACGAAGAAAGAAAAGGAAGACATACAGACACACAGATGTAAAACTTTATATATAGAAAATAGTTTAAAAAAATGTTTATCGTATTGGGAATTAGCTCATTATGAACGAAGAAAAATATCACTTAATGTCAAAATTAGAAGGGAAAAACAAAGAATGGCCTTATTCTGTAAATTTTTAACAACAGCTAGTGAGAAAACCAGAAAAAAAAAAAAAAAGAAATAGAACATATGACTGTAGTAAGCCTTTACCAAAAGATAAACATGTCAATCACAAAAATGTGTTATGAATATTTTGTGTCATTTTTAAACTGTGAACTAAATGTAACTTTTAATGAAAAACAATATGTACTTTTGATGAAAAACAATGGATAGGTTCTGAAATGTGATTTTTTTTTTCTTTTTCACTAATTATACGATTTTTTTTCTTAGGAATTTTTTTCTGACATGGACAATTTTAGTTCCATCGAGTGTTAGGATTGTCTGAGACTTTATAAGTGAGTCGTTTTATTTTATTTTAGAAACGACTGTATTTTAATTGTAAATGTCTAGGTATTTTTTGTAAACGACTGATTTTTCTTTAATTTTGAATTCTGTGGAATGGTAAAAGATGATGCACTATGCAGCCGACCTAGTTGATGACGTGGTCAAATGGGTTTCCACGAATCTGTGTTTTGTTAATTGGAATTTTGTTATTAGTAAGATGGGACTTTGTGATTGCTTATAGGATATTTTTGTATTTTTTAATTTATTATTTTTATGTAATTGATGTGTTGTCAAACGGTATTGGCAGAATTTTCTTGTTCTTTGACATGTATTTTTTTTTCGCAGAATGGTGAGGTGAAATCTTTGCTTGTGGGGTCTATTGAAAGAATGATTAATAAAAGAAAGAACGTGTTAATTAATTAATCAATAATCATAATAGTAATAATAAAATAGGGAAAAAGAGAAAGAAATAAGATTTAAACAGTGTAATAAATAATAATAATAAAAAAAAAAAAAGTTTCGGAAGAGTCAAAGGTTCAGTCGGTATTAATTTCAATTTTCGAAAAGTAGAATAAATGTTCTATTCGACATGAGTGACGTTTTGACCACATAAGTAAGGTAGAGAAAAAAGGATAAATATAGGGTTAAATAAACTATATGAAGAAATGAAAGAAAAAAGTGGGGCGTGAATGGAGTTTAATTTCTGTGGCAAGCATGTTAGAATTTTGGAGAGGTGTTGAATTACATGGGTAGTTATTAATTTCATTATTCTCGAGAAATGATTCGAATTTTATTTTTTTATCGTGATTTCTATTGATTTCAAGTAGAATCGACATGGAGCAACTTTGAGTACTTCATGTGTGGAAATCCGATGTTTTCCGTGAAGCTATGTGTCTTCAAGGCAGGTTGCGCTTACCGACTTTGGAAAAAAAAAAGTTTTTTCTGACATAGCAGTAAACGGAATGTATTCTGTCCAGCGTGAGCGGATCTAGTTGTAATCAACTTCAGGGAGCAAATGAAATGCCCACTGACATGGTGTAAGGGGCAGAGGGGGTGCAATGGCTGACGTGGCCATTATGTTACGAATCGCTCAAGAGAAGATGAATGAAATATGTATGCAAGTACTTAGGAAAATAGAAGGCTACCCACCATATGGAATGTTAAGAGGTTTTTTGTTTCCCACAAAATACTAGTAATAAGAGTAGGCTTATGATGAATAGGATAAGGCTTGGGATGGAAAATTTTTTTTTTTGTGTGCTACCTATGGGAAGAAAAGCTGATCTGTAAAGCCAAGCACGATGATAGTCCGTTTTGAAGAGGCAGATGGACCTCGATTTTATTATTCGGTTGATTGCCGAGAATTTATCGATCACGCGTAGTGTCGACGGGAGTAAAGGATGCTCCTGAAATTCTGATTTAAATTATGAAGAGACCATGGGGTCACAGGGAGTTGTTGACCTTCGAGGGCGCAAGGATTAGCGCCACATGGTATTATTTGTTGCTATTATTTTACTTGGTATATTAAATAAAGGTATGACAGTTTTCTTTGCCAGTGGGGTGAGCATATATATCCCATTCTTAGTAAATGTGGGAAGTAGAAAATGTATGCCTTCGCCATACATTTTGATAAAAAGGGGGGAAGGAATGTTACAGAGAGAGAGAGAGAGAGAGAGAGGTGAGTAAACGTGGAGGTAGACACGTTTACCAGAACCGAAGGTCAGCTGACCAGATTACGTATGAATGATGTGGTTGGCTAGATCTGGGAGATTTGATTTGGGCTTTGAAGAAGACGGACGTTTTTCCGTGGTCTCCCCCTCTTAACTGAGGAGGGGGGAGACGAACGCTGACGTGTGTGAAGAAGAACCCACACAAGCAGATTTCACTTCCACCTGCTGCAGGACCTCTGGGGAAAGTGAAATAAAAAACTATAAAACCGATTCATCGTCTTGGAGTGATAAATCTTCGTCAAACAGGTATCAAGTCTCCCTCCAGGATGAGAAATTTCCAGATGGTCCGTTTTGAAGAAGCAGAGGTAGGTTCAGAAATTACATGTCACACACACGATTCCCTTTATGATAATCAAACGCACAACCATTTACATTAGAGACAATCATACGCACACGGAATCTTTGATGTTATACAGTGTATACACCCAAACGTAAAAAGTGCCCCTCAATGATAATCCAGTGAGAACTCCGATGAAGAACCCTATGTAACAAAAGTTCAATTTGGTGCCCCTCTAGAATAACCTCGATGATAACGAATATATAACACTAGGAAATAAGCTTTATTCATGGAAGCTGCATTTAGATTTAGGCACATCTAGAGATTGGGGGAAATTGTAGCTAGTCGAGTGTTTTTTGTGAAAGTTTGGCAAGGAGGAACAATAGATTAGAGCTTAGACGAGCACTTGCCATGAAAATAACGATAGAGCAGAGACATTTATTCATTAACAGTCCAATGTAATAAAGAATGGAAAGAATAAAAAGACTGAAATATTCCATCAGAAATAAAAGGATATATCACCAAAAGTAGTAATACTATTTTAACCCGCAATTGTAGAAAGAGAAAGGGAGAAGGAAGGGAGTTAGTCAAGAGAAATAAACTAATTTTGTATTTTCATGTCTTTTATATTTAAATGGCTTTTTCAAACTCACCTTTTCTGGTTCAAATAATCTAACCAAAACTCAATGGGTGATCCTGCAGATTATATATTTTTTTCTAGTGTTGGACAGAGCCGGGCCGATGCCAATAAAAATGGAGGTGTGCACACACGCACACACACACACACACAGGAAGATTTTTGATCTACATTCTTATGTTCCATAAAAATGACCAGAAATGTAATAATCATCAAAAACAAATAAAAAAGAACTATCGAATATTTTTAATATTTACATATCAGGAATATCGGTTGATGTCTATATAAGATAGTTAACATAACCAACAGAGAGAGAGAGAGACAGCAGACTGACAGTCTTCCAACGTGATTGACATTTCTCTTCCACACTCACACACCCTTGCAGCTAAACGCGGTTATGTTCCATCTCTCTCTCTTTGTTGATGGGCAAAAGTTAATTGTAAATAAACTTATATGTTGACAAATTCATCTTGGTTTTGATTTTGAGAGCAACAACAAAAGAATTGTCAGGTGCATATATAATTTAGCAAGCATTTGAAAAGTGCAAGTTAGAACATTTATACTAGATTGTTATAGGTTCAATCCTTGACTAGGGGTAGGTGTTAGTTTAGCTGCGCTGATGAGCTGTGATACAGCAAAACAGTTTGTATGTGTATAACTATGTATACTTCGGATATTGTAATCATACCTATATTCCTTTATTTTCTTTTAAAGTTGATAAGTTCTTTTTCTGATGAGTTAAGGCCAGAATAAATTAAAAATTTGGCATAATTATATGAGTGATTCTGCGCTACAAAACAGGTGCTGTTAAGAATTGTGCATTTCAATGTACTTAAAGAAATAAACAGTAACATGGTCAACGTCTTGAAATATAGACATTTGTTATTTATATATATATATATATATATATATATATATATATGAGGGGGGATCATTTCAAATATATTGTACAACTAGAAGTTAAGAATATTTGAATGAAGAAAATTGGTTGAAATGACATTTGACTTACGGCTAAGATTCCACTGGATTGTTGAGATATTTGCATCACAATACCAATCACCAACTGCTTCCGGAGAGCTGAGCTTACTATCAATTGGGCAATACTGATCTGAAGTTGAAAAATATTTAAAAAAAAACACATGATATATTAACTTGTACTTATACAAACATTTTGCCACCGATAGGCACACATGCTCCCCAGGTTGAATTGTTAGAAATACAAGCGAAGCATGCATGTTCCCCCGTGAGTGCAGAGTGAACGAGGCATAAAAAAACATGACTAAGTTCAGAATTTGCCCTCTTCCTCTCCCCCCCCCACCCGCCCACCATTTAGCCCCCAAAATCCTCAGGGGGATGTCAAATCCTGATGAAAATGAACAAACAGTGCAATTTTAGGCCTTAACATATGTAAATTTGAGTTCTGCATGCAAACAAATAAATGACTAAGTCCATCATTTGCTCCCCTCCCCACCCCACCCCTCATTTAGCCCCAAAAGTCCCCAAGGCCTTAACATATTTAAATTTGAGTTCAGCACCATGCAAAACTGCAAAATAGACATACACACAGAAAATTTTGGACAAATATGGTAAAATAGTCCCAAAAATGGAGTGTTTTTATTGGCCCCAAAAGAGCCCCTGCGGCACACCTAAGAGTTATCGCGAAGTATAGACAAAAAAAAAAATTATATAGAAATCAGCTACAACTTTTCAGAAAATTTTATAAAAATTCAAGGAACCAATTTTTTTAATAAGTACAAAAGTGTCACTTTTAGCCATTTTAACCCGAAAGGCACTCCTGGGGGGGGGGGGGCAACCAGAGTTTTCCCGGAAAATCTGTTCCGTTACTTTTTTACTCATATCATGTTTAATGTTTGTGCAAAATTTTTTAAAATCCTAAGGCGTAGTTATTAAGAAAAGTGCAGACAGACGAACAGACAAGGGTAAATTTACAGGTCCACCCTCCTTTTGTCAGAAGACCAATAAACAGAACAAAAAAAAATACCCAACCTTATGAAAATCAGCTAACATAAAACTCTAGCCAAAACTTGTCTGCACACATGTAGCCAAAATGTTTGTATAAGTACTAATTTATGCTAAATGTATAGCGCTATTAGTTATACAATATTACATAAACACGGGAAGATTTCATAGGATTAACTCCTGTGAATAAAACAAGATTATCATATGCATATAAAATGTATAAGTGAACAAGTTTAAATGCATTAATAAAATGAACTTGAAACCAATATTTTTTTTCAAAAGTGCTCTATACAAGACGGAGCTTAATAAATATCTCTACTGTTATAGAAAAGTCACTTTGTGTGGGAGTTCCTTCCTCATAAGTTCAGAAACGGCTGAATCTATCTTTTGCAAATTTCACACAAAGCCAATTTATACATCTGGATAAAAAAATAATTTTTACAGCGGAATATTTTACATTATACTGGCCAAGGGAGATAATAAAATTTCAGCAAATCATTTCTTCTTAAAAAAAAAACAAAAAAGATTTATTATAATCTGGAGATATAGCTTAATGGTAGATCATTCGACTACAGATTGAATGATCTACCATTAAGCTATATATCAAATGATCCCCTGTTCTAACTCCGGTGTACCTCACCATTTTATTTTAATTTTTTTCTTATTAATGAATTCAATTTACAAAAAAAAAAAAAAAAGAGGTACCATTTAAAATCGCCACAAATCATTTCTTCGCTTGCATATTTTAAACTAAACATTAATCAGAAGTGACTTTTCCAGGGCATCCATCGTAAAGTCCAAATATCAACTGACGCGATATAAACAAACACAGACGGAATTTGATGAACAACGTTATTTTTTTATTTTTATTTTTTTTTTTACAAATTAGTCCACCAGGAAAATTATTCCTCGTAATATATAATAATCAATAGAGGATTGAGTTGAAATAATACATACGCAATCTGCATAAATTAAAATATCATGTTTAAGCATAGTGTACGACTGGGAAACGCCAAGCTACCAGCTAGTATATATACATATATATATTTAAAATGATTTTCACAAATCAATTCAGTAGTATACAGTAGTATCGAAATATGAATTGATTTGTGGACACCATTTTTATAATATATATATATATATATATATATTATATATATTACTAGCAAGGAGACCCGACGTTCCCCAAGATTGAATGATGATCAATAAATATTTAACACTCCCAGATTTTTATTGTCACCAAAATCAGTAACATCGCCCATTTTCAATCAAAATCGATTGATTGCCTGCTCTCATTGGGGACCCATCATAGTGCACTAGGAGAAAGCTTCACATGTCTCATCACAGTGACTTACAGCGCATTGTAGTTTACATTGCACTGTAGAGAACCTATGTACTAGAGATGTTATACTGCATAAAGTGCTAACTTTGGTCAAAATCGTCTGTTCATTTTTTTCATAGGATTTTTTCGATTATCAATACTTATCAAAGATATTCTGCTACAAAACCTATCTAAAAAATACTGCTAGATACATAAAGTACAATTGTGTGAATTTTCATAAAAATCAGCCCAGCCAGTTAAGAGTTCATAGGAACAAACTCAGAGACACACACAAATTTTCTTATATATTTATACTCCCAAAATTTTTTTTTTTTTTGTGTATTGATATTCACCGTAAAAATCCTTTCTTTTCTATTTATTTAAAAAGAAAATACAACTTTGTTATAAATGGGTCGTGGAATTGCATTCATCTGCAAAAGATCTAGCTAATTTGCATATTCTTTTAAACATTCATTTTAATTAATTCCCTGTTAGATCTTTTTGGTTTTCTTATGGCATGGTCATCTTTAGTTAACTATTTTGTGTAATTATATTAATGCAGATATTCTACATGATTTATACTTACGTAATATTTGTATAAAAAGGTTATAGTAAACACAAAACTCTTTCTATATATATTTATGTATGCGTATATATATGTTTTGTTTAAAAAAATTTGCCTACCAAACTCCTCTCAGTTTTTGGTCTACAGTCATGAAACTTAATATATAGGGTATTTGAACCCATGCAGAACTTTCTGAGTTTTAGCTGGGGAAAATCGGTGCAAAAGTGTGAACATTTTTTTTTTTTTAAATGGAATTTGCCAGGTGGAGGTCGAATGACGTCATTACGAATATGCATGTATACCGTAATAGCTATTGGTTCATGTTTTAATTTTTAGCCTTGCAATAAACATGTCTTCATAGTACAGTCATTAACATCAAAAGAAAAAGTAAATCGTAAGCTAAACGTTCTGGTTTTGATTCTTAGTGGTGCCGCACAAGTCATTTTTTTTTTTAACTTTTTAAAATCATTACTATATATTGGGTCCAATATAATAATATAAATATGAAATCTGCATTAATCAAAATATCATATTTAAGCGTATTTTACGACCAGGCAATGCTGAGCGGCCTGCTAGTATTTCTAAATAATCACCTAAAAAGATTTTTTAAAACTAGCAAGAGGAATAACTCTTAAAATTTAACAATATAATAGGAGTTGTCTACCTTAAGTTTAAAACTTTGCAAGCAAATATAAATTAAATACTAAAATGACTTCTAAAATTGTTACGGATGAAAATTGGACGAAGATTGTTCATACCTTCGGCTCAGCTTGACAACTCCTTTGTTCAGATTTCATGTCTTCGATGTCAAGATCAACATCAAACTTTCCTCGTAGGGTGACAAGAGCTGAAAGAAAATAAGAATAATTTCGTACAAAAGAGCGATGGAGCTAGCAACAAATGAAAGTTACGCAAGCACTAATTTCTCGATGAGAGTCCCCTTCCTCTCTCTTAGCCAACAAGACATTTAGAGTATTGCCAGGACCGCTGCGAAGAAGGTAGGTTATCTCTACCGTGCTAGAAAGCTATTAACGCCTAAAAGTATCCTATACCTTTATAAGGCCACCATTCACCCATGTATGGAGTATTGTTGTCATATTTGGGCTCGCACATCTGCTACTAGTCTCTCTCTCCTAGACAAGGTTCAAAAGAGAGTCGCCAATCTAATAGGTCCTGAACTGTCATCTAAACTTCAGCCTCTGTCCCATCGACGAAATGTTGCATCTCTCTGCCTGTTCTACAAGTACTTTAACGGTGAATGCTCCGACGAACTGCAAGCACTTGTGCCCCCTCGACGTAAATACCCCCGATAAACCCGACAAGCAACTAAATCCCACCCCTTCACAGTAGAGAACCCTAGATATAAGAGAGCCTTCTACTTCAGTAGTTTCCCAGAACTGCTAGATTTTGGAATTCCCTTCTGGGTCCCTTCTTCCCCAGCTGTACTGACATGCAGAAGTTCAACTGTAATGTGAACTGACATCTTGCTGCCCAACTCCCTACACAGTACCCTGATCGGTGCAAAAGTGTGAATATTTTTTTTTTTTTTAAATGATGCTTATGCCCCTGATAGTAGCCCCCTACAACAAAGTGGCAATGTGCCTTGTTTGGGGTGAAAATGTAATTAAAAAAAAAAAAAAAGAAAAACTTGAATGAGGAACAATTTACTTGCATATAGTTCCTAAAATTAAGTGATGCATGTGACAATAATTGGCTTGGTTGTTTTGTTTTACGACATATCAACCCTTTTCCAGTTATTTAATGCCGAATCCAGTTATTTTGGAAATAGTATTCATGTTGCATTCAGTTATTTTGTTGAAGGTTTTTATTCTTCAAATTTTTTGTATCTTCAATCGCTAGTTTGTAGTGGTTGGTTTGGTTGTTTTATAGTGGATGTTATCGTTTTTGTTCTCTGCCT
This sequence comes from Euprymna scolopes, assembly GCF_053919585.1. NCBI lineage: Eukaryota > Metazoa > Mollusca > Cephalopoda > Sepiida > Sepiolidae > Euprymna > Euprymna scolopes. The sequence goes on from NC_136504.1 coordinate 44,659,578, forward strand.
TGCAGAACATGAATGAGTTTTGCAATGGGAGAGGGAAAAGGGTTATAGTATTAATGTTTGGTACATTTTAAGTTAGAAAACTAGTCAGAAAGTGTGGTGGGGGGAATAGAAAGAGAATGGGGAAATGGGAAGAAGGAAATGGGTGGGAAAAGGTTGGTTGTTATTTTTGTTTTTGGCTTTGCAGAACATAATTAAGTTTTGCAAAAAGAAGTAGAAAATAAAAAAAGCATCAATGTTAGGTGAATTTCGTCTCAGGAAGCCAATATCTTCAGACAGCCTGATCTGGTAGCATCAGTATTAGAATAATGAGATAATAAGAATAGAGTAAAGAAAGACTAACAACGTCTTTTCTTTTGGAAAAGAGATTGACGAAGAGGAGGACATCACCCACTAGATTTCGATGTTGGTTTTGTACTTTGTAAATGCAAAGTGTGATCTGAACAGCATCTCCTCAGATGTGGCAACAGTACTCCATTTAAGGATGTATTGGACTCTTATTCGGGCAAAGGATTGCATCAGGAGTGAGATACCTTCTGGAGCGGTAGAATGATCCAAGCATTTTTACAGCAACCTTCACAACGAATTTGATGTAAGCTTTCCATTCCAGGTTTAAAGTGATTGTCAGTCCTAAAAGCTTATCAAAGTAGGGAGCTTGCTCAAGAAGAATGCCATGTATCCATGGATCAACGATCCGCGCATTGATAGTGAAAAGAGAGAAGTTTTAATTTTAAAATATTTAAAGTAACCAGGCACCCTTTTCCCCATTGCACCACGTTCCCAGGTCGGAAAGGAGAGAATCAGAAAATTCTTAGTCATCGATGCTTTTCGAACTTGCTTCCAGATGCTGCATATTAACATTCTCGGGATATTGCCGAATTATCTGTGCAGGAAGATTATTATTATCGTGTAGATTGAATTAGATTTGTTTTAAAGAGAAAGATGCAATTCAAGGACAAATGTGGTGACATGAGATTTTAGCAATTTAACTTGAGCTAGATTCTATAAACGATAACAAGAAGGAATTTTAGATAAAAACAAAAAAATGCTTTAATAGAAAAGAATGTTGGAATATAAACAAAATATGTGATGAAGATGATTTGCTTTACATCTTTGGTCACGTGGAGTTAATGACGTAACGAGAGAGTTTGAAAGATATGTAACAGCTAGCCAAGAGGTGGGAGTCAGAAAGTTAGCAGATGCTCCAAGTAGAGGAAAATGTCAATAGTAAAAAGATTGCATTACAGCTTTCCAATGGTGGAAATATCTGAAATAAAGTTACTGTAAATACCACCAAGGCTTCAGGTTATACAAATCTTTATTTGCAGCTTTTCCGAGGGTCCATCAAATCAAGACCAAAGATGGAGAAGGTATGTTTCTCCATTTTCCGATGTAAAACCCCAGAGACTGTTATTTGTTCCTTTCTGTTATAATTGTTATACGTCTGGTTTAAACAATCAGTAAATGATCAATAGGCACATTCATATTTAGACAAGCAAATATATATACATATTAATAAATACATTGTATATACAGCCTTCCATGTCATACAGAAGCCCCCCCCCGATAATATTACATAAAGACAGATGGTATAGAATGGCCATATGTATTGCGATCTTTCTGATATATATTAGGACCCTATACCCGTTAGTAGAGATTATGTTAACTAGTATGAATTTTTAGAGAGTTAAACACAGTGAACCGAGATGGACCCAGTGCACCTATGCAGACTTAGCAATGCACATTTGAAAGCAGAGGTGTGCACATATGCACATTCCAGATGGAGTTGATCTACATTCTTGTGTCCCATAAAAATGACCGGAATTGAAATTAAATAAAAACAAAGAATCGTTTACATTCCAAAGTTAGAAGTTATGAATTGCATGATGCAAAAAATAAAAAAAAGAATATAATATCTTTATGTTTACAATCACAGGAATTTCGATCTGTGACTGTATAAGAGAAAAATAAACAACAGAAAAGAGAAGAGAGTAAACTGACAGCGATGAGCGTAATTGACATCTTGACACCTCTCCATCAGTGACCCACACACTAACCAACCTCTACACCAAACCTTTCTCTCTCTCTCTTTGTCAATGAACAAGAAGCTCAATTGTAAATAAAACATACTTTGATAAATTCGTCTGTGCTGATTTTGAGAATAGCAACAAAATAATTGTTATGCAGCGATTACACGTTTGCATAAAAAGACCATGTGCTTCCTTTCTTTAACGTATCTATCTCGTACCTCTCTCATACTCATACACGTACGCACGGATATACACACAGATACACACACTTGTACAGACACACACGCACATACACATACGCACACTCAAAGTTTTTATTTTGAATAAACATTTTATAAGCTAACCAATAGGTTTAGTCATGGTTTTGTATCAACGGACAAAAAAGCAGCCTGGCTTACAAATATGATGCTCATGACGACGGCGACAATATCAACATTACTGTATTCTATTTTGTAAATGAGTATGTATCAGGTGGGATGAGGTGAGAGTAAGAGAATCTTTTGTTCTACTTACTTAAAGTAAGAGAGTAAGAAATGTAAATTACTGTATTAGATTTTAATCTCTTTGGATTATTTTCATTATCAGCAAAATTTCTCTTTACATCATTGTGAAGAGTCTGGTTCAGTACATTACGTATATAGATAAATATTTATTTGAAAATTATTGAAGGCGATAAAGAGAAAAGACAAAAAAAATGAGAAAGATGCAAAATGGAAAGAGGAGAGTGGCAAGAGAAAAAAGGGTGATAAGGAGAGAGAAAGAGAGAGAGAGAGAGAAAACGGACAGAGAGAAAAAAGGGATCAAAAAGTAAGAAAAAGGTGGAAAGAAAAGTGAGAAGAGAGAAAAGATTTTAAAAAAAAAATAGTAAAAAAAAAAAAAAAAAAAAAAAAAAAATGGAAGAAAAGAACAAAAAAGATGAGTAAAAAAAAAAAAAAAAAAAAAATGTAAAAGCTTTTTAATAAAAATCACTCCAAACAAGGCATTAGGCCACATGATGTAAGGAACACTAAAAAAAAAAAAATAAATAAAATGAATAAATAAAAAAATTCTTTAAGGTCAAAACCTTAGAATCACAAGCACCAGATGACATAAATACTTGCCGCCTGTCAAAAACCTCGTTCATGGAATGTGAGGACTAAAGGACAAAAATAAAGAAAGCGAGTGTTACAAGGCTGCTGAAAGTAAAACCTAAAGTCTACTCTCCATAATTAATTAAATTCGGAAAGAGAAGGAAAAAAGAAAAAGTACAGAATGAAGAAAGGAAAGCAAAAAAAAAAAAAAGGAAAGAAAAACATACAAAATAGAAGTGGAAAAAAAAGAAGAAAAAAATGTATGGGTTTGTATTACTGTACGCATAGATTCGAAAAAGTTGTCAAATAACAAATATATAACAAATAAATGTTATCAAAAGGCAAGATAAGTTACTTTTCTCCTTAACTGAATAATTTTTTAGTGTTTTTATTTAATGTAACTTGTTTATTCAGCTCGAAAAACACAGTATTTACCGATGTATTTGAAAATTGCAAATGGCGGGGGACTCTCTGTTGAACACGGTAAGTTTGGGAAAATGAGTTGACACAAAAAACTATATAAAATACTGTTAAAAACCTACCGAATATATGTCAGCCTATGTCACAATAATATATATTGAGCGAATTTCTAACAGTATTTTGTATAGATTTTTTTGCTTTTACTCATTTTCCTAAACTTACCGTGTTCAACAGAGAGTCCCCCGCCATTTGCAATTTTCAAATACATCGGTAAATATTGTATGTTTTTCGAGCTGAATACACATGCTACATTAAATAAGAATGCTAAAAACTTATCCAGTTATGTAGAAAAGTAACTTATCTTGCTTTTGATAACATTTATTTGTTATATATTTGTTTTGTTTTTTACCACTTTTTCGAATCTATGTGTATAGTAACACAAACCCCGAATATACAAAATAGAAGTGAAAGAAAAATAATGAAGAACCTTAAATTATTTTTTTCTTTTTTCTTTTTAATCAAACCCGATTCTTCCTTTACCTGCTCTAGCTTCTGTCTCTTGGTGTTTAGTTATAAGAAGATATCGTGGACTCTCAGGACAGAGAGGCAACATCACCAACTGGATGATACAGGAGGCAAGTGGCATTCCTAAAATTAGTTGAAAAACAAAAATTATGCATGGTATTTTCAGGTGTGAATATGAAATGTATTGTTGGTCTTCATTTACTTTAAAAAATACTTCAACAAAAAAATATCATGAACTGAAATTATGCTTAATCATTGCTTTCCTTTTTATTTAGGTTATTCATTTATTTACCTCATTCTCTTACCTTCAATTATACTACCGCTACTACCTACTACTTCTATTATTATTTTCATATGTGAAGTGTATAAGAAGGCTGTAGCAATGTAGAATACCGATTTATTGAAGTGATGAACAAAGCAGATAAACGAAGGTCTTGTTCATTTTATTAATCTTTGTATATTCATTTGTTTTCAAAATCAGTCACATTTATAATTCAGTAAATATGGACTTACTGTTTAATATAACTGAAATGGTATATGTCTAGGATATTTCGAGAATAACATTTCTTTTACAGAAAGCAAACAAATCGAAAGAATGCTGTAAATAAAAAATTAAAAAAATAAAAATGCTGTAATAACAAGACAGGAAGCGAAATTAGGTCAGTTGGCAAGCCTAGTTCTGCTCCTTGTCCAATTTTTTTTTTTTTTTTTTTTTTACATGGAGGTCACCACTTATCAAGGCCCAGGAGCCACTCGGGGATAAGAGTTATTATGTGTACAGTAATCACTGGGATAGTATCGTAGTAATAGTTAGTATTGGGGATTTGATAAGGTGTCATTACTTAAGGGGGCGGTTCATCAGGAATTTGTTTGTGTTGGACTTGAAGACATCCAAGTTGAATTCGGGGGGGGGGGACAGGCAAACGGCAGTGAGTTCCACAGCAGTGCAGTTCTAAGAAAGAAGCTTTGTTCATGGAATCTACATTTTGATTTAGGCACGGATAAAGAGTGGGGAAAATTATTGACAGTGGTTTCAGCTAGTCGGGTATTTTTCGTGAAAGATTGGCGAGGGGGGACCAGAAAATGGAGCTCAGACAAGCACGAAAAGGGCATCCCCCACCAAGTCACGAAGTCTATTTTGTACTCTGTCAAGGCAGGATAGGCTGTTTTTAGCAGCTCCTGCCCAGATGTGGCAGTAGTATTCCATCCTTGGACGTACTTGGCTTTTATATAGATAGAGAATTGCATCATTAGTGAGATATCTTCTGGAGCAGTAGAAGGATCCCACCATTTTCCCAGCGACCTTGGCCACAGACTTGATGTATGTGTTCCATTTCAGATCAGGAGTAAAGGTCAAACCCAGAAGCTTACGGCATCCTTTTGGTTTGTGTTCTTTATAAAAAAAATTAAAAATTACTCCCTTTTCTTTTATTATTTATTCACATTACCCTTTCACACTTCTTCAATTATGCTAGTGCTACTACTATTCTCTTCCTCCACTTCGGCTTATTCGTCCTTCCTCGCACCATGTAATGCACTCATTGTGCAAACAAGCAAGCAATATTATCAGCGTTTTAGTACTATGCTACAATAAAATGTCATCTGTTGGGTGACCCATTTAGATCTGATTAGATTATTTGAATAAGGAACAAGGGAGTTTGCAAAGCCAGTTAAATATAAAAAGAATAAAATCAACTAAATTCAAAATTAGTCTCTTTCTGCTCTCGCTCTACCTCTTACTACATCTTTGACAGCATGTCAAATTGTATTATTACTTGGAATGATATTTACTTTTATTTATAATGGACCATTTCAACATTTATATATTTTTTTTTCTTTATAACATTCTATTTTTAATAATCAAAAGGAGATGTAAGTGAGTGAGACAGAGAAGGAAACAAGAGTTATACATACTGTATAACAAGGAGATTAAGCCACATACAGTGAGAGAGGATGAAAGTAAGCTCCACAAGAGGAGGGTGTAGCCAGTGCACTGCACCAGGGTCTATAAGAGTCTGATATGATGATGTTCCTTCATCGCTTGCAAAGATGACCATGATCATGTAATTGTTCCGTGGGTTCAGAGATGACTTGTTAGACCGATTCGAGCTCTGAAGTATTTCCCGCATGTTGGACACCTGTGTGATGATTCTATGGTGGAGGTGTTGACTGATCTATTTTTTCTAATGCCAGGTTTCCTCTTGTGTTCTTCATTGCATGCAGATTCAGGAATTGTAGCCTTTGTGAGTTGCGACATGCCAGGAACATCTGTCTTGGGTTAGTTTTTCCCATGAGTTAGAATACAAACTGAACTGTTAAAGGGAGAACTTTAGATTGTGCCTTGAACCGTTTCCACTGTCCTCCTGCGGGTTTTTTTTTTTTTTTTTTTCCTTTGGACAGCTCAACATAAAGGAGCTGTTTTTGGGAGCCTTGAATCTATATGACCTGCCCAACGAACTGGCACTGCTGTAACATTGTGCGTACTGACCAGACTAAAATGTCTGTGTCTGGTGTCTTGTCTTATGGCTTCATTTTCAACAATCTATGGAGGCAGATCATATAAAAATGGTTCAGACATACTAAGAAATTGAACTTAACTTTAAGAGTCTACCGAACCTATGAATATCAAAGTTCTAAATTAAAATATGCAATTATGCATTAATTTTTTATTGTCGCTTTGAAGATGAAAAAAATTATCTACTGACCAAACCGGCACATAATTATTTGGAATCTCGACATCCAGTTCCAGTCGGTGACTTGTGCAAATAGTAAGTGGTGCTGGAAACGACCTAATTTTAAGTCAGAAATTTTGGAGTTTTTAATATATAAGTGTCCAAGTTTTCATTTAAATAACATTTACAATACAATGGTGCAGAAGAAAAAAATAAAAGAACAAAAAAAGAGATATTCTCCTGAAGGTTGAAGGTTCAATTCTCAATGTGGGCGATCGTAAAATACAATATCTAGTGACACTGATTAATCAACTGTTTTCCCTATTTTTTTTTTTATTTTTTTATACAGTTAAGCAATCTTAGGTTCCTATCAGCCTCACTTGTTTCGAGAAATGTACCGTTTTGTTTTTTTCTGCAGCATACAAAGTAGTGACTATTCGTATGCCAAAGGCAGCCATCACTGCTAAAAGCCGTGAGAGATTCATTTTGCATATCAGCTCCTCTACAATAGTCTGAAAAATAACAACATGCACATTATGGTTTGAAAAAAAGAATTGTTCTACGTACCCAATAGAATCGGCCACAATCTTGTCGTTCCAAGAATTTCTTGAAAGGCAAAAATCTGAGATGTTAATATTCCTATTGTGATGGCCAGCTGATGAACCACCCCCAGGGCACCTCGGATGTTTGCTGGGGCAATCTCTGATAAATACATAGGAGTTAGGCAGGTGGTCAAACCTTGAGGAAAAAAAAAAAAAATTAAAAACAATATGCTTAATGTAATGGCTGTTATAAAGCTATATTAAAATTAATACTATTTCTACCCTTTATAAAAAAAAAAATTAATTTAAGAAAAAATAAAGTTGATAAAATACTATTTAAGATAAACCGTTTATTTAAATAACAAAAAATATTTAAGAAAAAATCTATTTAAATATCTAAAAAAAATATTAAAGAAAAAAATTATAGTTAGATAACAAAAATATTTTTTTAAGATTTTAATAACTAAAAAATATCTAATAAAATTATATTTAAATGTCTAAAAAAATAAAAAAATATTTGCATAACTAAAATTTAAAAAATACACAAAAACATTAATAACATATAAACATTAGAGTTATCTCCCCTTACAATTATCTCCCTTTGAGAAATATTATTATAGGTTACGGTTATGTCCCTTGGTAAAAAGTGTTTAGAATTCTATGGGGAATCTACAAAAATCGTTGATAAGACCAGGTAACAAATCTCGTACGAACGCACGAGAGATACTAGTAGTTCTTGCGTTGTCTTCCTTACCAAAACTAAGACTATATAATTCTCTTTTTACGTTTCTGAATTTTTGAGACGAGGATTGGTTATTCATATTATTTGGAATTTTCAGACTACTGTGCTCATCTGCAGTGACATTTTCACAACGTTTCAGTTGATGTAATCTCCAAGCTTCTTGCTGCAAGGACCTGTACGAGCCGTTTTCAAGTCTCACACAAAACACACATTCATATTTCAAGCTGTCATATACATACGCGCACACAAACATACACGCCCACGTCCACACATGAACACATATTCACGTTCGCGTACATACACTCACATTCACGTATATATATACACACCACGCTTACGTATACACATGTACTCACACACGCACACATGGACGACGTCACTTCCGCTTTCTAAGGAAATACACATGCGCAAAAGACACTCTGGAAACGAGTATAAAACATGGAGACAAGCTGTTTCTAACCCCTTTAGGACCAACTCTCAACGAGAGAGGTTGGGCTAACAAGCCGCCGCCGTTTCAGCGCGCGCGCACGCGTACCTCACGCCCACTTCCTACTATGTATGGGGCACGAGCTAAAGACTGTATGTATACATTCTCACTCTTTCTCTCTCCATCTACTACTGGCCACTAAGAACACCTTCGTGTAGCTGACTACTAACTGATGACAACTCTAATATCCTCTTCTTTGTCTACACGCTGGACGACCATTCTCAATTTTCCTACAACATTTATTTCTCTTCCCACGCGCGAACAAACAATAGTGACCTGAACTTGAGATGAAAACATTTCCTTTTCTTGCTACAACACCAGTCCTGCAACGAACATTGTTTACATACGCGCGGACATGTTATAACTAAAACGTTCATTCTTTTCAACAGCAAATAAACGACGTTTATCTTATCCATTAATTGAGTCTTTGTTTCCTTCAATTCCCATTCGTTTCATTATTCTTTTGTAACGGGATTGGGGTATTTATATATCCTAGTCCCCTACAAATTTGGTGACCCCTTTATTTAAATGAAATGGATGAGGTTGAACGAAGCACCCATACACACACAGACTCTTTCTCTACAAAGATAAACTTTCCCTCTTCACCACTTAACGAGAGACGCACGCCAAGGTATAAACTTTTCCTCTTCACCAGCTAACAGAGAGAGACGCATGCAAAACTAACCACGTGTGGTACCCTTTTCTTTCACTTGTTTCTTTCACCAAAGAAATTCCTGTTCGTTTAATTCAATTTAACACGTCGTTCGTTTCTTCCTCGAGACAATTCATTTTCCCTCGGAACGCGAGAGGAGCACGCATTTCCTCCTATGCCAAAAGTCCACAACAAACTGGCGCCCGACTGACGTGGAACGAGAAGGCATGGCGACCCTACCGTTTTGAGATTAATTGTTTTGAGCGAGACGCGCGTTTTATTTGATAAAGAAAAAAACGAACTTCTCAACAAAGAAAACCAAGCGAACCACTACCCACAGGAATAACTACTACCAACTACAATGACGAACCCTCGTCAGACTCTGCAAAAAAAACGAACACGGAGCTGTCGACTTTCATATCGAATTTAAAAACAAATTCGAGCTTGACAAACATTTTCACGGTTTTCTGACATTACCCTGCAACAAACGTGAGGAGCAAAATCACATAGGCCTATGCAATTCCCTCCCGCACAAGCAGACGCAACAACAAAGAAACAGGACATCCCTATCAACACATAGGAAGAAGTTGAATGAACAATACGAGTTGAGATGCACGATGCACGCGGATAAACTCAAAACTTGGAAGTTTCGTTGACAGCCGGCAACCACGAATGAATACACAACAAACGCCCGTACAGACAATGTACACACACTACCGCAGACGCACTTGCGAAGACAACAGTAACCAGACCCCGTTCAACAAGAACGAACGCGCGACTAGCGCCCGTCCAAACGATGCACACATTACCGCAGAATCACATGCGAAGATACCGTCAACTGGGCACACACACGACACCGTCAACACGAAACAAAAATGTTCCTTCCAAACGAACGATTCACTTCTCTGTCCAAGCAACTCTTTGCACATGTCAACACACAACAGAAACCAAACCAACAAATGTCAGCCAAAAAAAGAGTAAACGCATTTTCCACGCGTAAGTAAATACGTTTTTTACGAACACACTTCGTTTTTGACATTCCGTTCCTTTTGACGTTGTTTTTCAAACAACACCAACAGTAAAAAAAAAAAAAAAAAAAAAAAAAAAAAAAAATCAGGACAAAAAAAATCAACTGCCGAAAACTTTACTCACAAAAAAAAAAATATATATATATATATATATATATATATATATATATACACACATAAATATATATACACTGCATGTATTTTTTTTTCCTAGGAAGGGGAGTATTTGTACGAGCCTTTTTCAAGTCTCACACAAAACACACATTCATATTTCAAGCTGTCATATACATACGCGCACACAAACATACGCGCCCACGTCCACACATGAACACATATTCACGTTCGCGTACATACACTCACATTCACGTATATATACACACCACGCTTACGTATACACATGGACGACGTCACTTCCGCTTTCTAAGGAAATACACATGCGCAAAAGACACTCTGGAAACGAGTATAAAACATGGAGACAAGCTGTTTCTAACCCCTTTAGGACCAACTCTCAACGAGAGAGGTTGGGCTAACAAGCCGCCGCCGTTTCGGCGCACGCGCACGCGTACCTCACGCCCACTTCCTACTATGTATGGGGCACGAGCTAAAGACTGTATGTATACATTCTCACTCTTTCTCTCTCCATCTACTACTGGCCACTAAGAACACCTTCGTGTAGCTGACTACTAACTGATGACAACTCTAATATCCTCTTCTTTGTCTACACGCTGGACGACCATTCTCAATTTTCCTACAACATTTATTTCTCTTCCCACGCGCGAACAAACAATAGTGACCTGAACTTGAGATGAAAACACATTTCCTTTTCTTGCTACAACACCAGTCCTGCAACGAACATTGTTTACATACGCGCGGACATGTTATAACTAAAATGTTCATTCTTTTCAATAGCAAATAAACGACGTTTATCTTATCCATTAATTGAGTCTTTGTTTCCTTCAATTCCCATTCGTTTCATTATTCTTTTGTAACGGGATTGGGGTATTTATATATCTTAGTCCCCTACAGGCCCGTGGCGCAGTGGTTAGAGTACTTGGAAAAATTGATTGTAAAAATGATATCTTCTTGAAGGTTCAATCCTCAATGTGAGCGACCGAAAAATACAATTGCAAATTACTTCAGACGACTTCTATCCAGTTATGGTTGACTGAACGAGAGAATGCTACCCCCTTGCAGTAAATAAAGAGTTCCATTAGAAATTCGTCCAAATAGAAATTCCCGAGTTCGACAGAAACAGTCTTGAGTTCAACAAGATATACCTGAAGAAGGCAGGAGGTTACATTGACCGGAGCATTGTGAGAATAACACTCAAGATGAAAAAAAAAATTCCAAATACGAATTGTTCTCCCTTATTCATTAGCTTAAACTGTCCCTCTGAAATTGCTTAAAGATTTCTGACTGTGACATGCCAGTGGAGATTCCATTATCAACAATCAGTCCAGCAGAAACTGGGCCATTTTGGTAGCCCTTTATCTGTCGGGTTGAAGTACTTGTTTTGGGTAGTCCTAGAATGTCCACTCTCCCAAGCCTTGTTTCCACATTTTTGGAAAGAGTAAGTTTGTTTACTGCCTGAAGCGCCCCGACCGGGGAATACTGACGGAGCTGTGCAAGCAATTCTTAATAGGCCAATGTGTCTTACTCTAGGTGCGCTAGCATAATTCTCCCCACATACTGGCAGGCCATATCTTTCTGGAGTGGGAAGGAAGTAAATATTAGCACCAAACGAACCGACTTTGGACACGCCTTCTTAGAAAGACGCAAAGAAAAATAATAAATAAATGAATAGCAATAAAAATATTTAAATGAATTAAAAAAAAAAAAATTTAAACATATTTTTAATATAGCAAACTAATCAAGATAGTAAAAGCGTTACCCAGTTAAGAGAAGCAATTCATAAATTAAAAAGATGCGGAATAAAAGTTACATAGAACTTCCTCTCATCTTCATCCTTATTGATCTGATTATTTAATAAAGTTCTATGTTCTTTTTATTCCTCAAGTTTTAATATATATATCTTTCACTCTTATTCACTTCAAGCAAGTATATTGCCACGTGGACGTAAGCGGCTGCTATTTGAGGGTGTTTGGTAAAAAGGCAACAGAAAAAAATGGCAAAAGTGGATAAATAAGAAAATAAAAAAGGGTAACGGAAATTTAGCAAAAAAAAAAAAAAAAAAAAAAGAAAAAAGACATTCCAATTATAAAAATAAACGTTTATTTGATTATTTGTAAAAAAAAAATAAACACTTCCAATTAAAACATGGGGAAGCAGTGCTTAGCTTCTCTTTAAAACAATAGGAGTAGAAACCTCCCCTCCCCTCATCCCTAGATCTTTATAATTGTGAAGAGAACAAGGATCTTTGGGAGATTTGGTGCCACCCAAACTCCAGTGAAGGCCAATGCTCATTGGCAGCGAGAAATCAATGGTAAACGGCTATTGTAATAGCACAAATTCATTTGCAAAGATTATCAGAAGAGGAGGAAAGCACTAAAAATCTGGGGAAATTTGTTGCCATCCTAACTACAGGGAACACCACCGGTTGTTGTCGGTGAGCAATTTCTAATAATGACCTGTGTGAGAACACTTAGTAAATCTAAATAAATGCTAAGTGAATTTAAATAAGAAAAAAAAAAAATAAAGAGAATTGAAGTTGCAACAAATCTAAAACTACACCTTGAAAAAAACAAAAAAAAAAAAACATACTGTGATTGCACCAATCTCGACTGATATCACACTAATGATTGTGACGTGTCAAGGAGGATATAACTATGCACACTATGTAATTCTCAAGTGGTCCTGCTGTGTGAGCAACCCTCAAATAGCAGGATATATATGCATTTCATATCTATACATCTATAATATAAATCTCACCTGTCTGTTCAAATGTATGTATGTATGTTTGTATATCTCCCAAAAACTTTCGACAGAGGCGACGGATTTTAACGAGGTCAGTATTATTTTGAAGCTGAACCCTCTGGATGACAAATATCGAAAAATTGGCCAAAATCATTAATTTCTTCGCTTTCAACTGGCCACTTTTCTACAGGAAGGGGTCACTTTTTTTTTGTCGCCACTATTTTTGAAAGTCATCGCTTCTTTTTGATTGTCTAGCCTTAATTTAAACCTATGTCGCTTCTGGTGTGGTGATGGGCGCAAAAGCTAATGCATCACGGTTTTTTTTTTTTTTTTTTCACTTTCTTGTCCGCCGTCGTGGTACAGGTTTGAGTCTATTTGCCTACTACCACTTTTTTTTTTTTCTCAACACACACCTCCAAACACCCGGGCAACACCGGACACCCAGGCTAGTAATCTATAGGATATGAATTCAACAGAACTGATTCAATGTTCTGCGTTCATATTTATTTACCTTATCCTGCATACCATGTTCAGATAAAAAGCGATTTTACTATGCATGACAAATTAAGGTATGACCACTGGCTGTTGTTAATTCTATATTCAAATAATCTCGGCAGAAAAACTATAAAATGGATTTAGTCACAAAATATATCACATGAAATCGAATTTATATTTGGAAAAACACAAAAATATTTAAAATAAAAAATAATTTATATTTGGAAAAACAAAAATATTTAAAAAAAAAAAAAAAAAAAAAAAAATTAGTTTATATTTGGAAAAACAAAAATATTTTTTTAAAATTAGTTTATATTTAGAAAAATATAAAAAAATATTTAAAAAATAAAAAAATTAGTTTATATTTGGAAAAACTCAAAAAAAAAAAAAAAAAAAAAACCTATTTTTTAAGCACAATTACAAATCTGCAAAAATAATGCGCCTAAATTGAATGAACAGATAATAAGCAGGAACCAGTTGTCGTGCCTGTTGTGCGCATGACAGGATACGACAACTGGCTCCTGTCTATTGTTTATTCTTCCAATTTAGGCACATCATTCGAGCAATCTGATGTCAGACAACCAGACACGACTGTTGGTTGAATCTGATTCTATATTCAAGTAATCTCAGCACATAAACCATAAAACGGATTTACTCATGATATTCAATCATAAAAAAAAATCATATGAAATCCAAAGTTTATTGTTGGCAAAACGTCAAAAGATATTTGCAACAAATAAACTTTCCATGTTTATTTTTTAATCCTGAAAAATGAAATTTTTTTAACACAATAAAAAATATTCAAAAAAATTCCTAAATTAAATGAATAGAAAATGAGCAGGAGTCAATTGTCATGCCTTTTAATGTCTTAATTTGTTGTGCACAAATAAAACCTGAACAAAAAGAAATTAAAAGCATTGTCTAATATATGGTTGGTTGGCCGATTTGTCTTATGGCATATCAAGATTTTTCAGGTTATTTAAAGCCAAATGCAGTCATTTTAATTGCTTCAAGTTATTTATGTCTTTAAATATTTATTTATAGTTTGGTTTTTTTTTTTTTTAAAGGAAAATCGTTGTTTTTTTTTGTTGTTTTTTGTTTGTTTGCTTTTTTGTTGTTTTTTTTTGCTTTAGACCTTGCAGAACTTGATTAGGTTTTGCAAATAGAAAGGAAAAAAGAATAACATCAATGTTTGGTATAGTTTTGGTGAGGAAGTCAATATCCTCGGGCAGCCTGATCTGGTGGCACCAGTTCTAATATACATCTTGCTACTTACCACAGTTGAATCCAAGTATGACTCTGCCAACAATGATCATCTCAAAGGAGGAGCCCATTTTGCTGAAGCCAATCAATAAACTCCCAACGATGCCGATTGCATTATTTAATATCATCCCTCTCTTCCTGCAAATTGTCATAAAAAGAAAGAAAAGTTAAAAGTAATCAGTAAGCAAAGAATTAGAAGCTCCAAGAATTATTAAATTTTCTTTGTTTTGTTGTTTGTTTTATATATATATATATATATATATATATACACTTGTGCCCGATATTATTCATACCCCCCCCCCCTTGAAAATTGAGTTTATTAGGTGTAACTTTGTAAAAATTTATTGTTTACGTCCATATTGATACATATTCTTAATAAACCTCTTCTGATCATTTTCGTCATTTTAAAATCTCGGGATACTTGTAATAAAAAAAATATACAGCTATTTATAAAATCTGCAATGTTCAAAAATAATCATACCCCCTTATTTTTTCAGTATTAATCCAGTTTCTGACTGTTTGTTTCCTGTTTGATTCTTATTTTGAATGCTTTTATACAACCTTTGATTAATTTCATTTCGTTTTTTGCATTTTTCAGAAATTAAAATGATATCAACTGAAAACAAATAAAAGAATAAAACTTATTAGAATGGGGAAGAAAAAAGAGCTTAGCAATGATCTTAGGACTAAAATTCTGAATTCACATAAGGATGGTTTAGGTTACAAGTCAATTTCCAAGAAATTTGAGATCCCTACAGCAACAGTACAGAGCATCATCAAAAAATTCCAGAGCCACCACACAACAAACAACTTGATTGGTAGAGGAAGGAAAAGGAAACTGTCTGCTAGAGCCACCAGGAATATTGTAAGAAGTGTTAATGCAAATCCAACCACCACTACTAAGGACATTTTAGAAAATCTGGAGTATTCTGGCATAAAAATATCAAGGCAAACATTGCAAAGGACTCTGCATGAAAATGGTCTGAAAGGAAGAAGACCAAGAAGGACCCCATTGCACACCGGAAAACACCTTGCAGCACGTCTAAAGTTTGCTAGGACCCATGTGAATTCTCCAGAGTCCGTTTTCTCAAGTATTTTGTGGACTGACGAAACAAAAATTGAATTGTTTGGCCATATGGATGCTTCTTACGTTTGGAGGAAGAAAGGAGAAGTTTACAACCCAAAGAACACCGTACCCACG
Organism: Euprymna scolopes; assembly: GCF_053919585.1. Classification (NCBI taxonomy): domain Eukaryota; kingdom Metazoa; phylum Mollusca; class Cephalopoda; order Sepiida; family Sepiolidae; genus Euprymna; species Euprymna scolopes. The sequence continues at coordinate 44,675,576 of NC_136504.1, forward strand.
GTGAAACATGGTGGTGGTAGCCTAATGTTTTGGGGCTCCTTTTCGGCTAGTGGTCCAGGTAGTTTGGTCAAGATAGATGGAACCATGAAGAAGGAGCAATATTTCGAGATACTCCAGAAAAACATTAGACAGGATGCGGAGAAGCTCCATTTAGGACCAAACTGGGTCCTTCAGCAGGATAATGATCCAAAACATACTGCCAAAATAGTCAAGAAACGGTTTGAGGATAATCAAATTAATGTTTTGGAATGGCCTAGCCAGAGTCCCGACCTGAACCCTATCGAAAACCTCTGGCACATATTGAAAACTGAGGTTAAAAAGCGGAAACCCAGAAATTTGAGGGGTTTGGAGAACTACTGCATTGAAGAATGGTCAAAAATCAGTGTTGATGTTTGTAAAAATCTTGTTGATAAATATCCAAAACGGTTACAAGCAGTTATTAAGAATAAAGGGCATGCTATTGACTATTAGTAAGAGAGGTATGAATAATTTTGAACTAGTGCCATTATTGTTTTTCTTTGTATAATGTTTCAAACTTGCATAATTTATTTATTTGTTGAGTTTAAATTAAATGCTTATGCTTGATTTATTGTTTGAAATCCGTTTAATATTGTCTACCTTCTGGTTTGAGCAATATTCTTATAGAAATCTCAAAGATCCGAGGGGTATGAATAATATCGGGCACAAGTGTATATATATATATATATATATATATATATATATATATATATATATATATATATATATATATATATATATATATACTAAGGAGTCGTCAGGTTCCATAATCTCTCACTGTTTTTTTTTTTTTGTTTTTTAACTCACCTCCTCCCAAAAACAAGGCATATCAAGACTTGGATGTAAGGGGTTACTAATTGGGACCATGCCCATAAAAGATTAAGATGTTGGTTTATATTACATTCGAACTTCTGCATATAAGTACCGTTAAGCAAAGAATTAGAAGCTCCAAGAATTACTAAATTTTCTTTGCTTTTTCTATATACTAATGCGTCGTCAGTTACTATTTCCTTGCTACTTTATATCAATAACATGGGAAGCGGCGGTGATTTCGTGGTTAACGACACTAACTGACAACTTGGGTGTCTCAAGTTCGAATCCAGTTCATTCCACAAAAATTACTTTCACTTCCATCTATAAGTCCCTCAACCTTCTGGGTCGTGGGGGTGCTGCATTATTTCAGAGAGCAGGTCTTGGACAAGAATAACCTGGCGGTGCCCATTTCTCTACAGGTTCCGAGAATATACAACACTTAGTATTACCAAATGGTCACTCATTTTTATATTGACCAGGCTCAATGTTGCTTAACTTCAGTGATCTAAGGAAAACTTGATTGAAAGATATTACAAAGAACATGCCACCACCTTCTAACTTCTACCGGTGTTTCAATTGTATCTCAATAAAAACTAAAGGATAAAGAAATTATTTATCCTGGACAATACTGCATTCAAACATATCTTCTCTATCTAGGAGCCAGAGCACCACTAAATCAAGTTAACTGTTGGGTAATTATGTGCTTTATCTGGAATATTAAAGACTTATAAAATAGAGGCAGTTTCCAGAGTACTACTAAAACCAAGTCCGTCCTCCTTTTGAAGAGATTTTGTTTGGTTTATCACATTTGGGTTACTACATACTCTATCCAGGATACTGAGCACTTTGGATTATGGATCCGAGCAACACTAACAAATGGACAAAAAAGTTCTTTATCCCGGGTGTTTAAACACACATGAAATTAAGGAGGACGCCAGAACAATAGTAGAAGAGAAAACTAATGTTTAAATTTTAAACTGTAAACATGTTTTAAAGAGGCCTTCGGAGCATTACTAAAACAAAGTTCTTGCCATAGAAAAGAACACTAATTCTAAAAACTAATCTGTTAAAAAAAATGTTGCCGTCTACATTGAAGTAATTGAAACAGCTGCAGTGGCCTGGGTACAAAGACTGTATTAATAGGATGGGCATTGGTAATTTACTTGGAAAGCTCAGGTCACCCACTAATTTATTATGCCGCTTTGAGCAACTCTTATTTTAATCAATAATCTTATGTAAATTTTAAAAGAAAAGAAACTACATAGAATGGTTGGCCTCATTCAGCCTTGAGAAACACTGAATACCCTTTTCAAATGTTGCCAGTTTTGCATTTTTTTTTTCACACTAGATTGGAATCTAGCTAATAATTTTTTTATCTAGTTGCTAGTGTTTTTTTTTTTGTTTATTTTTTCTGTAAAATAAAAGTGAGGACACATAATCTAAACCGGATATGTTATATAATTGTGTGTGTATATTACGTTGGTTGGTTGTTTTTGTTTTACGGCATATCAACCCTTTCCAGGTTATTTAATGCCGAATCCAAAGATTTTGAACAAAATTTTTTTAATAGAATATTTGTTGTTTTCAAGTCGGTTTCTATTTAACCCATAGTTGGGACCCTAAAAAGGTATTACCACTCCGGGTCAGAGCGGACCTGGGAACAATGGCAATTAAAGGGTGGCTCCACACTCCCCAAAGCCCGCAAGCTGGGGCCTCACCACTGGATATAGTTTAAGGTAATATCCAGGACCTGTATATTACGTGTTTATCTAAATAACGTATAATGTTCATACTTAACGAAGCGGGTTTCTATAAGTATTAAATTAAACGGTTCAAAAAGGGGGCAATTCATTTTAAATACGGTTCTTAAACAACGAGACGAATAAACATCCTTGTTCGTCTGGCACACCAAATAAGGTCGATATACCTTTTTGTATAGTTCTTTTTCTCGGCGGTTGTTTTTGTCATGAAGTCTTGCAATTACCTCCATAATAAATAGTTATATTTTTATGTGGGCGTTATTCGTTTTTATGGATGATCCATTTTCTCAGAGTCGACATGCTGTATCTCAACATTTTTTCTGGCGTGTCCACTAGAATGCGTTCATGAACTTCTCTATCCCTTCTCTCCAACTGATTAGCTCAAATCGTCCATGCAAGCTAAATCCTTGTTTACTTAACCAACCAAATTCCAATCTACTTTAAAATTCCTAAATTAATTATGTTTATATTATTTGCCGGAGTTAAAATTCTTAACTAAACATTCCAACACAACCACAGATGATTGTTTTTCTATTGAATATTCGTTTGCATTAACAATTGTATGGCCGTGCTTTGCAAGGTCCTTGACGTTGCCCAGTGCCGTGCTTAGGACCCCTCCCCCCGCAGAGTGCGCTCTGTGGCCTCTACTCTGACACATTGAGTTCTGAAGAAAGTTTTTAATTAGTTTCAATTTAGAGAAACGCCATTCACAGGATGCCACTGTAACTAGCAATATGGTTACAAGTTTGATTGCAACAGTTGGGTTGGGATATGCATCGATAAGTGTGTGTTTCATTATATAATGTATAAATTTAATAGCGGGAAAATGTAATGCACTTCTTATTGTCCGTGAGGTTGATGAAATTGATAATTTATCTTTCAAGTTTCTCAGTCAATATCGCCTTCTCCAACACCCTTTGCCAAAGCAGCACAGCAGGACGGCAACATGTCAGGTTATTACAGATTTTATGTTAGTTGCGCCACACAAAAACTCGTACTTTGATTTAAAACCATTCATATTTTTAAACCGTTCCTGAAGACTTTGTGAAATGGTACCTATGAGTGGATTGAAGAATTCTCAGCAACACACTTCTTCATCTGTCAGATGATCTGACTCATCTGCTTCCCGGGGCCTTACGCCCACCAGGTAGCCTGCGCCCCCTACCCCGAAATTGCAGAGTCTGCGGGGGGGGCACTAAGCACGACCCTGGCGTTGTCCCGGCACACTAACATAATACTACATTTTGACATCAACTGAAACGTACCAGTTGTATCCAAGAGCAATCTTGAACTGTTTGAAGCTGATGAAGAGGATTTTCTTACTCGCTTCATCACTATTAATGAAGGCTTGGTTCATCACTACTAACTGGAAACCAAAGAGCAATCAAAGTCAGAGAAGCACACGTCATCTCTGGCCCCAAAGAAGGTTAAGGACATTCTTTAGCTGGTAAGATCATGGCCTCTGTTTTCTAGAATTCTCAGAGTGTCATACTGATTGAATCCTTAAGAAGGACCATACAGTAACTGAACAGCATTAATCTGGATAGGCGAGGTATTCAAAGAAAACAGGTCAGTAATCCTCCTCCACCAAGATAATGCACCAGTCTACACTTCAGTGATTGCCATGGCAACAATTCTCGATTCTGGATTCGAATTTGTTCCCTATACACCTTATTCGCCAGAACTAGTTCCCTCCAACTTCTATCTTCACCCCCCCCCAAAAAAAACTGTCTGTTGACATGTTGCTAGTGATGATGATGTCATAGCTACAGTTGAGAAGTTTCTTGTGTACCAAACAAGAGTTCTTCAACACCATTTTTGCAACGTGGGAACAACATTGAACACCCATGAGAGGAACTTTCTTTTCATGGAAATCGCTCTAGACAAGACACAAAGCCACATAATGTAAGAAGCTAAAAAGAAAATACTACTACTTAAAGATCAAAAACTTGCCAACGATCAGTGTAAGATGAAATAAATTCTGACCCAGAAAACAGCTATTTCTCCTTCTTTGTCAGAAACACCGATCACGGAATATGAGGATTAAAGAATAAAATAAATTATCAAAAATCGCTTATTCTTTTTAAGTTTTTTTCTGACACTTAAAACTGTTCATACACCTCTCGTATTTAATCCTGTTCATATACCTCTCGTATTTAATCCACAGACGAAATTCTGGGAGTGAACCTGAGAATAATAGTAAATAAGGGACGATTCCACTATTTTCAAAGTTCCCAATTTGGGGCCTCATGTTATTCTAAGAGTTTATGGTTTGCTTACATTCGGCAACACATCATGTTCTGGTGATATCATGTATAGTGTAATGCTAAATGCGTTCTTTAAAGTTGCTGACAATCCATCATAATATCTTTAGGAAATATAACAGTTTTGGTTGCAGACAAACACTAAATCCTCCATATCTATTAGCTTAGAAAGAAAGTTCATTTTTCAAGGTTAAGGTCAAAGGTCAAGTTCATAGCCTATATATATATATATATATATATACTCTCTTACAACCCACACCACTAGTCCGATCATGACCAAACCTGACATGATGAGTGTCTTCGACCTAGGAATGGTGCACACTATTTTTCAAGGTCAAGGTCGGGACTTTGCTGTATGCTTGGGTACCCGATTTGTGGATACCCGAATATACAGCAAAGTCACACGCAAAGCGCGGGTATCTTTTCTAGTTAGGTACAATATAATAATTATCTATTTTCTGAGGGGGGGGTCAATTGGGTCAGGTTTACGTCATTGGAGATCGGTTTTCAATGTTATGTACTAATTTTATAAAGTAAATTCCAACTTATTTCTTGACCAATCTATTATATAAAAGAGAGTTATCTGTGTGTGTTCAGTTAAAGAGGAATGGGCTGGGAGGAGGAGGAGGAGAAAGGTGATTGAAAAAAGGGAGAGGTAAAAAAAAATGGAGGAAGAGTAGATGGTGAGAGAAATGGATGTTTTAATAAAAATAGGTTACAATTTTATATATAATAAAACAATAAACCACTATAATCAGCTAATGTACTCCCTAACTTTCGGCGCAGCACTGCCGAAAGTGGTGACAAGGCAAATCAGCTGTTCTCTCGCTTTTATTGTTCTTTAGTATTTCTATTGTGAAACGATTTATTAAAATAAATATAAACAAAAGGACATTATCAAAAAGTATAAAATAAAAATTGACACAATTATACAGATAAAAATAATACAATTAGTCTTTATTAAATAGTTCATTACTTAAAAATATTTTAAGTTTTTTCAATGAGTCTTTAAAAGAGAAAAAATAATTTCAATAATTCTTAATTAAAATAAGACCGAATAAAAATGTCCAATGATTATTAAAAAAAAAAAAAAAAAAAAAAAAAAAACGACCGGAAAAACGCAATAAAAAAAAGAATAGATGCAGAGGGGAGATATAGGCGCAAGAGAAAAAAGCAAAGGAACTAATTTGCTTTGTCACCGCTTCCGGTAGCACTATGTTGAAAGTATGTTAGCTGATTATAAACTCAATTAAAAAAAAAGAGCACTCACCGGCCAAAAAAGTCGGCCCATGCCCCAGCACTGAGTCCTCCAATCATGCCTCCAATAGCGAAGATGGCTACAATTAACGACCAGTAACTTCTTAAGTGGCTGGGATTGATTGGAGATCCGGACCTTTGGAGAACAGTTTCATTTATAAAGCTTTCAACAATCTAAAAAGGGAGGGAAAAAAAGAATTTTAAATTCACATTTGTAATATTTTGTTAATTCAGCATTAGAAAGATAACGAAGCCGATTTCTTATTATTTTGATAATTAAAAAGAATAGGAAGAATGAGAAGATAAATTAAAAAAGAATTAGAAAAAGAATAGGAGGTAAAAAAAAAAAAAAAGACAAGGAGACGAAGAAAAATAACAAAGGAGAAAAATGAGAAGAAAAGAAAAGGGAAAGAAAAAGACGAAAAAGAAAAAAAAGGAAAAGAACAATAAAAACAACAACTAAAACAAAAATAAAGAAAGAAAAGAATAAGAAAAACGAAAAGAGACACGAAAAGAAAAATAATAAACTAATAAAAAGAAGAACAAAGAACAATAAAAAAGAAAAAGAGAAAATAAAGAAAAAAGGTGAAACCAAAAGAATGAAAAAAAAAAATAAAACATATATAGAAGGGGTTAGGGTTACTTTTCAGACGTTTATATACAGGCTTGCCTTTTTTCTGTTGTTCTTGGCCTTCGGGTCGGGATCAAATTTGTTTTTACACGTCAATAAAAAATGTTTTAAAAATTGGGAGTTACTAGGACGTCCCCCAATATGAAAGGGTGAAAGAAGATACTAGCTGGGAGAAACTTTTGACTTTGTTTAGTTCTGGAGTGACAAGGATGACCAACGACCCCCAAAATCCCCCCTTTTGAGTTGGCCATGTGCCTAAGTTTTTTGTTCATCGTTGATTTTGACTGTATTTTTTAACATGAATAAAAGATTTAATATCTCAAAGTGTAGTATCTGTTCTGGCAGATACTGCAAGCAAAGACCATATGTGGGGGCGACCCCATATATAAGACCTTGGTCAATGTAGGGGCAACCCTTCATACTAATTGTCACTATCCAGCTCCCCTACTCCCCGGGGAGCTGGTCCCCATTTTCCCTTCACTCCTCACATTAAAAATCGGCCTTGTGCCTAATTTGCTCGGTAGGGGAGCAAATAAATACCATCTGTTCCGGCAGATACTGCAAGCTATGACTAGCTATGACTAGCAAAGACCAGATGTGGGGGCAACCCCACATGCTTGACCTTTAACCAGCTCCCATTTCCCTCCTCTCGGGAGCTGGTCCCCTTTTTCCCTTCCCCCTCCCTTCACTCCTCACATTAAAAATTGGCCTTGTGCCTAATTTGCTCGGTGGGGGAGCAAATAAATACCATCTGTTCCGGCAGATGCTGCAAAGCTATGACTAGCAAAGACCATATGTGGGGGTAACCCCACATATCTAAACTTGGTCACTGAAGGGGCAACCCTTCATACCAACAGTTTCTAATCCAGCTCCCATTTCCCACCTCTCGGGAGCTGGTACCCCCTTTCCCTCCCCCCTTCCTTCGATCTCCACATTAAAAAACGGCATTGTGCCTAATTTTCTACGTGGGGAAGTAAATAAATACAAAGTGTAGTATCTGTTCTGGCAGATACTGCAAGCAAAGACCATATGTGAGGGTAACTCTACATATCAGACCTTGGTCAATGTAGGAGCAACCCTTCATACCAACAGTTACTATCCAGCTCCCATTTCCCACCTCTCGGGAGCTGGTCCCCCTTTTCCCTCCCTCTCTCAACATTAAAAAACGACCTTGTGTCTAATTTGCTCAGTGGGGAAGCAAATAAATACATACTGCAAGCAAAGACCATATGTAGGGGCAACCCCACATATAAGACCTTGGTTAATGTAGGGGTAGGTGTATCAGAATTTTTGTAGGAATTTTTGACACCCCTAACACGAAACTGCGAATAAAATATAAAAATCTCGTAATTTCTCTGTTAAAAGTGGGTTATTTATTTTCTTTATGGATTATACTTCCAAAATAAACTATTACAGTTGTTTTAAAAGTAATAGAAATATATATATTTTTTTTAAAACTGTAATGAATTTTCCGAATTCAATATTTTTCAATTTTTAAACTTTAAAAATCTATCAAAATTTTTCTATTGATTCTATTTTTACGATATTTTCAGGGTCGATGTGAAATTTTATGTTCTTTCCAATAAACCGAATATAATATTTTAGACAAACGTTTTTTTTTAAATTCACGCCCCCCCCCCCCATTTGTGTAAGTGTCACACATTTTCAAGTTTCTCTTAAAAAGTAAATAATTAATTTATGTTTAATAGTTTTATATATCACAAATTGAAGAGAAAAGGTCAATAAATAATATATTCAAATTTAAAACAAACAAAAAAATCCGTTTTTTAGAAATTTACCTGTAAAGTCCGAAGTTTAAAACCTTTTTAAAAAAAAAAAACACATTGTTTTTTTTTTTTTTTTTTTTTTTTAATAAAACCTTGGTCCTTGCTCCTTTAATTAAAAAAAAATTAGGGGTTGAATTACATTTTTCGAGGAGTTATAAGCTTGGAAAGATGGGGTGGAATTATTCACTATTTTCACGAAATTTCACGAAATTTCTGATACACCTAATGTAGGGGTAACCCTTCATACCAATTGTCACTATCCAGCTCCCCTAGTCCCCGGGGAGTTGGTCCCCATTTCCCCTTCACACCTCACATTAAAAATCGGCCTTGTGCCTAATTTGCTCGGTGAGCGAGCAAATGAATATCTTGGCCTTTGGACCGGGATCAAAGTGTAGTATCTGTTCTGCAGATTGGTATTGAATAATTGCAAATCATTTATCTCCACCTCTACAAACAATTTATTGAATTCATCAACAGGAGGTCACAGGTTGTGTAGTTTTGTAGTTAACTATTTAGGGATGTGATTTATACTATAAATGAGTGCGGTAATGAAACCTATTAATTTAATTTATTGCGGACTATTATTCTCATCTTTATTGGTTGTTGTTTCACGACGTTTCGGCCAACTATTCCTCTGGCCTTCGTTAGGTTGTAACCGCGACGGATAGGAACTTCGAATCTCCTAACTGCATTCTCAGCAATCACTGCCATCCGTAGTTGTCGTCTCACCTCTGGCCGGCTCTGGGTAGGATTGAAACCGCTATCTTCAGACAATGCTCATCTGGAACTGTAGAGATTCAACGTCTATCAACTGCGCCACGGGCCCCGAAGGACAATAGTTGGCCGAAACGTCGTGAAACAACAACCAATAAAGATGAGAATAATAGTCCGCAATAAAATAAATTAATATGAATAATACTCATCTCAATAATGAATTCCAATTAAAATAATATGTAATGAAACCTTGCAATAAAACAGGTGTTTATTGGGCAGTTCTGGAGAAGAAAAAAAATAAGTAAAAACATGTAAAAAAAATAAACAGGCTAGTTTTAACTTCAAACCATATAGGCAGTTCAAAAATAAATAAAATAACAGGAGAATTCTCACTTTAGACTGCATATCGAATAATCATTGAGATTATCAACACATACAAGGCTTTATAAAATTGAGCGTTTCAAATGGAGAGATAAAACGGGGGAGGGGGATCATTGTCTTTCAAAATACCAAAATGAGAAAAATGTGTTAACGGCTCGTATTAGAATAAACGATCTTTTAGAAAAGACTCAACTTTCACACATTCTCTGTAGTTACTGGAAAGTGTTACGTATTCACGTGTCATGTCGTAATTAGTATAAATTCCAAAAAAATACGAAAAATGATCCAGTAGAAAAATATTTACAAGTACAATAAGTGTTATCTATATATTAATACGATAGAATTTATCAAACTATCGGGTTTTATTGTTTGTTTTAAAGCGGGAGAGTTGTGCGACCAATTCCATATGACAAACAAGGGAGATAACCTTAGACTTAAATTGACTTAAATTAAAGTCCACCATTTTTAAACGCACAATATAAAAAAGGTAATTGTGACTGATTTTTTGTTAAAAATGCATCTGGCACATCTACTGAATGATTTTTCGTCAGTTTTGGAATTTGTACTAATTTCGACATGACACGTAAGTACGTAATAATGTTTTCACAGCAAATTCTTTGTTTTAAAACACCAATCTACACAAGTACAACGAAATGTTAGGTACAGCGTGAAAAAAAAAATAATGACTTATTTCCACTGCACTTTGCCTGTCAGTGGGCCACATCAAATTCAAATTATCGAAACTTAAATGGTTCTTCTTTGTTATTGTACCGAAATTCGAAAACTGAAATATTGAATTTCAAGTTAAACCAGTGGTATTTACTGAATTGTGTCGCAATAATGAAAATATCCAAAAATTACGAAAAAAACGATAAGAAAATTAATTATGAATGAAAAAAAAAATTTAAAGTGTCTATATGAATTATGTTAATTTATATTATTATACTTGAAATCTTTTTTCTATTGTAATTATCATAATTTTGTATTCACCCCAGCCAGGCATATTGCCACTCAGAGGTGAGGATCTACTACGAATTAGGGGCCAAATTCACAGGAGCATCTTAATTAGGGTAGGTAGACATTTGCTCATATTACATTTAAATTTTTGCATGTTGATACAGTCAGAGAAACGGAAATGTATGGAGGGAATTTCAAAGCAAGCAGTTCGACGAAATAAGCTATTAGAGTAGAAAGCTTTCCGGCGTCTAGGGAATACAAATTTCTCCCCCAATTTTTGAGTAGCCTTGTGCCTAATTTTTTGTTTTTATTGTCTTGTTTTTGTAACTTCTTGTGAAAAATAAAAAAAATATATAACTCTTAAGCTTAAATTTCATTTTATTGGCTCCAACCACATGGTTTTACTTTAGCGGGGGGAGGACGGGAGGGTTCAATGACCGAGGTGTGGCGAACATAATTTGAAGTACATCACGTGACATTTTTGCTTTTTCATTAAATATGCCGGTTTTAAAAGAAAAAAAAAATTCTTTTTTTAGAGGTTTTGTGCTGGCTGTGGTTTGTATGTTTCGCCCACTAGTCAATAATTATTATAGGATTGAGATTACATGTCAATCCTATAGACTGTTCCATTTTTTTTTAATTTGCTAATAGCATAAATAACAAAATAGAAGAGTTAAAAAAAAAATTGAGTATAGCATCTTTATTTTATCCGGCATACAGTGAAGGGGTGTGATTTTGCTGCTGCTGCTCTGGTTGGTTGAGAGTGTTTCTGTCGAGGAGGCACAATTGCAGTAAGTTCGTCGGAGCACATTCCGCTGAAGTATTTGTAAAACAAGCACAGAGATGCAACATTGTGGTGATGGAATGGAAGCTGGACCTTGGTAGTAACTAATATACACATCTTTAAAAATTTCAGCAGAAGTCCACTGCTTTCAAAAGGGACATTACACTATGTATTTTCGTTTTTGAAATAGTTCCTTCCAGTTTCTTGTGTTACAAAATGTTCAAGGTCACTCAGTTCTTCCTCAAGAGATCCATTCCATATGGGACCCATACTCTGGGATCTTCGATAGCTTCATTCAATATTTATTCCCATCATTCCATTTATAATCGTGAAGGGCCAAGGCTCTCTATGGTAATGAAACCGTTTCTTTATTTCTATCCATTTCTTGGTTGTCAATAGCGAGATATGAACGTTTCTGTCGGTTTCCTGTTTGTGTGTTTTTTTTTGTTTTATTTTAATAAATAATTATGTAGAATTCATGAAGGAGTGAAAAAAAACAAAGCTCAAAATCTGAGATAATTCATATTCTTACCAAAAGTTAACACAGGAATTATCTCCATTACATTATAATCATTTTTAGGTTATTATTCAAAATTATCTCCGTTGTAACAGTCTTTTTTTCTGGAATAATTATTTTCAGAAAGAAATCTGATCGAATTACACTTTTTAGTGTAAAGAATATGCTGCAAGGATAAAAAAAGGAAGAAACTGCTAGTCAAAATCAAATATCGATTTGTCAGATCTATTTAGTTCTTACGTGTAAAATCTGACAAGCTGTATATATTGGATTTTACAAAATTTTGATAACCTTGAAGCTGATAAATCCTGCAAGAATATGATATGCATCATATTTGATATGAAAATAATTACTTACCGTTTGAGGAGAATTAATCACAGCAATGCTGTATCCAAATGTAAATGATCCCGAGGCAGCTGCGATAATTGCCAACATCAAACGGACTGTAATGGACTGGAATCAAATTCAAAAGAAGTCAGTAATATGGATATTAGTAATTACGTTTTCTACATATGTAATTTTGTGCATATAATACACACACACACACACACACACACACACACACACACACACACACACACACACACACGGATGGCTTATGAGAATTGACTTTTTGGTATTATTAATGTTAAATGTACCCCTCCTTAGGTAAATCATTGCTGTAAAATGATTTCACCTGCTGCTTAATAAACATTAATGCAAAGCTCTCTGTTTGTTTGTAAATAAACAAGCAGGTCGAGCACTGTAAAAACGGTGGACAAGTCTATGTAATGTATATATAAATGGACATTTGGTGAGGTCGATCCCATGGGCCAGAAGTTAGATCTGCCGACTATCAACTAGATAGTTGTAGGTTCAATCCCTTGCTAGGGACGGGTGCTACTCTAGCCGCACTGATGAGCTGTGATACAGTAAAACAGTACTGTATATGGATAACTAATATATATATATGTTAAACTTGCTCTCAGATAGCAGGATGAATCTGCAGTTCCTGCTGACTTTCGACAAGAACTGAAATACACAATCTGTGGTAGATTTCTATCCAAAGCTGACTTGGTGAACCACGTGAAGTTACACAAGGTTAGACAAGATCAACAATTTTATGAGGATGTGCTGCCACCCAGACCACCCACATATTGTTGTAATATCTGTGGACTGATCTGTAAATCTGCAAGCAGTTTGAACCAACACTCAAAGATGCATAATATAGTCCCTCTACAAGAACCAGCAAATACTGCCACATTTGTGAACTAGTATGCAAGAATGTAGTTGGGCAGAAGAGCCATCTATGTGCATATGGACGCCAGACATCAACCTGAAGATACGACAAGCTTCTATCAAGAAGTAGCAGTCACACACACACACATATATATATATATATGTATATGTGAAATTATATGGCAATTAAGATACACAGAATATTACACGTTTCATCCTTTTAAGGAATTGTCAAGCTAAAATTAAAAATGTTCTTTTTAGCCTTACGATTCTTTATGAGGCTGAAATGCGAAAGATTCTGTGCAGCTTAATTTAGCTTAGCTTAACTTATGCATTGAGCACTGTAGAAGTAAATACTGAAAACCGATACATAAAATATTTTATCTCTTAATTTATGTAGACACATGAAATGATATGTGTTATATATATATATATATATATGAGAGGCGTTGCAAAAGTAATGCCTCCTATTTTTTTTTTATTTCACCCATATGGATCAGAGAGGATTGCAAATTGCATTGTTATGATGACTGAACTTATACATTAATGACCTAAAAGTTTCATATCTCTGTTGGAGATATTGACGGTGTTAGACTAAGAAAGCAACACCCTGTCATGGACATGAATCAGAAGCAGAGATGCCTCATTGAACTCCTCCATGCAGAAAAAATTGAACCGATCAACTTTAGCCGGCGCCTGTTGAACGTTTGCAAAATTGCTGTAGTTTATCTCAGCACAGTTAGGAGATAGGTTCGTTGATATCAGAATGACGACAGAGATGTGGGTGACAAAGTGCACTTCGGACTTTGACTATTGAGGTATGAAAAGAGACTGATAAAAGTACATTGAGGATGGTGGTGACTATGTAGAAAAATTAATTCCCGAGAATAAGAGGTTGCTGAAACCACTTCCGTTTTGTAGCTCTTTAACGTTTTAATTTTTTAGTAAAAAATAAGATACCTTACTTTTGAACGACCCTCAGGTGTGTGTGTGTGTGTGTGTGTGTATTATATATATATATATATATATATATATATATATATATATATATATATATATATATATATCTCGTGCTAATTATGGAAATAATCCAACATCATTAAAAAGGAAAGGAAAACCAAAAATTGTTTATATTCATCAACATTTTCGCCTTTATTACAAGACTTTTTCAAGATGCCTGACTTGAAGAAAATATATAGAAGTCTATATTTGAAAATATGTGGTGCATCAGTGACTTGAAAACTATGATTTATTATTCTTTTCTAATGAAACATTGACGTTAGAAATAAAAATATTCGATGCGTTTATGACGTTAACAATGAATTACACATTTTGACTTTTAACTTCTATGTTTTGCTCGAAAAAAAAAAAAAAAAAATCTAAAACGTTATGTGTGTGTGTTATTTTTTTCGATACGTTTTTGAATGAATTCAATTATTTATACGTTTCTTTCCATAGGGTCCTGATTTCGAATCTCGCTAGATTCAACCACTCTGATGAATCGTAGACAACGAAACACGTGTCAGTGGATAATTATATTTTAAAAACATAAGTTTAAAAAATATGGACATTACACTATGCAGAATTTTCCGCCTTTCATTCTTGTGAACATTTCTCAGGCTATATATATTATTTTTAAAACTTATCTAGCTCTATTTCTGTATAGAGTACTGTCGAAATAAATATTGATAATCCCATCCATAGCCCTTGAGCCCCTGGAAAGGCATAGGTCATCTACAACCTTTTGTAGATGTTCTTGTAGCAAGGAGTTCTTTTTACAGGGTGAGGGTGCTGGCCCCATGCCCAACCTTCCCAGAAGGTACATACAGCGTCTAGCCTTCCCAAACTGTCACCGATCTGGTACTGGCCAGGCTCAACGTTGCTTAACTTCGGTGATCTGGCAAGAACCGATGTGTCAACGTGATTGTGCCGTACATAAATACTGATAATAGATACTTAAAATATTATGGAATTACAGACACATATATTAGTTAAATATGTTTATATATTCATGTATAGAATTCACTCCTAAACTAATTAATCGATCATCATGAATTTTAGAACACAGTGCTAAGCGTAAAGGGTCAAGATATGGGCTATATTTAGTTTAATTTAATTACATGCAAAAGGAGTAAAAAGATGGTTGAAACCCTTCCTGAAAATTCAGATACCTTAGATATTTGTTAAATATTAACAATGACTATTAGCCTTCAATTAATAAATACTCCCTATATTTATTACACTTTGTTCACCGGGTATATTCATCAGGTAGTTAAATTCTTTTAATGAGCACCGCGGCTCCTATGGTCACTGGAATTATTAATCTTACTAAGGTTCCAGAACTGCTGTTTCTTTCTATCTATAGCTAGATATCCATACCTATTTATCTATCTATCTATTTATCTATCTATATCTAACTCTCTAACATCTCTCTCTAATATAGGTGGGGGCAGTGGAAGGAAAGGTAGCAAGAAATAGAAAATCTTCCGACTTCTTGCACTATATATATATATATGATGATCGAAATTTTGCTTCTACACTTTCCAACCATACCCCTACCCACAAAGAGTAATGCTTGGAAATATGGCATAATGACACTATCTAGAGATACTACATTACACCTCCTCAAAGAATGGAAGTAATGCCTGGGAGGACGTTATAATGAACGGATATATATTACATTGCCTCCCCCCCCATAGGAGGAGACAGTATACAACAAGGAAAATATGTGGCAGACATTAAACTGACTAATCTCCAAATTTTTATTTGAAAAATATAATATTAGTTGTCTCCCTTAGAAATAAAATTTTGTTTCTTTTTCTTTTTTTAGAAGTCACCGTTTCCGGTTCTCAAAAAAATCATGTGACAAGAAATAAGGGACTTCTCCCTTCCTCTTTAGAAGGCTAGAGTTTGACGTGGTAGGACGGGGTTTTTTTTGTTCTTCGCGGCACTAAGCAAAGCCTTCACCACGTGTGTACAAAATATGTAATTCTCCAGGACTAAGCTGCCCAGAAAAAGGACCCTAAAAAAAATGGCAACGCTTACAGCTAACGTAAGGAAAGCCCCGCGGCATTTTCTTGTTGTAATTCGTAACGAACAAACTTTTAACTACTCCCATGAACTCTTATTTTAAAAAACACGTGTTTTCAACACATGCTCTTACCATGAATTCTAAACCCATGTGGATTTTAACTATTCTATGAGCTCCTCTTTAATAACCATTACTCCTTAAACCAGCTATAAAAAAACAATTTCCTCAGTCAGAAGGATTTCTACCCTAAGAACTCACTAGATAATAAACTTCTACTCCATGTAACTCTCCGATAAATAAATCTACATCATTATTTTTTTTACGCTAATCTGACGGTATTTTTTATTTATTTTTCCAAGAAATATTTGTAAGTGACTTGTTGCCACTTTACCTCCATTACCGGTAACAGGTTACTTCAATGGTGACTCCGCTCGTCAGACTTTGGGAGAACACGCACGGATATGGACAGTGATAACTTACCGGCGACCATGGCAGTACAGGGCATTCTCAAAATTCCGCCTTTCTAGACACACAACCCGATGTTGTGGTTCGCACATGTGGAAGCACAATTTTTCACGCAGCGAATTCAGAACCAAATGAAGAAACTACATTACGTGATAGCCGCGCTCACACATGAAGTGATGGCTGAAGTGCGTGACTTAATTATGGCTCCCCCAGGATCTGTTACCTACGACACCTTCAAGTCGGAGTTAATAAGAAGAATAACCGATTCCCCGCAGAAGCGTCTCCGGCAACTACTGGTCGAGGAGGAACTTGGCGACCGGACACCATCCCAACTGCTCAGATGGATGAAACAGTTATTGGGCGAGAGCACTTTACAGCCTGACATCCTCAGGCAGTTATTTGTCAGCAGACTACCGTCCAATATCCAAATGATCCTCGCTTCTTCCAAGGACACCACACCGGTCGAGGAATTGGTGGAGTTGGCAGACAAAATTATGGAAGTGGCAGTTTCCGTAGCCCCAGTCCACGCTCAGCCCTCAAAGGATTCCTTTCCTGAGGCCTCGGCCACTTCCATAGATATCCGCGAAGAACTGGAGAGAGAGGCCCAACTCATTGAGAACCTGAGCGACCAGCTACGTGGCATGGAGCTCCGAACGAACCAACACCCGCGTTTGAGCAGGCAGGACCATCCGCGATGACGAAGTAGCAGTCAAGAGAGCGACAGGCTCTGTCATTTCCACGCGCCTTTTGGCGAAAGGGCATTCCGGTGTCGCAAGCCTTGTTCCTTCGAAAAAAGTGACAGGCAAGTGGGAAACGGCCAGGCCAGGCGATAGGGGCAGCCAACACCCCAGGCAGAAACCACATTAGTTGCACCTTTTATGTGATGGACAAAAACACTGGTACACAATTCCTCGTTGATACTGGTGTGGAAGTCAGCATTATCCCCAAGAAATTGGTGAAAGAGCGACGACCCCAGTCGACCTTCTGCTTACAAGCCGTGAACAACTCACCCATCCTGAACTTTGGAGAAAAATCCCTAACATTAAATCTGGAATTTCGACGCACTTTCCAATGGATTTTTACCATCGCGAAGCTGCCCGTCCCGATTTTGGGAGGGGATTTCCTGCATCATTTTGGCATGCTCGTGGACGTTAAGCGCGGCAAACTAATCGACACCGGACCAGACTTACCGTGCAGGGGAAGATTAATAGAACTATGGACATAAGCCCGGTCATATTAAAGGATGCCACGGACCCATACACGGACCTCTTGAAAGGTTTTCCAAATATAACCCGTCCTGTTTTTACCAACGACAAGGTTACACACGACGTTACCCACCACATCCAGACCAGAGTAAACACGCGCCCGTGCAGACTCAAACCTGATCGTCTACAGGCCGCCAAGCAGGAATTTCAGCACATGCTGGACTTGGGTATTATTCGTCCATCCGATTGTAACTGGTCATCGCCACTCCATATGGTGCCCAAAAAGTCAGCTGGGGACTGGCGCCCTTGCGGGGATTATCGAGCACTCAACAGCTGCACGACTCCGGATAACTACTCCATTCCCCACCTCCAGGATTTTTCAAACTCTCCACGGCAAATGGATATTTTCAAAGATCGATCTCGCCCGTGCGTACAATCAGATACCTGTGGACCCTGAAGATATCCCCAAGACTGCGATAACCACCCCATTCGAACTCTTCGAGTTTCTACGAATGCCTTTTGGATTGAGAAATGCTGGCCAGTTTTTCCAGCGATTTATTGACGCGGTTTTACGTGGACTACCGTTCGTTTACGCCTACATTGATGATCTACTTGTAGCAAGTTCATCCGAGAGCGAACACGCGCAGCATCTTCAGCAACTGTTCCACAGATTGTCAGAATACGGCGTTATCATCAACCCCAGCAAGTGTGAGTTTGGAGTTGCTTCACTTTCTTTCCTTGGACATGTGATCGATTCGGAGGGTATCCGCCCTCTCCCGGAAAAAGTCCACTCCATTGTTGAGTACCCGCCACCCACCTCCCTTCGTAAACTTCAAGAATTCCTCGGTTTGATAAACTTTTACAGGCGTTTTGTTCCTCACTTTGCCGAAATCGCACAGCCCTTAACGGATGTACTCAGGAACAAAAAGAAAAAAAATGAGGTGATCACCTTGAACGGATCGGAAATACACTCCTTCAACAGGGTAAAAGAAGCGTTAATAGCTGCAACTATGTTGGTGTTCCCACACACGAACGCACCCCTTGCGTTGTCAGTAGATGCATCCGACGTGGGTATTGGAGGGGTGTTACAGCAGTTTGTAGAGAACACGTGGCAATCCCTATCTTTTTTCTCCAGGCGACTACAGAATGCTGAGACCAGATATAGTACCTTCGGCAGAGAACTTTTAGCCGCTTATTGTGCGGTCAAACATTTCCGTTACATGCTGGAAGGATCTGATTTCACGCTCTTTATGGACCATAAACCGCTGTCGCACGCCTTACTCGCCAAACCTGGCAAACATTCACCCAGGGAAGCTCGTCATTTGGACTACTTTTCTCAGTTCACGTCAGATATAAAACACATGAAAGGCACTGAGAATGTGGTCGCTGACGCATTATCGCATATGCACATTGATGCAATCCAGTCAACTGATAGTATCGACCTTAAACAGATCGCCGCTAACCAAAGGGGCGATGAGGAGTTGAATCGCTTGCGACATTCCGAGAACCTATCATTCAAACAGGTTCCCTTACCATCTTCTAGCGAAGTGATTTGATGTGACACCTCAACCGGACACGAGCGTCCTTATGTTCCCCTCAAACACAGGCGAGCCATTTTCTCCCAGCTGCACAACCTATCGCATCCTGGCATCCACTCAACGCAGAAGTTGGTGACGTCTCGTTTCGTATGGACCGCTATCAATCGAGATGTACGTGAATGGGCCAGGAGTTGCATCCCTTGCCAAAAATCTAAAACTCATAGACACATTAAGAGCCCACTTTCGACTTTCTCAACGCCTGAAGCTCGTTTCCAGCACGTCCATATAGACTTAGTGGGTCCACTCCCACCTTCCAGTGACTATACACATCTGTTAACTTGCATTGACAGGTTTTCTAGATGGCCTGAAGCCATCCCCATCAGAGATACTTCTGCCGAAACTGTGGCACAAGCACTTATCGCACACTGGATAGCTCATTATGGGGTGCCTAATGCCATTACAACCGACAGAGGTAGACAATTCGATTCCTACCTATTTTCAGAATTGTCTCATCTGCTGGAATGTAAACACATACGTACGACTTCGTATCACCCGTCGGCGAACGGCATGATCAAGCGCTTTCACAGGCAATTGAAAGCGTCCCTGAAAGCATACTCCGACCCTACCAGATGGACAGAATGCCTTCCCTTCGTTTTTCTAGGTATTCGGTCCACCATCAAAACAGATATCGGTCTGATCCCAGCTGAAATGGTCTACGGAGCCTCACTGACCTTGCTCGGACAAATGGTCACACCAACCACCCCTGAGCGCATGCCAGACCCGGCGAGTTACACCTCCCGTGTAAAGGAATATATGTCAAAACCTCTCAACATCGCGCCGAGAGCACAAGATGTAACCACCCACGTTCCCAAGGACATAGACACTTGGACTCACGTATTCATCCGAAACAGTGGCATGACTACCTGTTTCCAACCGCCGTACTGAAGAGATATCCGAAGTTCTTCATAATCAATATTAACGGCAGACGTGACTCGGTCAGTATTGACCACCTGAAGAGAGCGATTTTTGACGATGATGTCACTCACAAGCAAAAACCAAAGACTACGGTCCTTTTCGACGAGAAGGACTCATCGAGCGCGACCATTTCTACCAGGTCGGGTAGACACATCCAGCGGCCACCACCATTCGCTGTCTACACGCAGTGACATTTCTTTTTTGTCTCTTTATCGACATTCTGTCTAGTAAGGGGGGTATATAGCAACTACACCGGAACCAAACTTGACAAGGAACATTTTTTTTAGAAGTCACCATTTCGGGTTCTCAAAAAAATCACGTGACAGGAAATAAGGGACTTCTCCCTTCCTCTTTAGAAGGCTAGAGTTCGATGTGGTAGGACGGGTTTTCCCTTCGCGGCACTAAGCAAAGCCTTCACCACGTGTGTACAAAATATGTAATTTTCCAGGACTAAGACGCCCAGAAAAAGGACCCTAAAAAATGGCAACGCTTACAGCTAATGTAATGAAAGCCCTGCTGCATTTTCTTGTTGCAATTCGTAACGAACAAACTTTTAACTACTCCCATAAACTCTTATTTTAAAAAACACGTGTTTTCAACACATGCTCTTACCATGAACCCATGTGGATTTTAACTATTCTATGAGCTCCTCTTTTTAATAACCATTACTTCTTAAACCAGCTATAAAAAAAAAACAATTTCCTCAGTCAGAAGGATTTCTACCCTAAGAACTCACTAGATAATAAACTTCTACTCCATGTAACTCTCCAATAAATAAATCTACATCATTATTTTTTACGCCAATCTGACGGTATTTTTTTTTCAAGAAATATTTGTAAGTGACTTGTTGCCACTTTATCTCCATCACTGGTAACAGGTCGCTTCAACATCACTGCATGCCGGACAACACCGTGAAGGTACATCTAGTTATATCTAAAGTCATCTAATTTAATCTGTCCCAGACGACAAATAATATGAAGCATTAAGTAATTAAATGAAAATAAAAGTTAACAAGGGGAAGAACTCATTTTTTTATTTAAGAGTATAATAAGAGTTGTCTCACATATAAAATTTTATTTCTTTTTCTCTATAAGTTTAACAGGTGTACAAATAAGAATTAGAAGATCAAAGTGTAGTATCTGTTCTTCAGATGCTGCACTTCTATTTCTCGTTCTCTTTCGATGGAGGAGAAATCCTTCACGACTGAGACAATTTTTATTTTTGTACCTTTTCTCCACGTTAAAAAAACGACCCTGGTGTCTAACTCTGTCCCGTGGGGAGGCATAGTAAATAGGTACAAATAAGAATTAGAAACGTCACTGCATTCCAGGCAAAAAAAAAAAAAAAAAAAAAAAAGGCATTTTTTTTTTTTTTTAAATGCGCACATGATGCAGCTCAAAATATTTCCAAAGACTTTGGTTAGTTGACCTTCGATTGCATCTTTTACCACCACCACCCCTTCCCCTTCGTTCACTGTCTGTTTGGGAAACTTGGTTTCTGTTTTCGTTGGATCATTCAATGTTAAAACGGAAAACAGAAGATTACCATTTGCTCCGTTTGTCTTGTGTGTGTGTGTGTGTGTGTGTGTGTGTGTGTGTGTGTGTGTGTTTTGTTTTGTTTTTGTTTTTAAATAAAAAATTTTCCCTCACTGGCAACCATTTCTCTGTTAAGGAACCACCTGTCTTTCTGATGCAAAGTATTGATTTCTTTTCTTTCTTACGAACTTAAAAAAAAAAAGATAAAACTAAAGCATTAAAGTCGTTAAGCTGCCCCCGCCCCTCCCATTTTCTTTCAAAAGGTCTGTTTAAACAACATTACAGAAAAGCCACAAACTGGATTAATTTATGACAGAAAACTTTTTGTCCTTTTTTAATGTAAGTTTGTTCATATTAACTTGTAGTCTGTTGGGCGTCTTAACTTTTATGATTAGAAATTTTTTGCTTCAGTATTTATTCTAATAGCACTCAATATGTAAATAAAACTACATATTTGTATAGGAATGTAAATATGGCAAGTAGGCTTCACAGAAAGGTTTGCGTTGCATTCCACTGGTTGGCAGTGGTAAGGCTCTATTGGTTAGTCCTGGCATAAATTACATAAACGTCTCTGAGTAGCTTACTTGCCATAAATATATTTTTATACTACTAATACTACTACAAAGCTCTACTTATACATTGGGCACTACTGAAGTAAATACTAAAATAATATATATATGTACATTTAGGCAGTATTTTGTCTCTTTGGCATATTTCATTAAAAAAGATAGGCGTTTTTTTTTTTTTTTTTGTCTATTAATTCTGTTGTTGATCCTTTCCAACTTCCAAATAAGGGTCTTCACTTCTGGCAGGAACTGGCTGATATAATCGCCATATTTGTTGTAAGTCCGAGTACTTTCCAATTATTCTGGATTCATCGTCAGGGATAGATTAATCTAACTGGGTTATAATTTTTTTATAATAACGTGTATATTTATTTCATTGGTTAATTATTTTAATAACTTTACAAACATTTACGGATATTACTACTATTGGTAAAGTTTGTTTTATTGATAGGTTTTCAGTTTTAAAAAAAAAATGTAAATTGTTCAAAACCAGTTAGATTAATCTATCCCTGACGATGTATCGAGAAGAACTGGAACGTACACGAACTTACAAATATGTCGGTTATATCAGCCAGTTTCTGTCAGAAGTGAAGATCGTTATTCAGAAGTTGGAAAGTATCAACAACAGAATTTATAGACAAAATCCTCGTCTTTAATTCGAATTTTTTTTTTTTTTTTTTTGTCGACTCTGCTGGAAACTGAAAGCTGTCTGAAAACAAACGACAAGTTCACAAGAATAAATTATCATAGTTTATTGGTTTCTCCGGGGGGGGGGGGAATCAATCTCTGAATTATGGTCGTTTTTTTTTTTTTAAGTACTCGCTGGCTGACAGATGTCTTATGCGGACGAATTTCCCAACTCGAAAGTATGAACTCACTGGAAAACGGAAGAGAAACAAACATTTGACGAAGGGGTTGTATCTCGAAATAATATAAAGTCCCACTCTAGTGATAAAAAAAAAAAAAACAAAAAATCTATAATCAAGTAAGATTTTATTTTTTTATAAATAGCCTTGTTATTCAATACTCAGTTCTCCTTTTTTATAACTCAATATATTCGAACAGTGCTACAGACCAGTGGTTCCCAGCCTTTTTGCATAGCGGCATACTATTGAGTTCTTCAATTTTTTTGCCCATCCTACCACAA
The DNA here is from genome assembly GCF_053919585.1 of Euprymna scolopes. Classification (NCBI taxonomy): domain Eukaryota; kingdom Metazoa; phylum Mollusca; class Cephalopoda; order Sepiida; family Sepiolidae; genus Euprymna; species Euprymna scolopes. The sequence goes on from NC_136504.1 coordinate 44,699,139, forward strand.
AAAAAAAAAAAAAAAACATTTAAATGAATAGTTAACAAGGCTTACCAATGTTTTTCATCAAAAATGCAAAATATCTGACAATTTTAGACTATTTATTATATACTTGTCCGTCGTAAAATACGCTTAAATATATTTTGATTCATGCAGATCTCGTGCTTATTACAGAGAATTCTCTATTGAATATTATATTGTGCCTAATATATATAGTACTGATTTCACAAGTAAAAAAAAAAATGACTTGTGCTATCAGCTAGAATCGAAACCAAAGCATTTAACGCTTCAATTGCATTTGCTATTTGCTACCATTTGAGCAAACCTGACGGATAGACAAGTTATAATTTATAAACCACTTTTAACTATACTTAATTTACGCATGCACAAACAAATAGAAATATCAACAAGTTGAAACGAACATTTTGCATTTCAACTTCCCGACTTTGGCACACGTTGTTCATCCATCCAAACAAAGATTTTACTCGTTATAAACCATTCTTGGTGTGGGATTATTATTTCCTGTTAATTTCAATATTATGTGACCAGTAGTTTAAAAAGTTGTGGATTAAATATTGACACACAGACATACATGCATGCATACATCTGTTTTATTTATATAGAATTTATTTCTCCTCTTTTTTTTTATATCTAACTAGCCTAAGTGCTCGGCGTTGCCCGGGTGTTTGAAGGTGTGTGTTGAGCAAAATAAATAAATAAATAAATAAAGTGCTAGTAGGCAGGCTCAAGCCTGTACCGTGAAGGAAGAAAAGAACGTGAAAAAAAAATGTGACATCTTTGCCGTTGCGTCTATCGTCAAACCAGAAGTGGCGAAGGTTTAAATTAAGACTAGTCAATTGAAAAAGGGGAAAATTTCGAAAATAGCGGCGAAAAAAAAAACAAAAAAAAAAACGACTCCTTATAGAAAAGTGTCCAGTTGAGGGTGGAAGAATTAACGTTTTCAGCTAATTTTTCGATATTTGTCGTCCAAAGGGTCGAGCATCAAAACGATACTGATCTATTGAAAATCCGTCGCATCTGTCGAAAGTTTTAGGCAGACATACAGACATACAGGTGAGATTTATATTATAGACTAGCGAAGGGTACCCGACATTTCCCGGGTGTTTGGAGGTGTGTGTGGTTTTGGGTAAATCCAAACTCCGGGGGGGGGGTAAAATAAAATAAAAATGTTTTGGTAGGTAAGTATGAGGATCGAACCCGAACCCTTGAGGTAAAGTTGTAAATTAAAGTGTGAAAGAAAAAAGAGTGCGACGGTTTTAACCATTGGGCCACCGCGAGATGCTAACGGAAAGACGTTTGAATTTATTTAATTACTTGGATTTGGCAGGTGCACGTTTTAATGACTTAATGACGTCAACTTTTGACTGCGGGGTAGCATTTCATTTAGTGCGGGAATGATTTCACCCCCCCCCAGGACGTTGGGGGTAGGGGGAAACATTATAGGAAAAGGCTTAACCTACATGCGGCGAGCGAAAACTGTTGAATATTTATCTTCCCGAAGTCGAGCAAATTAAATAGACAGGCGAGCTCCGTTGTTAAATCTGAGATATTACGATTTACATGTGATATAAAAAGTTTTAAAAAGTTGTTAGGCGACCGATCGCTTCTCTGAAAAAAGCCTTTCTTGGACATACACAAAAAGCGAACATACATTTTCGCTTTTATATTTATAGATTATCAATATCACTTAAGTAATAATTTGAGTAAGTATTTATTAATACAAACAACCGTTATAAAGATATGAAAGCTTTTTTCCACCTATAACATCTTTGTGTTACGCCAGTAATCATTCTATGGCACACTAATGTGATATGACACGATGATTGGGAACCAATGCTATAACTTTTAAATAAACTTAAAATGTTTGATAAAATGTCGCCCATTTTGTTCTTCAATCTCCATATTAATAAAACTGGATCAATTATACTTAAGGCACCCCAAAATGAATGGCGACTAAAAAAACGTTTTTACTTTAGGTGAAAAGGGGGAGAGAGATAAGATATTGTTTATGAAATTTGAAAAAAATTGTCTTTCATTTGATTTTGTCCAGGTTTCTTCCACAGGGTCATTGGTTACAGAAAGAAGAATAGGCAATTGGATTTAATATGAAATTCGACGAAATCGATATTTTACTTTTAACCCCCCACAAACACACAACCCTACATTTGGCAAATCAAACGAAATGAAGCTTTAAGTATGTACATTTTATTAAGAAAACTATTAAAGTCAAAGAAATAAGGGAAAACTGGTTCTATGCTATGCAGTGAAAAGGATAGATATGTATAATTATCTTAAAAAGATTTGTATATATAAATATTATCTATAGATACAAGTTTCATCAGTGTGGCTAAACCTAACAAGATTTGAAACCAGAAGCCCAGAGATTGCGCCTGATGCTCTATTACTGAGCCAAAAAAATTCTGCTACTAAAAGTGGAAGATATATGTATAAATATATGCATACAAAGTGAGCACATACATGCATACAGAGAGACAGAGACAAAAAGAGACATACTGTACACACATCTCTCTCTTATTACAGATCATTTATTTAAAATCTATCATGGTTTCATTGATGTGGATTGACCTTTTACCGTTTAAAAAGTTAAAATCTATCAAATAATCAGCAGCTCACAATGTGAAAACAAATCGAATATATACATACACACACACACATATATATATATATATATATATATATATATATATATATATAAATTAGATACGCTCTTTACCATCTCGTGTATCTTTATAGCAAAAAAGGCTCGCTGTAGTCTAAAACGGCAAAACATTCAATGAAGTTGGAAAATTCGTGCAGCCCATCACTGAATGTTTTCGTGTTTCTACATACCTTTTTTTCTTTCTTTTTTTTTGTGCTATATCGAGTGATGGCAATGTTCGAAAACGAATTTGCTGCCATCATATATATATATATATATATATATATATATATATATATATATATATATATAGTAATTTATAAAATTACTATGGCGATTAAGCTACACTGAATATTCTGCGTTTCATCCAACTATAGGATTCGTCAGGCTCGACGAATCCTATAGTTGGATGAAACGCAGAATATTCAGTGTAGCTTAATCGCCATATATATTTTATAAATTACTAACTAGCTCTACCTACGTATTGAGCACTTTTGAAGTAAATACTTAAAGTTTACGCATAAATCTATACTTTCGTATATTAAATTTATGCGAATAAATGAAGTAGGTATATATATATATATATATATATATATACGGAGAAAGATTATATTATGTACGTATACTTATATATGCGATGCTCAGTGTGGAATTGTGAGGTAAGGGTTGTGCAATCACCAACCACGTCTCTCCTGAATCGGCACGGCTTGGATCCAATGGCAAAGAGAGGCCCAAGACTGACTGGAAACAATGCCGAGATAAGCGGAGAGCATATACAGCACCTGGAATTCCCAAATAGTCACCAATTTTTAGTACTGAATAGGCTCAACCTTTCTTATGTATGTAAAGAGATTACATTACACATACAGATATATATATATATACATATATAATAGAGAGAGAGAGAGAGAAGATAGTGTCTAGTAGGCATTCAAGTTTTCTCCAGTAGGCATTATATCCAGTGTCGTGACTATGTAAATTTGTTTATATATATATATATATATATATATATATATGATGGACTTTCCTGTCGATTTCGACATGCGAGATTCCGCCACAACCACTAAGTTGCTCGGAAATCCACTCAGATGGTTTGCTTATAGTGGTGAAGGCTTTTTGGTGTTACTGCTAACCTTTGTCGGTACAGATGACTGCCACAGGATAGAGTATACAGTATACCGCAGGTTTTTACATCAGAGTTTTTTCTTAATGAAGACTGGGGGTGAATCTCTCCAAGTGAATGAGATATATATATATATATGCGTGTGTGTGTGTGTGTGTGTGTGTGTGTGTGTGTGTGTGTGTGTGTGTGTGTGTGTGTATGGTTGTATATAATGTAATTTATCTCTACAAATAATACCTATATGTAAACATTTGTAGAGATAAATTATATACAACCACACACACTATATATATATATATAAACACAGAGATAAAGAGTGTTTATCTTATACACATATATACATACAGTTATATAATCAATATAACACACAAACGCACGCGCACACACACACACACACACACACAATTTCTTCAATTTTGTGTTAACTTACTGAAAATCTGCTCGGTCTTGGTTGAAGTTTATCTGAAGACGTCGACATAATGGCAGGTTTTAAATCTTCAACAGGAGTGGAAGCGCTGCTCTCAGAGGAAGATACAGTTGTCATGGTGATGGGATGGCAGGAAACGGTGTAGAGATAACAGGAAGTGGATGCTGGGAAGTGAGAAAAGAAGGCAGGCCTAACCCAAATGTACTTTACAAAAGGGCCACTGTCGAATGTCTCTCAGGATTCTGAAAAGAAACAAAAATGAACACAGAAACGTAATTATATTGGCCGATTAGAAAAAAAAAAAAAAAAAAAAAAAAAAAAGGAAGGAGAGACAAATAAAATTGGAAAATAAAAGAAAGTATTAGTAAAAAGAGTTAACAGAATAGAGAAATGAATAAACAGTTAAAAAATTCGGAGAGTAACGAGAAAATGAAAAAGGTAATAGTATCAAGTATAAAGTATCAAGAAAAAAAAAGCCAGGAGTACCATGCAGAAGGGAAAGGCCAGAAGTACCATGCAGAGGGAAAGGCTAGGAGTATCATGCAGAAGGGAAAGGCCAGGAGTAACGCACAACAAGGAAAGGCCAGGCGTAACGCACAACAAGGAAAGGCCAGGCGTAACGCACAACAAGGAAAGGCCAGGCGTAACGCACAACAAGGAAAGGCCAGGAGTAACGCACAGCAAGGAAAGGCCAGGAGTAACGCACAGCAAGGAAAGGCCAGGAGTAACGCACAGCAAGGAAAGGCATGCAAAATGAAATTTAAATATAATGTGAAGAAACTTTCATTAACTTTCCTCCCTTTTCTTTATTTCCAATCTTATTTGTTATATATTTTCCCTTAACATTTGTTTTATTTGGTACTCCTATTCATTTTTGCTTGTTACTCTTACTTCTCTGTAAGTTATTCCGAAGCGTTTTTCTTTGTTATTCTTACCATTTTTCTGCTTCTTACTCCCGCCTTTTCTTCTTTGCTAGTTACTCCTGTCTTGTGTTGAAGTGACCGTATTTAATAAAAATATGTGCTTTGCTTTTCTTTAAATACTCTTTTCTACCTTAAACAATACATATTGCCACTTAAAACGTAGGACTATTTTGAGGGATCATATCTACAAGGACTGCGGGGAGTTGAGTAGCAAGATGTCTGTTCACATTACATTTAAATTTCTGCAGTTTAGTACAGTCAGGGAAGCAGGAAACAGCGAAGAAATTCCAAAGTCTAGAAGTACAAGGGAAGAAACTATTAGTGTAGACGGCTTTCTGGCATCTAGAGACTTTAACAGTGAATGGGTGGGATTTTGCTGCCTGTCAGGTTAATAAGGGAGATATACTTCAAGGAGGCACAAGTTTCTGAGTTCATCAAAGCACATTCCATGAAAGTACTTGTAGAACAGGAACAGGGATGTGATATTGCAGCAATGGGATAGCGGTCGGAGCTTGGTCAACAGTGTCATACTTATTAGATTTGAGACTCTTTATGACCCTGAGCGAGAGACTAGTGGTAGATGCAACAGTCCCGATGGGAACAATACTCCATGCATGAGCGAGTTGTGGCTTTGTAAAGATATAGGATGCTCTCTGATGAGAGTAATTTTCTAGCACGGTAGAGGGAGTCCATCTTCTTTGCAAGAACTATGGCAATGTCCCCAATGCATTTGTTCCAATTCATGTTGCCTGTGAATGTTAGGCCGACGTGTTTGAAGGATGTTTGTTATGGCAATCATTGGTGGAGAAGGGTTTTTTTTTTTGTAGCTGTTAAAGGAAAGAAGTTTAGTCTTAGTAGTATTAAATGTTACCAACCATTTATGGCCCCATTCCACTGCAGATTGAAAATTGTTTTATCGGGTTTCTGTCATTGCCTTGGATATGTGTTTGTTCGGTTTTTTTTTTTTTTTGTTTTTCTTCATGTCTAATATAGACATGTGATGTCATCAGCAAATGTTCCCATCTCAAACACAATTTTATCAGGAAGTTTTTTTTTTTTTACAAAGGAGTTACCACTTATCAAGGCCCGAGGGCTACTCGAGGATAAGGGTTAATGGGTATACATTAATCAATGGGATTATAGTGTAATAATCATAAGTAGTGGAAATTTTGTAAATTGGATTACTTGGGGGTACGGGTCATGAAAAAACTTGTTTACGTTGGACTTGAAGACAATCAAATTGTAGTCAGCTGGAAAGCAGGCAAATGGAACAGAGTTCCACAGGCGTGCAGTTCTAAAAAAGAAGCTTTATTCATGGGATCTACATTTAGGTTTAGGCACAGAAAAAGAGTGTGGGAAATTATTGATAGTGGTTTTGGCTAGACAAGCGTTTTTTGTGAAAGGTTGGCGAGGGGGAGGACCATAGATTGAAGCTCAGACGAGCACTTGCCATTAAAATAACGATAAAGCAGAGACAGACTCGTTACGTCTCTTCCGTGGGAAAGAGGTTGCAGGGAAGAGAAAAGGGCATCTCCGATTAAGCTATGAAGTCTATTTTGAACTCTGTCAAGGCAGGATAAGCGGCTTCAGGAGCTCCTGCCCAGATGTGGCAACAGTACACCATCATTGGACGTACCTGGCTTTTATATATGTAGAGAATTGCATCAGGAGTGAGATATCTACTGGAGCGGTAGAAGGATCCCACCATTTTTCCAGCGGCCTTGGTAACGGATTTGATGTATGTGTTCCATTTCAGATCAAGAGTAAAGGTCAAGCCTAGAAGCTTGTCATTCATTTCAATTAATGCCAGATGAGGATCAGAGCAGTGATCATGTAAAGATAAGAGCTTGGTTTTAGATGATTAAAATTAATTGCAACGGGATAGGAATGCTGAGTCTTAACTGTATCCCCAGTAATTACTGCCTTCCATAGTTGTTGTTGTCTCGCCACGTTTTGGCCAACTAATCCTCTGGTCTGCTTCGGGTAGGATTGAAACTGCTATCTTCAGCTAAAACGTGGTGAGTCAACAACAACTATGGAAGGCAGTAATTACTAGGAATACAGTTAAGAGACTCAGCATTCTTATCCTATCGTGATTAACCATCTGAAGAAGGCCAGAGAAATTGTTGGCTGAAACGTCGTGAAACAGCAACAACAACAACAACTACAAATATGAAGATAATGTCCCATAAATAAATAAATAAATAAATACTCATCTCAAAGGAATCCAATAAAAAAATAGTATATGCATCCAAACATTTCCAAGAATTTCTGTTGGTCGGTTGGTTCGTCACACTTAAGTAATAAATATCATTGTCATCACTAAATGTGCAGACTGAATGGACGCATGTTAAGAATACACATTATTGTAAAACTGGGAGTTGTTTCTTTTTTGTGAAATTTAGTATTATTGACACATCTAGCCTGGTGCACCAACCGCTAATCTCTCCTTCTTAAACAAGGAAAAAGAAAAAGTCTAATCTGATAGGTCCCACAATATCTACCAAGCTTCAGCCTCTTTCCCATCTGAACTGAATGTACTCCGAGGAACTTGCTGAACTTGTGCCTCGACCAACAAGTGAACCAGCAAAATCTCACCCCTCTACTGTATAGGTCGCCAGGTGCAGGAAAGCTTTCTATCTAATCTAATAGTTTCTTTCCTCGAATCGCTTGTATTTGGAATTCTCTGCTCGATTTCTCGACTGTACCAACATGCAGAAATTTAAATGTGAACAAACATCTTGTAGCACAACTCCCCACTTAAAATGCACCTACGCATCTGTCCGCTAATCCACAGTTGCCATTTACGTCTCCGTTGAAGTTTGCCTTGTTCAGTGTGAATGGAAATAAAGAATTCAAATTAAAGTTTTTAAAAAATTCAAATTATTATTTTTTTTAATTCGGTATTTTTTACCACCTGCCCCAGTGTAGTATAAACAACCCCAACCATCCCACGTTAAGAACGGCTTTCGGAATACCCCCCAACCTCCCCATGTTAAGAACGGCTTTCAAGGTTGGGGGTGCTTATTCCGAAAGCCGTTCTTAACATGGAGAGGCCGTGGAACGTCGTAAAAATTTACCAAAAATTCAAATTAATTTTTTTTTTTTTTTTTTAAATCTAAATTAATTTTTTTTAAATTCAAATTAAAGTGACATAGAATGATGCGACGAATATCGGAAAAATGAAAAAAGGTGGTTTGGATGATTCAGACTACTGTTCTCATCTTGAGTGTTATTCTCACAACGTTTCGGCCGATGTAACAGCCGACATTTTTTTTTAGGTATATATTGTCCAACTCGAGAATATCTCTGTCAAACTCGGGAATCTCCACGGAACTCTTTATTTAATTCATTCATTCAATTTAAATTTGCTCTATCAGTCATGACCGAGTAGAAGTCTTAAGTAATTCGCAATTGTATATCTTATTTTATTTATTTTTTAAGGAGTTATCAGGGTCCGGAAGCCACCCGAGGATAAGGGTTAATGGGTGCACGACAGTCATTGGAACAGCATAGTAATTATTAGATATTGAAATTTGTAGAATTTGATAATTTAATGGGGACGACTCAACAGAAACTTGTTTAAACTTAAAGATGAGCATGTTGTAGTCAGCTGGAAAGCAGGTCAGCGGAACAGAGTTCCACAGGCAGCAGTCCTCGGAAAAGAAGCTTTGTTCTTGGAATCTGAGTTTAAATTTAGGCACAGATAGAGAGTGGGGGGAATCGTTGATAGTGGTTGTAGTAGTAGCCGTATCGCCCACACAAAGGATTGAACCTTCACCTTCCAGGAGAAGGTCAATTAAAATTGAATTTTACCTAGTACTTTATCCGTATCGCCAGGGTGTAACAGACTTGTAAAAATTCAGAAACATAATAAAAAGGTGATCTTTGTTGATTTTTTTTTTTTTCTTTTTTCAAATAAACTAATATCGCGCGACGGTAGATACGTTGAAGTGAACATCGAAAAGGCAGGAGTCAGCAATAAATACTTGGAGTTCAGAGGACCAAACAGTTTATCTTTAAGGAGATAAAAGGCTTCAATGGTTAAATTTATCAACCTTATCTAAAGTATTTGCACCGATTTAAAAACAAAAACAGCGTAAACATACAAATTAACGATTTATCAGGAGTGATTCTTCAATTCTCGAATGGCGACAAGCCGAACAACTAGGAATTCGATCACTTTTAGATGTGTCTACGCAACTCTAAAAGAGGTGCTGTCTGTCAGTAATGTTCTTTAAATTGGAATTTTTCGTCATTGTTGAATGTAATAATCAGATTTGTTATGCGTACAAGTATTTCTTATGATAAGCTCCTCCTGTCTGTACGTGAGTCTTATCACGCTTGATTTTGAAATTACATTTGCGCCGAATGCATTTTATAATTAGACGCATTCAAGCATTTCAGTGAGGTTGTTCCTGTCGATAAGTCGGTTCCTTTGTCACGTTAACTTGTGGAATAGGATTTTGCAGCTGTGTCTGTCGGCCTTGGAAATAGCAGTGTGTGTGTGTGAAGTAGGTTGGAATAAAATTAACACGTTTACATCGTCCTAATAATGAGTTAACTTTATCTATCTCAACCCATTTTATAAGAACTGTTTGACCTTATTATTAACCATTGAGCTGATATTAATAACTGCAATATTTGGAGTATTTAAATGCTTGAATTTGAACTTAACCCATATTTACTATGAGTTATTCTATTGTACATTTATACTATACTTATATATATATATATATATATATATATATATATATATATATATATATGAGAGAGAGAGTAACCCGCATATAAGAGAGATTTGCTCTGGTCCCAAATTAGAGCCTGTGTTAATGTAGAGTGTAACCCGGATATAAGGATTCCGGTTATAAGTGTAACCCGGGTATAAGAAAGAAGTCTCTTATATCAGGGTTATACTGTATACATTATATAAGTTATTGGACGATTCCAATATTTTTACCGATTCTGATTCTTTATTAATCTCTAAATATTTTACTGCAAAGTTGCTATTTTTTTTTCCTGTTACAAAAAAACAAAACAAAAAAAAACTGTTATATATGCAAATATTTTCTCAAACATAAAAATACACTTGTGAAGGGTGATCTATAGATTTTAGTTTTATCGGTTGTTTAAAACCAATAAATATTTGTTATTTTAACATTATTACCAGCAGTGTAAGATTTTGTTTAAAAAAAAAAAAAAAAAAATTAAAAGAACCGTTTTTGGCATCGGGAAATAGGCACACAATTTTCCAATTCCGATACTAAAAAAAAAAAAAAAAAAAAAAAAAAAAAAAAAAAAAAAAAAGAAAAAAAAAGTTCCGTTTTTTTCGATTCCCGATTCCGATTAATCGTCCCAACACTAATAAAGATGAAAAAGAGGGAAGAGACATGCCTGTGCATGTGGTGATAGTATGAAAATATATACAACACAATCACGCTGGCGTACCAGTTCTCAGTCGTTAGATTACCAGTTAAACGACGATCAATCTGGTCAGCATTAAATGACTGTTTTCAAAATATACTTCGTGACTTCGTTACAATTGTTCATTCTTAGTCGGGACATTTTCTGTTATTTTCGCTTAAATTTTCTGTTTGAAATGTTTATGGGTGTTATATCATTATTTGAATTTCTCGTACTTCTGTTCTCGAGCGTTATTTTCACAAAGTTTCGGTTGGTATAACCTCCGACCTTCTTCAGGTGTATCTTGTCGAACTCGGGAATCTGCACGGAATTTTGAACAGAACCATTTACTTGATCCACGGGGGTAGCATGCTCTACTTCGTCAGCAATGATCTGATAGAGGTCTTAAGTAATTGGCAATTATATTTTATGTGTTGCCTGCACTAAGGATTGAACCTTCAATCACCAGAAGAGTAACTTATAACAAATAACTATCCACTACGCCACAGGCCTGTGGTATTATGTCAGTTCTGGGAACGGATTACAGATTTTTTCACCCATAATTTGTTATAAAACATCCTTAGAAATCTTGAAAATGAACCTCAACGTATGGACGCATTCACCGAAAAATTCATCTTGAATCAGCCGCCATTTTGAATAGGCATATTCTATTAACTATTTGGTTGTCCGGCGTTGCCCCGTCGTAAAATACGCATAAATATTATATTTTAATTAATGCAGAATTCTTATTTATTATAAACAGAAATACCGTAGGTATTAAAAGTAACGTTAAATTCTAAAATAATAATAATAATAATAATAATAATAATGAAGTAAAAAATAACGGAAAGAAACAGACATGTGCATGCGAGTATTATGGGTTTTTTTTTTCTAAAACAGTTGACTTCTTGTAATTAAAAAACATACTCGAACAGAAATCTCCGATGACCCCCGACCACGTACCAATTTTTCCATTTTGCCCCCTTAGCAAACCATTTTACCCAATGAAGACGGATTGAAAAGTTTTCCATACGTCTGAATACACTATATAGCAAATTTCATATCTGTAGATAAAAAATTCTTTGAGTATATAGGTTGAAGTGTCCACATACACACACACTTTTATAGATTACCATGAAATCTACACGCAATACAATTATCGACGCACACAATCTAACAGAGTTGTGTTTGGATGTCTTCATGGCAGTATTGATGTCAATAACTCTTGTTTGTTGGCGGATCCAGATGTTTGTCTTTCTTGTAGAGTGATGCCTAACATTATCTTCTCCATCTTCCTTTGTGCCACTGCCAAGTTTTCACTTTGGCGGGTCATCAGGGCCAAGGTTTCACTACCGTAGATCATCACAGGTCGTATATATTCATTGAAGATCTTCCCTTTGATTGACATACTTGCGTTTCGGCTTCTCATGATATTCTCCGCTGTCCATCCCAATGCTACCCTTCTCTTTATCTCAGGGAGGAGATCTCCATGTTTCGCAATTTTCTTTCCCAAGTAGATAGAGCTTTCAACTTCCTCAATGGTCTTCCCATCAGCAATTATTGGCGACTTGGCAGCGTGCTGGTTTAACATCACCTTGATCTTCCCAAGATGCATGTTGAAGCCAACCGGTTTGCTCTTAGAGTGGATGTCGTTTAGAATGTCATTTAGTTCATGAAGAGAGTGTGCCATCAGTACTATATCATCAGCGAAGATGAGATGTGACAGGTGTTCGCCATCAATGTTGACTCTTCTACCCTCCTACTTTATCCGACTGATTACCGCATCCTGGAGACAGGCTGTGAAGAGTTTTGGCGCGATGTCACCTTGTCGCCAAAACTCTTCACAGCCTGTCTCCAGGATGTGGCAATTATTAATTAATCCCAAATATTGTTTTATCGTTTTTAATTGAATTATTCAGACCGTCATTCTGTTTATTGTATCCGTAAATATTTGCACATATGAAACAATGCTTTCAGTCCGCTGATGTGTAAGCATCACGACGTCTTACATAACAGTTGTGTTTAAGTAGGAAAGTTTAGGGGTCAAGAAGTCAGAGACTGGCATCAGGCGGAAGGTGTAAACCATGTGATTTCCGAGTGAATCTCTCTTAGCTGGCGAGATTTCGAGTAGAAAAGACGTGTCTAGCGACTTTTTCCAAGAAGGGTGAAGCGCACGTTGATTGCTGATGTAGTAAGACAATCTCTCCCTCTCTTACAAGATTTTCTGTTGTCTTTCTGCGACTGTCTTTAAATTAAATGAAAATATACCGACGTCAGAGTGATTGTATTCAACAGACGATCGATATCCGAGATTGATAACGACAAAAACAGCAAAATGTATAGGAAGCCAGCCAAAAAGGAAAGAGTGAGAGTACCGAGCAAAAAACAGGTAACAGTACCGAGCAGAAAACAGGTAACAGTACCGAGCAGAAAACAGGTAACAGTACCGAGCATAAAACAGGTAACAGTACCGAGCAGAAAACAGGTAGGAGTAACACAACGAAGAGTACATGTAACAAACAAACAAAACGAGTAGAAGGAAATATTCAATGAGAGTATATATTGGAAATAAGGAGTAGGAGCAAAAATAGCGGACATTTAAAATTTTACATACATTCGGATGCAATGTAAAAAAAAAAAAAAAAAAAAAAAAAAAAAACTTGAATCATGAATTTTTTCCCCCTCTCAAAACAGAAAATGCATTCCTCGGTTTCGCTGTAGCTTTTATCTAAACAAACGATACCAGTTTATTTTCCTAACATCACTTTCAAGTTAATACCTAACATAAAAAAGCGGCTTCAATGCATGTTTTATTTAATATAGAAAATGGTGGTGGTGTGATTACAACATAGACTCGAGATTGGCGTGCCACGTTGAAGTTCAAAAATTATTGGGAAAAGTTGTTAACGACACGGATTGACGACCTGTGTGTCCCAAATTCGTTCCACAAAAAATCACTTTCACTTTGAATGTTAGCAATCTTCACGTGGCCCCTCACGTAAGCACCTAATGTCTTTCTAGAAATAATTCTGACTAGAAAAATATCGGAGAAACCAATGCCAACAATAGAATCTTTGGATTCATACAATATGATGATGATTGAGAAAAGTTGGAGTGAACGGTGGACAAGCCTAAACAAAATCCTTCCTAACGATATACACATTCCCTCAACTTATGACCGGGATCGATTTATGGCTGAAACAATGCGATAAATATTTCTCGGCTTGGTTAAATTTAACTATACAGGGTGTGACGATAAAATTGTCGCCCTGGAAAAGACTACAGGATTCCATTTCCGTTTGATGAAATCCGGTTTTATCTATTTGCTGCAGACCATCTACTAGTTGGCCAGTTGTGTGCAAATCCCAGAACGATAAGAGCCTTCTATCATATCTGAAAGTGACACAATGTTCAACGAGCGAGATCGGAGATGTGCAGCTGTATAACTCATGTTCTCTATCGATCCAATCTACCATTGTCAGTACCCTTAAAATGTACCGCTGGATTGCCACGAATAACAGCGACGTGCCAGGTTGATAAAAAAGTTTTCAGCCACGGTTATGGTCTTTGTGTGGTTTCAAGTGAGGGCCACATCATGCCACCTCACATTTTCGAAGTCGGCTTGAAAGTCAATACCAAATTGTACCTGGATGTGCTGAAGAATATGGTGATCCCCTGATGCAATCAGGTGGCCGCTGGCAGACCCTGGATGTGGCAGTAGGACTGCGCCACAAGTCCAAAGAGATCCAGGCTTGGCTTCAGAAGGAATGCTTTGACGTTGTACCTTTCTCTCACTGGCTCCTCTCCTCCTCCGACTTGGATCCGCTGGACTACTTCGTTTAATCATACGTCGAGAACATCACCAACATGACCTCGCACAACACCAAAGCCAGCCTGATCGCCTCCATCTGCCGAGTTCCCGCCGACGCTTGTGAAAAGGGTATACACCCAGTTCCGAACCTGTACCGAGATGGTGAAAGCGGCTACATTGAATAAATGTCAGCTGTACTATATAATCAAGTTACCTGAATTGATTTTTTTACAGTTTAAAGTTTTAAAATAAAGCTGTAGTGTTACGAAAAATTTAGACCGAACTATGGACGAGCCTACGTATCTTTTCTTCCAGCTGTAAACATATTCCCTCGAATTACGGCTGAAACAACACGCATGATTTTTCATTGTTATTACGTATTACAATTTAATCGGTAAACGTTTTATTAGAATTAACAATATATAGTTATGAATATTTAACAGGACCCATGGAAATTCCACGGAATGAGAAGCATATTTAATCAACTAATATGTTCTGATAAAGCCGATACTTTTCTGGATAGCACACGCAAAAAAAATTAGTTTCGACAGAAAAAAAAAAACACGCGGAAATTATGAGTTTAACATTTCTTTGAAAATAGTACCCTTTGAATTTTAAATATAGAACTAACATATATATAAGACATAAATTAATAAATACTAATAAATACTTAAAAGCAAATATTGTGCTACATAGATCAATAAAAATAATAAATCACATTAGACATCTTTAATTTACTCCAACACCCCTTGGCGGACAATGTTCTTTTCTGCCCTGTTTCTTTCTAATGTTCTTTTTTTGCGGAAGGTTTTGCAGACTTCTTTCTTCAGTGAAGAATCACTACACGTCGAAATTACTAGGTGTCCTTTCTCACACCATTACAACAGTGATCATATATTATTTTAATGATATTACAAAACGAGCCTACATCAAAGGGAGTCATTCTCATTTTTATCCAGGGTTGTCACATTGGCTTTTTTTAAAGGTCAAATTTCACGAATTTCGCCTTAAAAAATTTGTATTTGGCCTTTTTTCAAAGCGTAACGTACGGACTAACTAAGGAAGGTGTAAGCAGATTATTGTATGGATTCGCGTTATCATACACGCGCCAGGAACGTTTTATTTGCTTCAGCACGTGACAACAATCGTTCGTATGTAAACACACGCATCCCATGAACAAAGCTTCTTTCCCAGAACTGCTCGCCCGTGGAACACTGTTCCGCTAGTCTGCTTCTCGGTTGAATACAACATGGTAGCCTTCAAATCCAATGTAAACAAGTTCTTGTTGAGCCGTTCCCATAAATAATCAAATTCTATCCAATTTACACCATACTACATTACATTCATTAACCCTTATCCTCAAGTGGTCTTCAGACCTTGATAAGTGGTGACTCCCGTGTAAAAAGAAATAAAAATCACTATTGTTGCTTTCGGTTGACTGTGAATAAATACAGCATCCACTTTGAACAGAAGTATCTTATTGATAAAGATTCATGCAAAATGGTGGACCTACTGCTTTTTGTTATCTTCAACTCTTCTACTGTTGCATGCAATTACACTTTACAGTTAGACAAAACGAGTTTGTAGGCCTTTCTGATGTTTACCAGGACGAATGAACCTACTTATCCTCGAGTGACCTTCGGGCCAAAATGTTGATTCTATACACGTGTCGGAAAGAAAAAAGGGGAAACATAATATTGCACATAAGGTGTAAATTAGTAATGTAACAGAATGTAATAGCTGTATGCAAATGATCGAACCATGTGAGAGGTGATGTCACGGCAAGGAAGAAGGAAAAAAGATTATATAAAGAAGAACGTGTGCACAGACCGAAAATGACGCCAGAGAAGGACAGAGATAAATGTGTTACACACGATGGGCGAGGGCGACAGGAAAAGACTCGTGAATAAATGTGTGGAAAGAAATGTCCGTTGTTTCACTAAGGAAAAAAAGCGAGTCGAATTATTCCTTGTATTGGTTTCTTTGCAACGGTGTCTACATGTTAAAACGTGTGTAAATCGGGTGTAAGGTTACATGTTATGAGAAGGTTGGCGATCGGAGGAGGGTCGGTTTCACTTTTGACTTTGGGAAATCTAGTCAAGTTCCTGGCGCTTGTTTTTTTTTTTTTTTTTTTTTTTTTTTTTTTTATACCTTCTGCTGGAAGGAAGTAATTTGCATATGTGTCTGTTACTGGTTATTTAAAAGTATCACTTCCGTCCGGAAGGGCTGAATGTTCTGATAACGGTTTTACTTCTAAGGAATCTTCATACGTGTTACCATTACTAAATTTCAAGTGCACTAGTTTATAGTATAGTTTAGACTTGTGTTGTTTGACTCCTGGAAGAGTTGGGGTCACGATTTAGCAATATTTCGCAAGCTTTATACCAGACCCAACTCTGATCTACCTTCTAACTGTGCCGTTGGGGAAATTTCAACATACAGTAACGCTGTCTAGATATTAAAGGAATGTTAACGACATGGAAATACATGGAAGTACACAAAAGAGCAATCAAGAAAAACTAAATAATAAACAAGGAATACAATGTTTCGTGAGAATATAAAAACGGGGGCTTGTGCAGTTAAGTCAACAAAAGACGAAAAAGGAAAAAGAAATATAAAATAGACAATAAGTAAATGTTAGCATAGCAAATAAAAGTTATTTTTTGTTTTAAAGTAGTTTTAAATGGTCTTTATTTCATTTCAAATCTTCACTTTTTGCCATATGTTACCCGACAAAGATGGCTGCTGGCATTTTTCAAGTTTCAGCGGCAATCTTTGTTGGCAAACATCCTGTAAAAGGTGAATATTTCAGACGAAAAAGAACATTTAAAACAATTTTACCCCCCCCCCACAAAATGAGCTAAATAGGTAGAAAAGTATCTCTGGTCCCCCCTCGCCAATTTTTCACGAAAAACACCCGTCTAGCTGAATCCACTGTGAAAAATTTCCCCCACTCTATAGCTGTGCTTAAATCAAAACGCGGATTCCATGAACAAAGCTTCTTTCTTAGAACTGCGCGCTTGTGGAACTCTGTTCCGTCTGCCTGCTTCCCACCGGACTACAACTTGGATGTCTTCAAGTCCAATGTTAACAAATTCCTAATGAACCGCCCCCTTAAGTAAACACTTCATCAAATCTCCACACTAACGTAATGTACTTGCAATAACCCTTATCTCTGAGTGGCTTCTGGGCCTTGATAAGTGGTGATCACTGTAAAAAAAAAAAAAAAGTAAAAAAAAGTAACTTTTATTGACTTTGGTAACATTAATTTATTGTATCCTTTTTTTTTTTACCTTTATTTTGTCATTTGTTAACTTCAATGTACAATCCACAAAAAATGCATGAGCCGTTAGAAAGACAAAACAGAGGTGACTGGGGGGGCGTAAAATACGCTTAAATATGATATTTTAATTTGTCCAGATTCCGTATATAGAGTCGTGATTTTAAAAGTTATATATATATATATGCCACCAGCTAAAATCAAAACCAAAACTCTAGCATTCAAAGCTGATGACGTTACCACTGTACCAACGTGACACGTATATAAACCGATTAAAAATGAAAAATAAACTAAGATGAATTTAAAAATGTTTAACGATTTTTTTCAATTTTGACCCATTTTTTACATCTTAAAAACAATTTTAACCGACTAAAGACAAATAAAAGAACGGCCCGTAAAAAATCCAGTCACTTGAGTACCCTAGCGCCGAAAATATGGAGACCAGCAGACAGACATATAGCCGTTTATACATTAGATTTACATTTCCTCAACGGTGGAGGCACGCCACTTGTAGAAAAATCAAAGTTCGTTTGGTTTATTAATCGTCACTTACAGTTGATAGAGTCGATCAGAAAAAGAAAAAGAAAAAAAAAACCCTATACAGACAAAATTTGTTAGGGTTGGAGAAAAGCAGACAAAGAAGCAAAGCAGTTCGGACAACGTCAGACTAGTTTGAAAGTCACGTCAATGAGAAAACTAGTAGGTGATGCCCTTTTTTTCTTCCCTGCAACCCCTTTCCCACAGAAGAGACGTTGCGAGCCTGTCTCTGCCCTATCATTATTTTCATGGCAAGTGCTCGACTGAACTCCAATCTATGGTCACCCCTTGCCAAACTTTCACAAAAAAATACTCGACTATCTACAACCACTATGTGCTATTTCCCTCAGTCTCTATCTGCGCCTAAATCTAAACGCAGATTTAATTAGCAGAGCTTCTTTCCCAGAACTGCCAGCATGTGGAACACGGTACCGCTGGCCTGTTTCCCGGTTGAATACAACATGGTAGCTTCCAAATCCAATGTAAATAAGTTCTCGGTGAGCAGTCTTCATAAATAATTAAATTCTAACCAATTTATACAATTAACGATTATTAAACTACCACCTTACATTCATTAACCCTTATCCTCGAGTGACCTTCGAGCCTGGATAAGAGGTGACTCCTAAGAAAAAAAAATGACAGGATGTTGCTTCAGAATTTTCGAAACAGTGTGGGAAGGCGAGAGTACCAAATCATGCGACCATAATGCCATCTAACGTTACAACCATATATTTTTCAAGGGGGATAACTGATCGTAAGAAAATCAATCATAAATAATATTTTATCGCTAAACAAGTTTTGGAGATCCCCTGTTAGGGGTTCCAATTTAGATGAAGTGTTTTGGGGGGTGAATCGATTTTAGGGAGACATTTTTAGTGTTTTTATGTTTATACTCAAATGTAAGAGAGCGAGAGAAATGTTAGATGATAAAATTCAAATGGTGAATTTAAAAGCAAACATTCACAAAAGAGATATCTCCACCTCTTCTCTTATATAAGAACTTTGTATGCCCGAGTTCGTTCTCTATGAACTCCAAAACTGTTGGAACGATTTTTATGAAACTTGGGGAATGTCTATGGGAATGTCTTCGATAAGTATTGATAATCGAAATAAGATGAAAGAAGAAACAGGAGATTTAAACCGAAGTTAACACCTTACACAGTCTAACATCACAAGTGCATTTGCAACGTTTTATTACCACACAAGTCGAAAGACCGCACATATAAAATCAACAGTAGGTTCTTTGATAGGACAGATGCGCGTTCCAAGTGAATGTTTCTGCTTAAAGCAGAACTGGAGTATGATACTCGACTTTTGGATTGAATTTTATTTCAAGCCATCATATATATAAAATAATTTTATAAAATTAACAGTAGGTTCTCTACAGTGCGATGTAGACTGCAATGTATTGTGAATACAGTCATGCGAGCTTTCTCCCGGTGCACCACGATGAGTCCCTAACTAGAGCAGACAACTAATCAATTTCACCGATTTTCGATGACAAAAATTACAGGAGTGTAAAACATTCGTTCGTCATTATTCGATCCCGGGTAACGTCGAATCACCATGCTAGTTTTATGTACTTTTAAAATGGAAGTTTGCATAAGTAGAAAAACAAAGTGTTTGTTAATATTTTAGAGCCTTTGCAGAGTAAAGCTGGTTTATACGCTGAGATATTGGAGAAGTGGGAGTTAATAATTTAAGTGCCGGAATTATCCACGAGTCTAAAAAAAAAATTTTTTTTAAATTTGTTAAATTACATTCGATTGAAAGTTATTAATAAATTAATAAAAGTAATGTTTATTTGGTGTGTATTGTTTTTCATTGTAGGAAAGTTCAGTGAGAAATGTTAAAAGCGCTAAAATTCGTTTATACATTTGTTTACTGTCAGCGAAAATCAGCAAACGACAGCGAAGGGATCGAGCAGTGTGTGTGTGTGTGTGTGCGCGCGCGCGCGCATGCGCATGACACTATATAATTGAACAGGTTGAGAATTGTAATAATGAACGACGTATAATATTAATGTTAACAGTGGCTCTGATTTTTTTTTTTTTTTTTTTTGTCTCAACTATTTATTAAAAGAAAACATCAGGCGTTATATGGGGTCGGTGGAACCAAAAGGGCAATTTCGAATAAATTCAGAAAGTTCTGATTGCTCCAAAATAATGTCCCTATTTATTTCCCTCCCCACGAGGGTAAAGTTAGACACAAGGCCAGTTTTTAATGAGGGGAAAAAAACCCATCTCCCCCCCCTCCAAAAAAAAAAAAAGAGTGCATTCTGACCGAGGACAGAAAAGGTGAAGTGTAGCATCAGAACAGATACTACACTGTAATCTTGTCCCAAAGGCCAAAATGGTGTTATCTGCTTTTTAATGATTCAAGTAGGTGTATGCGCGAATCCGGTTGTGCAGAAACGAGTTCAAGTATTTTCATAACGAACACCGACGTATAAACCATATATTTTCCAGGGTAATAACTGATAGCAAAAAAAAAAAAAAAAAAAGGCAATTATAAACGATCGTCGATAATTAGAAATTGCATGAAATAAATAGAGATTTTATTTGCTACAGTATAAACAGGGGCACAGTGTACATTAGTAATAGATATGGTTTGTATTTGTTGAATTTATGCCCAATGTTTCGATTAAAAAATCCATCAATGTCACGACGAGGAGCATATGAGTTGCAATGGTTTTATGTTGGTTTTATGTTTCGCTATATAAAAAAAAAAAAAAAAAAAAAGTCTGGTTTCAACTGAAGAGATTTGAGGAATCCAGTTGTCATGGTTACCAGACACTT
This sequence comes from Euprymna scolopes, assembly GCF_053919585.1. Taxonomy (NCBI): domain Eukaryota; kingdom Metazoa; phylum Mollusca; class Cephalopoda; order Sepiida; family Sepiolidae; genus Euprymna; species Euprymna scolopes. The sequence continues at coordinate 44,720,112 of NC_136504.1, forward strand.
ATTCTCAACCAAACAATGTCCGATTTACTTATGGCATTGTTAGAACCAAAAAAGAAAATTCATTTATACATGAGTATGAATATCTGATATTAGCCGGTTAATGTCTGGCATTCGGGAGGATGCATATATATATATATATATATATATATATATATATATATATATATATATATATATATTAGAATAATGAGATGAATTGGATCACAGATTATTGAATCTTATGATATGAAGTCTCACAAAATCTTTTTCAGAGCTAATATTTATATACAAGACAATCCCATTGGATGCTATATCGATGAGAATTGGAATTTACCTTCAAAGCGAATTTCTTCAACCAATTTGGAATCTAATAACATCATCCCATTCTATTGAAGGATTACTATTCTATTCGGATACCAAAATCTCATCCTTTCTTTTTCTTTTTTTCCAACTCTGTGCCCCTTAAAAAGATTTAATCTTTAATATATTTTCTATTTAATATTTTGCAAACGACTTTACTCTAAGGAGATGCGCCAACATTGAAAATCTATGGATTAAGGAAATTGATTTGAGTTGTATTCTTTGTTCAAATAATATTTTTGTTTTGTAACTAACTCTTCGGATTTTTTCGGATTGTAATAAACCTCTCGCAATAATAGATGTGTCTTCACAAGAGAAGAAAAGCACATGACACTAAAAGTGATGAAAAGAGGAAAATAAGGAAGTGTTAGGTTTGAAGTAGTAGTAGTAGTAGTAGTAGTAGTAGTAGTAGTAACAGCGTCATAGTATGCAAGCAAGAGGTTGATGCAAATAAATAAAAGAAAAAGAGCGAAGAATAAGAGGATGACGATGAAAAAAGAAATACAAATATTTTAAATCTATTTCTATGTTTTCGTAGAGACCACGTGTTTTAGTTTCTTTCCGAACAGGAGGTCGCTATACTGTGTGCACAGAAAGACCGGAAATAAATAAAAGAAAAAGGGTAAATGTTGGAGACGCCCCTCCATGGAATTAATGGACTATCTCATGGCGTCACTTCCTTGGTGACGTCACTTCCGGCATCGAGTACCGGTGTCTGTCAGTCTGAGATTGGCTCTCGACCAAGCAGGTCGCGTGCACCCCACCGTTTAGTAATGGTATTACTCAACTCACTTTGCCTGTAATTTATGTGAATACATGTTTCGTTCCTAAAGATCCTGTGTTCCTTACGTGTATTACCATTTAACCCCATAACAGTAATGAATTAAGAAATCGTTGGTTTTAAATAACTATTTAGATTTATTTCTCATAGAGACTGACAACAATAAGTGCAGAAGGGACATACGAAACATGATAATATAGGAGTAAAATCACAAGCAGTAATTAACGGAAAGGAGCCTCTTAAGTTTGCCAATGTATTGTCCAGGTAAACAAAGAGAGCTATCGAGCGATGCATACATGAATACGACTTACTTTCATTATGCATGTGAACCTATATATGCGACCAGTAAATGAAGTCTTAAGACGACAACTACCACAAAAATCGTTTGACAGGAATCGCGTTAGAATTATGAAAACTACGCTAATATGGTGAGTCAGTCAGGATGAAGCTCGAGGAATGTTTTAAATGTATCCCCTTTCTACCTATTACGAGAGGGAATGTTTTTAGAAAGAAACATGAAAACTTATTCTAAGTAGTAACTTAATGTTCATCATGTCCCAATATGAGGGCACAAACATACCTGGCGTAGTACGCCAAGAATTGTAAACATACTGAATACACGCAAAAACATGCACACACACACATACACACACGTGTGTAAGAGTTTTTGACCGAATAGGTTAATGTTGTAACACACACAAAGTTTTTAGTGGATTAAATGGTTAATAGTTATATAAGATTATTTATATATATATTTTTTTTAGCAATTTGTTTTTCAAAAGGAATGTTGTTAGCGTTTTAACGAAGGTAAGCACACAAACAAATGTACCTATATATATATATATACACATTTCAGAGAAGTGGTATAGTACTAATGTTAAAGAAGTTGCGTATAGTGTAGCCATATTTTAATTTGAGTAAGCGTTCGGTAATGTAGGTAAGAATAAGATTCTAGAATAGAATCTTCCGAGTGCAGCCAATCGAAATGGGTGGATGATGTCAAGGGAGAGTTTAGTAATTATGTAAAGGAAAACGGAAATATTGTTTTGTCTGTATGTAATAAGCAGTTAAGAGTAGTGCAATACCTACAGTGTAGGGAAATGAAAAATTTTACACGCTGTAAACTGGTAGCGGTGATAGGGCTTGATATTCAGGGAGAAAAATCGGAATTCCTTCCTCTGTAGATGTGGCGATCGTGATGTTTCTCCCAGGATAAAATGTAGGACATTATTATAACGAATAAATGTGCTTAAACGATGTTCTAAAATTACATAATTCTACCTACATACCTCATAGCAGCTAAATGTCGTAAGGGTTATTATCGCCAACTGTCGTTGAGGCGATCGAGTTTCGATCTCAGATTAATGCAGTTGCTTGTCTAGCCACACTGAAAGGTTGTGATACAACGAAACAGTGTCCGTTGATGACAATGTTTTAAATTTATTTTTATCCATTAGTGAAAAGAAAAAATGTTGAAAATGGAAAATGCAATCAGATTTCTATGGTTTCTAGAAAGTGACGGTAGACATTTTGGATTATGGCTAACGATAGACAGTTTGAACGAAAGTTTATGTTGACGTGAATAAAACTTAAACTACTTTCAGGAGAAAAAATATGCAGGTAGGTAGAAAAGTATTTTTCTTGCATTTGGTAGAAGTTATTTATTGACTTTTTGTTTGGTTTGATTTGTATCTTGTTATCTTTTTGTGGTAACTGTAATGTGACTTTGCCGTTTCAGAAAATAACAAATTTAGCTTTTCGTCGCATTTTTGCGTGGTAACAGTAAACAATGTAGTTGTGGCACTCAGAGTAAAGTAGGTAAAATGCAAGTATATGTGTTTATAATTGATGTTATTTTTTATTTATTTATTTTTTTTTTTATTTTTTTTATTCTTGTTTTATTTTGTTTTTGCCTTTTGAAGTGTGCTCATCCTCTCATTCTCCTTTGGGAATCCGAGAACGTCTTCGCCCTTGATTTTATTAAAAAAAAAAAAAAAAAAGAAAAAAAAGCCTTTTGGATCTCTATCCCTTCCCAATTTTATAGGCGTGAACTAGAACGCTTCCTCTAGAAATCTTGTCTAGCTAGACACTCCACCCATAACCAAGAAGACATACGAGGGCCGTTCAAAAAGTAAAAGTAAAGTTTTTCATATTTTTAAGCTCAAAAGGTTGAAGAGCTACGAAAACCGGGAGTGGTACCATTAAAACGAGCGGCCATTTGTGTTCCAAAATTTCTACATAGGGCATTGAGAATGGTGGTGACTTTCTGTCAGGAATTCAATGACGCATTCCTGCTTCTTACGCACGTCAATGAGAGGAGTTGCTTTCTTAGAGTCTCACGCCGTCAATATCTGTAACAACGAGATAAAACTTTCAGGTCATGGATGCATAAGGTTGTCGGGGACCACGGAGCGGTTTTGTTGCTGGTTATACGCTGGGGTCCCACTTTGTAGGCTGCATTGTGGGACTGATTATTGGGAAGGCTGCATGTTCGATGGCTAGAGGGTCGAAGGTCGTCGTTTTATAGATTGCATAGCATAAATGAAACCATCAGCAATAAGACATGTGTTACGAGTACATTTAAGAAGGAGAAGATTTAGAATAAAGCACGCCGAAACATAGTTACGTGTTTACATATATACAGGAGCATTTATTAATACAGAAATATAGAAGAATACACGGTGTGGTGGTGTGTACGCGTGTATGTATATACCATGCATGCAGTTAGTAGTCCTTATACGTAAGAGTTCATAGTACGTACGTGTGTATGAAGTGGAATGTTCGTTGTGAGTTGGTTATGAATACACGTACGGAATTAAGATGTTCTTTGTGCATATGTGTATCTAGATGTTTGCATGTGTCATCCCAAAGGTTCATACTATATGAAAGAGTTAACACGTGTGTTGTTCATTCTTACCTTGAGAAAGGTAGAGGCCCTGTCGAGGCGTGGACAATTTGCGTGCCAATCACATTGAGGATTCGAATCAAAATAGATAAAGACAGGGAGAAAGGCGGAAGTAGAGAACGCCACCTATTGGGCAAACGAGAAATTACAAGGGCAGGTAGCCGGTGCGTATTAAAGGTGTGTGTGTGTGTGTATGTATGGTGTGTGTGTGTGTGTGCACGATTTGAGTAAACGCATGTTAGATTTTAAAGTCATGTGCCCATAAGTTCAAATATCATAATGCAATTTGCAATTCCCTCTGATCCATTCGGGCGGAATAAAAATAGGAGGCATTACTCTTGAAACGCCACTCGTATATGAAGAAAAATTGGTACCGCTCTAATACATTAGGATGAAAATTAATATTGCAAAAAAAGTCCCATCAGTCATGCGCAGTATGCTCACACGCCTTTGATATACTTTTATGAGTCAAGTCTCGACAAGCTTCAACAGTGCATTGAGAATAGTGGTGACTATGTAGGAAAATAAATTCTAGAGCACAAAAGGTTGCTCCTTTTAATGGTACCACTACTGTCTTCGTAGCGCTTCAACTTTTTTAGTTAAAAAAAGATAGAACGCTTTACTTTTAGAACAACTCTCGTATATCAATTCGAATTACTTTTTAAGAATACGGCTGGAAGATGGGTAACATTGTCTTTGTAAAACTAATTATAATTATTAATGAGCACGAAGAAAGCAAGGACAGAAGCTTTAAGACCATTTTTCGCTTGTGCAGATGTTAAGGCCACAGATTTGTCTTTCAAATTGGTACCACTTTTTCTATTAGTGGCGTAGCTCTTCTACAAATGATTCCTTGGAATTAGAAGGGTTGCTCCATGTTTCGTGATGGTAACTGTTGCGTCGCCTGCTCCTCCGCAAACTTTGCATTTTTGGCCACGCCTTCGGCGACTTTAATTTCGTAACCTTGAAGACGTGTACATTAGATACGGTGTTGTTTATTAGCAACAAAAAATGTATCCAAAACCAAGATGTTATATTTGATGTCCAAGTGCTAAACGCAAAAACAGACACTTAAAGTGGAACCACTTACAAATATGCACAGGAATTGTATTTTAATGAAGAGAAATGGCACAAACCATATCAATTAAATAAGCCATAAGTGAAAAAAAAAAAAGAAAGAATGATGATAAACTTGCGTTTTAAAAAATAAAATTCCAGAGTAATCGATTTGTCCCTATTGGCTTGTCTCCGCATGAAGACACACGGCCAGTTTACATATATACTAGCTCGTATAAATATATTTTAATTAATGCAAAATTCTTATTTACTAGCGGACCTGTGGAAATTCCACAAGGGGCCCATTCATAGGTAATATATTAATATTGTCATTCTGCAGATGTTAAACTTAAATGGAGACGTTCTGATATTATTGTAGCTCTTTTGGTACAACTGCAACAAGTATTTATCTAAGCGAACTGCGACGCCCTGCATAGCCCGGTCGTAAAGTACGCTTAAATATGATATTTAAATTCTTGCAGATTCCGTATATATTATTATAGAGTTAATGTTCTATCGATTTTTATATATTATAAAGTTGCGATTTCAAAAATAAAAAAAATATCCATATGACTTGCTTGAATTGAAACCGAAACCAAAACTTACGAAATATATATAACTTTAGTTCCTTCAACTATAATAGAAACCGAAATCAGAACTTCCAAAGAATTCTTGGTAAAATTATTTATTAAAAAAAAAAATAGATAACTTAAGTACCATCTTCTATAATATAAATCTCAACTGTCTATGTGTATACATGTATGCCTAAAACTTTCGACAGAGGCGACGGATTTTCATTAGATCGATATTGTTTTGAAGCCCCACCCTTCGGACGGCAAATATCGAAAAATTGGCTAAAAAAATTAATTTCTTCACCCTCAATTGAGCACTTTTCTACAAGGAGAGGTCACTTTTTTCGCTGATATTTTCAAAAGTCAGCCTCCTTTTTCGATTGACTAGCTTTAATTTAAACCTTCGCCACTTCCGGTTTGAGTTCGAGCCTGCCTGCTTAATACAACTTTTTTTTTTTTTTTTTTTTGCTAAACAAACACCTACAGACACCCAGGCAACGCCGGGCACCCAGGCTAGGCAGCTATAATCGAAACCGAAACTTCTGAAGAATTCTAAGTAAAATTATTTATTACAAGAAATGGAACTACATAACAATTAAACGACAGTCCCTCGGATGTAAGTCTGACACACAAAATAAACAAGGCCGATAACCATTAGTCGCGTGTTCTCGTGTAATGAATGAATGCGTGAATGTAGGATTGACATGAAATTCTTAAAGATAAACGAAAATGACCGAAAAATGGGCTGAAATGACTTAAATAAATAAAAAATAAATGACTTAGAATGACTTTAATGAATTTAAGGATGAATTGAATGACCTTAAGAATGACTTGAATGCTTAAAAAATAACTGGAATCCTTCAAAAACAACTTAAATGATCTGGAGAATGGCTTGAATGGCTTTGAGACTGACTAGTTGTAAATTGGGTGATCATTTTACATTAATACAGAAAAGTAAACCCCCCCCCACTTTATATCACAAAGTTACAAATATAAGTACAGCATGTAGTAAGAACAGATACTAAACTTTGATCTTGGCCAAAAAGGCCAAGCACAAAAGTATTACGGACAGACCGACCGACCGACAGACCGACCGCTTGCACGCAACTAAAAAAACAACCGTCTTTCATGCTTTCTCTAGACGTGGTGTTCTACGAAACAAAAAATGTGAAAATACACTAAATAACATGCGTCTCTCTGGCCATTAAGTGCATCCTATCGTTCTATATTTTCATGCAGTCAAACAGTGTGGGGGAGGGGGAGAGGGAAGAGGGTTATGTTAATGTAATCAACACTTTCTTAGTCGAATCTCAAGCGGAGTGCAAATCCCTTCACCAGATGAAGCCATGGTCGCCATCACGTAGCAGGGGATGAACGTGAAGAATAATTGTATAGTTTTTTCGAAACTGAAGTTTCAGACGAATCAGAAGTATGAAAGAGGGTGGGGATGGGGTGGGGGAGCAACATCACTTGGTAATTATAGTTTATTGCCCTTGCTGATTTATGTTCGCAGGGTTGGTTCTTAATGTTGGGGAGATAAAGTTTACCGAAACGGGGAAGAAACTTAACACGGTTTAAAAGAAGGTAATGCATTGCAGAGGTGTAACGGATGGACACGAACTGAGTTGTATTGTTCTGTTTCGTAGATGAATTTCCTGGAGGGTTCAACTGTGTTTAATTGGTTCTTTAGTTCTTCTATCTCCGGGGAGAAAAATGGGGATGTCGTCATTATATCTGTAAAATTCAGGATAGTGTCTAGTAAGCATTCAAGTTCTCTCCTGTTAGGGAGGTGGTATGCCAATTAAAGGGTGGCTCCACACTCCCCAAAGCCCGCAAGCTGAGGCCTCACGATCGGATATAGTTTAAGGTCATATCCAGGACCATATAAATTGGAAGTTAAAATTAAGAACGCTTATATCACTATCTGTTTAATATATATATATATATATATATATATATATATATATATATATATATATATATATATATATATAATTTATTCTAAGGTAAACAGTTACATTTGGACGCCACAAACACCCATCTGTTTCAGTCAATGAGACTTTAAGATATAATGGTGGAAAAAGCTAAGCAGTTTCACTTTTATTGCACAACTAGTATGGAGACCCAACGTTGCCTGAGATTTAATAAGGATCAACGAATGCTTCACACTCCCATATTTTATTGTCATCAAAATCGGCGAAATGTTATTTTTTCAATCAAATCGATTGATTGTTATCTCTATTTGATAGCCCATCACGGTGCATCGGGAGGAAGTTTGACATTCCTCTCCGATCTTATTCAGTTCATAATACATTGCATAATATTGATTTTATAAATTATTTTCATACATAATGGTTAGAATCAAAGTTTAAAATACAAAAGTCAAGTATCATGTTTCAATTGTGCTCTAAACACAAACATTCATTTCGAACGCGCCCCTGTCATATGAAAAAAAAACTACTGTTGATTTTATACGCCGATCGAGATGAACTGACGGCACAGACGAACCTAGCCTCGGCAGGACGTAAATGTGAACTTTACCATGTAGACACACATCCACAGTTCAATCGACATATATGTGAAACATCAGAGTGTGTGTTTTTCTTGTTTCCCCATGTTTATTTTATTTTTACACTTATGAGCCCGTTCACTCCTCATCAACTGTCACCGTGTGAAAAAGGCGGCGACAACATGGCTTAAACTAGACCGATGAAGATGAAGAAATCCACGGCACAAGATGTCTGGGGTCGGGGGCTTGTCAGTGGAGACCATGTTGTGTCATAAAACTTATTTGTCACTCGGTCAAAATGACCTCGAGAAATGCTAACCTCTATCGGAAGATTAACTGCTTGAAGATTATTGAAATTTCTTACTTTATTTCTTCCTTCATTGAAACACTGAACTTTAAGCAACCTACAATATAAAACATTTTCAGTAAGTCCTCGTCAAGACACAATAAGAGACTTTCCTTTCTCTTTTTTTTATTTTTGCCAAAAAAATCAAACGAAACTGTCATGAACCGATTTTCTTTCCTAGAGCATTCAACTGTGGAAGAAAATATCACAAGCCTGCTCCCTATACAACTAGAGTATGAGAGTCTTCAAGTCTAATTGTAACAAAGCCGCCGAGATGTTTGCAGCTGACCAAGCCATGGCATGAGCGTGACATTAAAGTGATCAGAGTAAGAAGAAAAAAAGAGGAAAAGAAGCATATGGCGGAGAAAGAGAGATTTAAGCACATGTTCACATGGCAAAGTTTTTTTTTTTGTAACCACGTGCCACTTTTAAACAAGATGCAAGATTCATTTATCTTCTAAATTTTTAACAAGATTTTTGGACGCCTGTATACAGTGGAACGAATTACAGACATAACAGCTAAGTATAGCCACAGACTAAAAAAAAACTTTATTGGCCCTGAGGAGAAAAGCAGGAATGCGACCTTATTGTCGCTGGCTTGGAAAATACGTGTCAGGTGGCTTGGTGTGAAAACGACTAGTAATAAATACCTTTTATTTCAACTGAATAAAAAAACTCGTGTAGAGTTTCTTTGCGAAACTTTCATACACAACGTCACGTCCGTGTTAAAATGTAACAATCAACAATGTTACATAATGAGAACAAAAGCTTGTTGAACACTCTCCGTGGATATGAATCCCCTTGAGGAAATGTTTTATCCATCCCATCCAATGTTGCCAGTTCTCTTGTGGAATCAATTATAACTGACGATCTCTGATTTTTATCCTTGAGTGACCCTCGAACCTTGATAAGTTTTGTCTCTTTAGAACAAAAAAAATGGCGTAGATCACTTAAATCAATACATATCGTTGTTGTTTAAAGAAGGGCCTTTCTTTTAGTTTTATTTTATGACCTTTTGTCACAAAATAGAAAAGATGGTCTTCCACCCCATGCAAAGACCAAAACTTATATTAAAAAAATAAGTCGTGCTTAATTTTGTTAAAAGGTCTTTGGTATAAATCAAATAGAATTAAGCAAAACGTCGGTTTTTGCTTTTTACTACGTAAGTATGTCTTTTCTAGACGCCCTTACACACGCACACAGAGATAAAGTTACTAATTTGGCCGCCGGTGATTCTAATCGAATTTCGAGATAAACATAAATATGTCAGTACATGATTTTGTTTTCAATTAGATTGTTAGATAGACAGATGGGATAAGACTACAAACCTAGTATTTTGTAGTTGAACCTTGTACAGCCCGAGTAAGTTTTACTCGTACAACAGAGGGTGGGTCATTGTGATTTCTCTGTCGAACTCTGGTATAATTATGTTAATTCTCAGGAGGTCCACCTCCCAGGTTTTTTTATCTTTTTGAAAACGAATCAGTTTATTGCCAATCGCCTGAGGCTCACTGCCGGAAATTCTCACGGGGCTGCTCAAGCCTTTTTACAGATTAGAGCGTGCTAATTCAGATGCACTGTCTTTTCAAAACTACACTTGATCTTGTGGTTAAATTCCTGGAGAGGTGATTAATAAAATAATTTACTGACTGGGCTCAGTGTAAATTGCAAGGTTTACATTTTTTTTTATTTTGAAAGGGGGCCCACCATTTATCAAGGTTTAAAGGCCACTCGAGGAGAAGGGTTAATGAGTGTAAGGCAGCCAGTGAGACAATAGCGTAGTTATCGATAGTGGTGAAAATTAGATTGAATTTTATTATTTAAGGGGACGGCTCAACAAGAACTTGTTTACATTGAACTTGAAGACGACCATGATAGTCAGCTGGAAAGAAGACCAGCGACGCAGAGTTCAACAGGCTGACAGTTCTAGAAAAGAAACTTTCATAGAATTTGTGTTTGTATTTAGGCACAGATAGAGAGTGGAGGAAATTATTGGCAGTGGCTGCAGCTAGACGAATGTTTGTTGTGAGTGTTTTGCAGAGAGGAAACTATAGATTGAAGCTCAGTTGAGCTTGAATGGAAAGAATGCTGCCCAGGTATGGGAAGTGCTCGATGCCTTCTATGGTGATACCATCCATGGTGATACCATCCATGGTGATATTGAAGTCTGGTACAACTTCCCCTGGCAGTGGTTTGGCTAGCATTTTGGTCTTGGTAACTGTTAGGCCAAAGCACAAGTACACGGCATGAATATTGTCCACAGACTGCAGGAATCCATATGGGGATTAAGCCACAGCGGCGTTGTCATCTGCAGTTCCATCAATTTGATGGTGTTAGTCATTCGTCTTGATTTTAATCTGGCCAGTTTGAAAATTCCTCCATCAAACCTGAACTTGATATCTATCCCGGGGTTGTTTTGGGAGACTTCGAATATCATGGCCGCGAGATAGAGAGAGAACAGTGTTAGTTCCAGCACACAAGTGATCGAGAAGGGTTGCTTTTGTGGATCAATTTAGCTGACATCTCGTTGTCCAGGGCTTTGATCATGTCCGCAAATGGTTCAGGGACTCCAAACCGATCTAGGACTAACCACATTGCTGTCGTTGGAACACTGCCATACGCTTTCTGAAGGTTGTAGAATATTAGGAATATGTAGTTGGTGGGCACAGAAAATCATGCCAATAGTGGATGGGCAGAAACCACATTGAGATTCAGGCAGGATATCTTGTCAGTTTAAAAGTATATGGGTCAGAATCTTCCCTTCTACTAATAGTAGCAAAATCCCTCTATAATTCCTACATTCTCTTCTATCTCCTTTTCTGAAGATGGTAACAAGCAGAGCATCTTTCCAGTGACCGGGGACATGTTTTTTAGTTGAGCATTTGCCATGAAACTAACGATAGAGAACAGATAAACTCACATCTCTTCTGTGAGAAAGAGGTTGTAGGGAGGAGAAAAGGACATTACTTTTTAACCTTAAAATCTGATACGTGCACAGTTGTTTTTATCTACAATATTTACCCTCCCCACAATACAACATATTTTATTCAGTTTCGGCTGATTATTTTATAAGCATATTTGTGATCACAAATAAAGAAGGGGGTCGTAGGTAAAAAAATATAAATATCGATTATGAAAAACAGTGCACCATTATGAAGTTTATTCTACACTTAATAATCGATGAAAATTTCGTATTGATTGGATAATTACCTGATTTTTGATGGATTTTTTAAGAGACTCTGCAAAAAAAAAAAAAAAAAAAAATACTTACTCCCTTCTTCCGTTTTGGCTGTGCCTAGTACTCTCACTGACAAAGTAGGCACACTAATATACAATTCAACTTTCTATCGATCTGTATAGTTTTAAACATAGCAAAACTCAAAAATAGTTTCTTATTTCAAAATTTGTTTCGTTACTTTCGCTTAATCAATTTCGTTTATAAAAGATAGGTCAATTTTCTTTTGGGGTAGTCGCTAATTTAAGGCTTAAAAGATTTTTTCTCCCAAAAGGAAAGGGACGCTACTGATACAGTTTTGAACCTGACATAAACCAAGTTAGGGTCACTCTTGAGGATATATCCGACACAGACAGTTAATCAACTGAGAACCTAATTACTAAAAAAAAAAAAAAAAAAAAAAAAATTAATTGATATATACTCGAGAGCCAAAATAAAAAAAATATTCTCTTGCCATAGCCCTAGTGATAACGTCGGACTAAATTAGCGTATCTAGATATTAATTTAATTTTTATGTTAGGATTAGTTGTTTTTGTCAGATTCAAAATCTGTTCGTTTTATTGTTATTGCATTTGGGGGCATTTTCCAGTATACCCAACCAAACAAGTAGTATATACAGGGTGTCCCAATAAAATGTATACACTCTTTAAATGACCATAAAACCAACATCTATTTTAAGAATTTCCAAGGTTTATACATCAAAATACTGTGAACAAATATAGAAACCAGTTAATTATCAAGTGTTCAAATTATTGACCATTGTGGTCCATAAAAAGCTGACAACGCTTACGGATTGAATCGAAAACGTTCTTAATCAGTTCAATTGGCATGTTGTCTCGTCTTCTTTCAATGGTTGCTTTCATTTTGGCTCGTTTTGTGGTGTGAATCCTGTGTTTAACATGCCCCCACCCACACAAAAAAGAGAAAAATCCATTTGGAGGGGGGGGGGTCAAATACGGTGAGCGTGGATAGTTCTCGATACTTCCTCTTCATCCTAACTGTTTCGCAGGTGACTAGCAAGATATGCTCGTACGTCATGATGATAATGGGAAAGTGTTCCATCCTGCTGAAAGTGCCATTCTTTATTCCTAAACATCTCTTGGGAACGTGGCATAGCGTATCCATGTAGCAAGTTGAGATAATTTAAATAGTGTATACATTTTATTGGGACATCAAAGATCAAAAGCAAGTTAAGTTACTCGTCTACCTACTTAGATATTGCGTGTGTTTTGAACTTATTTTAAAGCCTTTATTAGTTATGTGTAAAGTAATATCGAGTCTTAAGGTAGAACAAGGAAAAATTACTGACATTACACGGACACCTGGGGAGTCTCAATAATCTCTCAAAATTCGAAAATCAAACAAAACACTGGTAGAAATCCACCAAATAAATAATTTTTTAGGGATTATCGAGACTCCCTATATGACCGTAATGTTAGCTATTTTTTCTTGTTATAATTTAAGAGTATTGTTTCAATGTAAATAAATGCTTTAAAATAAGTTAAAGCATAAATAACTTATCAACGTATGTAGAATAGTAACTTATGCTGCCTTTGGTAACAGTTATTTGTTCATTATATATATATATATATATATATATATATATATATATGTATTACACACACACACAGGGTGGCCACAAAGTCTGGCTACATTATGTAGCCAGACTTTGTGGAAGCATCCTGTAGATTATGTAGCCAGACTTTGTGTGGGCGCGCGCGCGCGCACACACACACACACACACACACACACACACACACACACACACACACACACACACACACACACACACACACACACTGTTTTGCTTTGTCTTAACTGTAAAATGCCCGCATTTTTTTTTTATTTCAACAAATAATTTATTAACACTAAGTGCAAATAATAATGGGTGTTTAGAATTAAATCTATTTTCAAAACAAAAATACCGGAAAATCTTTAGCACAAACTTAATAGTGTATGTATCCGTCACAGAACGAAGGTGTCGTATCCCAAAAATCACATAAATTGATCAAGTAGATAAGAAAAATCAAATTTTATGACTGGCCAAGACGTTATGTTTTGATCCGCCTTGTTTTATAAATGAGGGAGAGATAACTCAATTCGAATTCTCGAAATGAAAATAAGACTTGTAAAGGCTATAATTTCCTATTGAAATCGCACAAAAATATTTTTCAATATTTTTTTTTTTTTTTTTTTTTTTTTTACACAGTGGTCACCACTTATCAAGGCACGGAACCCACTCAGGGATAAGGGTTATTGCAAGTACATTACGTCAGTGTGGAGATTTGATGAAGTGTTTACTTAAGGGGGAGGTTCATCAGGAACTTGTCAACGTTGGACCTGAACACATCCAAGCTGTAGTCAGGTGGGAAGCAGGCAGATGGAACAGAGTTCCACAGGCGTGCAGTTCCATTCATGGAATCTACGTCTTGATTCAGGCACACATGGATTCGGCCAGACGGGCGCTCTTCGTGAAAGATTGGCGAGGGGGGACCAGAGATTGGAGTTCAGACGAGCACCTGCCATGGAAATAACGATAAAACAAGGACAGCCTCGCAACGTCTCCTCCGTGGGAGAGCGGTTGCAGGGTACACACACACACATATATATTATTGTTTTTTTTTTTATTATTTTGTTTTGTTTTTTCTCAAACAAAGCACAGTTGGACTAGGGATCAAATCTTCAAGGAGATTATATAGGAAGTTGAAAAACAAGATGTTTATTCACATTACACTTGAACTTCTGCATGCCAATACAGTCAGGGAAGAAGGGGCCAGGAAATGAATTTTAAAGTCTAGCAGAAACTATTTGAGTAGAAAGCTTTACGGCATCTAGAACACTCTACGGTGTAGGGGTGAGATTTTGCTGCTTGTCGGATTAGTCAGAAATATTTACATCGAGAGGGTACAAGTGCTTAAAGTTCGTCGGAACATATTCCATTAAAATACTTGTAAAACAGGTGCATGGATGCAACATTTCAGCGATGGGACAGATGTTGGTGTTTTGTTGATAGTGTGGGACCTATTAGGTTGGAGAATTTTTTTGGGGGGGGCTGCTCAAGAGCATCCAGCCCAGGTGGCAACAATATTCCATGCATGAGAAAATGGTGGTTTTGTAGATATATAGGACACTCTAAGGTGTGAACGATTGTCTAGCATAGTAGAGGGAGCCCACCTTCTTCGGATAAACCTTTGCAATGTCCTCGATGTATTTGCTCCAATTCATGTTGCCTTTGAATGTTAAGGCGGAGAGTTTGAAAAAAAAAATGCAATATACATCAGACGAAACGATCGTTCCCACCTCATAGCGAACCAGATTAGAAGTAATAAATATTAACAGGAATTCTAGGAAGATCTCCATTTCAGTAATTATAGGAACAACTGGGCTAGCAGTATCAGAATTTTTGTAGGAATTTTTGACACCCCTAACACGAAACTGCGAATACAATCTAAAAATCTCGTAATTTCTCTGTTAAAAGTGGGTTATTTATTTTCTTTATGGATTATACTTCCAAAATAAACTATTACAGTTGTTTTAAAAGTAATAAAAATATTTTTATTTTTTTTTTAAAACAGTAATGAATTTTCCGAACTCAATATTTTTCAATTTTTAAACTCAATATTTTTAAATTTTTAAATTTTAAAAATCTATCAAAATTTTTCTATTGATTCTATTTTTACGATATTTTCAGGGTCAATGTGAAATTTTATGTTCTTTCCAATAAACCGAATATAATATTTTAGACAAACGTTTTTTTTAAATTCACGCCCCCCCATTTTCACGCCCCCCCCCATTTTCACGCCCCCCCCATTTTGAAATGTCTATTAAAAAGTAAATAATTAATTTATGTTTAATAGGTTTATATATCACAAATTGAAGAGAAAAGGTCAATAAATAATATATTCAAATTTAAAACAAAAAAAAAATCAGTTTTTTAGAAATTTACCTGTAAAGTCCGAAGTTTAAAACCTTATTTTATAAGAACACATTTTTTCTTTTTGTCTTTTTTTTTTTTTTTTTAATGAAACCTTGGTCCTTGCTCCTTTAATTGAAAAAAAAATTAGGGCTTGAATTACATTTTTCGAGGAGTTATAAGCTTAGAAAGATAGGGGGTCGAATAATTTACGCCTCTCATTTTGAAATGTCTATTAAAAAGTAAATAATTAATTTATGTTTAATAGGTTTATATATCACAAATTGAAGAGAAAAGGTCAATAAATAATATATTCAAATTTAAAACAAAAAAAAAAATCATTTTTTTAGAAATTTACCTGTAAAGTCCGAAGTTTAAAACCTTTTTAAAAAAAAAAAAACACATTGTTTTGTTTTGTTTTTTTTTTAAATAAAACCTTGGTCCTTACTCCTTTAATTGAAAAAAAAAATTAGGGCTTGAATTACATTTTTCGAGGAGTTATAAGCTTGGAAAGATGGGGTGGAATTATTCACTATTTTCACGAAATTTCTGACACTGCTACAACTGGGCCCATGAAAAAAAGTTCCAAAACTATCTGGCATATATATCCGGCGAACTAAGTGCAAGAGAGATACAAAGAATTGAACTTAAAGAAGGAACGGTTAGAATCTTCAAAGAGATCTTTCGGTTGGAATGTATGAGAGAGTACCTGAAGGTCTGGTATCCGGTAGGACCTCCCATCCCCAACGTAGAACAAAATATGAAAATTGTTAAATAAAAAAAAAAGGAAAGGAAAGGAAAAAGACAAAATGGGGAAAAGAAAAGGAAAAAAGACAAAGAAAAAAGAAAAAAGGAAAAAGAAAAAGGAAAAAAAGGAAAAGCAGTTCATTTACTCTATTCCCATTCCCATTACAAGAAGGTGTAACAAGGGCGGAAGGTGAAAGAGGACGGGTGGGGGTAACTCTAGCTCAGGCCAAGAGCCAGCTGCCAGACTATACGTCATCCTGTCACAAACTTTTTCTCGGTCTGTCGGCTTTACGAAGTCTACGAGTGAAGACCGAAACGAACCTCAAGGAGTACGACGCGCGAAGGCAACTAGAAGCAGAATATACCAACAATTCCCACGGCTGGTATTAAAAAAAAAAAAAAAGGTAAATATTACCTTACATTACAACAGAACACCGACCACTCTAATTTGGTGTTCTAGGGGTATTCGAGGTCGTTGACAATGAATCTGATAATCAAATCTATCGCAAAGTTTACCGCTTGCATGGTATAACCCCCCTGCACCCTGGAACTGCTTTGCCCCATTTTACCGCCTTCGTTTATACGCTACGCGCGATCGGTTTCTTGCTGAAATGCACGTTCGTGCGCGCATGCGCGTAGTCACCTGGCGTTTTTCGTTTCACAAGGCGCATATTTTAAATGACAAGAAATATTTTACATAAAATAAAAAGTTTTCACCTCATTTAAGAATAATTAGAACAAATATTTTTCATGAAATTAAACATATATATATATATATATATATATAGTTTCGCCTCATTTAATAGTGAAAATAATACCGTCAGTAAGTTTGCACGGGCGGTTTACTAGGTATCTCCAAAACAATGTGAAAAAAAAAATACGCATGATTCCGTGACGTCAGATTTATGTTAACTATACGAACTACGGAAAAGCAGAAGCGTCTTAATTTTTTAAAACCTTTGTTTATTTTCTTCAAACTGCAATTAATAATTAATCTTTGTTATACTTTTCTTTGGTTTTAAGATTTACACAGTTTAATGATTAATAATATAATAAACATTTGTATATTAAATATGAAATACGGTTTTACTGAATGTTCATGTTCGGCTTCCATACTTTTGTTCTGTAAAAAGAAACAAACAAAATATGAGGGGGGCTACAAAATGCTTAATATTTGTGCAAGAATATTTTCAAATCGGTTTTAATCTGGAGATAAAATAGCTGACAAAAGCCATGTTTATATAAAAACTTAATATTTTAAAAAAAAAATTAAACACAATTAATTAAAAATCTATGCCGTAACGGAACATTTTGAAATAATGGAATTTTAATCGTTTTAATCTTTTAAAAATTAATTCATTTTTAGGAAATTTCTTTTTCTTGGCAATTCAGCTGATTATAGTATATATTAATTCGAAAAAACGCTATTTAAAAAAAAAAAAAACTATTCAATTTATATTATTTTTTAATTGCAACTTCAAGGTAAATTTTTGTTCAATACGTGTATTTAAATTTAAAAATAAATAAATATGTTTTACTTATTTGAACTCTAATGTTTGATAATAAATAGAAATTTCGATAGACTTAAATATATTTTGCTCAAATTTCAAAAAAAATAAATATGGGCGGGGGGGGGGTCACGTACTAAAAAAATATTTCCCCTCGTATATTTTACGGAAACTGCATTTTATATGTAATTTCATTCTAAACTGGATAAGTATCGAAAATTTCACGAAAATCTGACTATTAGTTGATTTTTGCTAGATTTATTAAACACGGGTATGTTTTCATGTTCGGAATGCTTACTACATGGGAACGTTATTTTAAAGCGCCAATTATGTAAACATGATTTTCGTATCGCAATTTCATTATTTTCGTTCGATGAAAAAAATTAAAAATTATTACTAGTTTATTTTGCCCTTCTTTTAAATGGTACAAAAGTTATATTGATAATATTAATTTATGATAAAGTTACATCGTTTTACTGTGGTGACTTTTGGAGGTTCCGACGGTTTACAAAAACATTTTCATGTTTTTGTTATTTTTGTTTTGGGGGGGGGGATGGGGTATTCAATTATAGAAGTTGTGTAGTTTAACAGGTGCTTCTGCAGTTTAATTAACCGTGTTTCCTTAATAACGCGCCGACATTTATCGAGTAGAATACCGTTTAACATTTCACAGAAATTCTGTGTTAATTTTTGGATGACGGACGGGTGAGTGGTGGGGCGAATGTGTTCTCTTGTAGCGTAAGGTAATATTTACCAAAAACAAAGGTAACCTACACTATAAAAACGATATTCGGAAAACGAAAACGAATCGATAAAAAAAAAAAAAAAAAAAAAAAAATGGTATCTACTGACTTTTGTGTCAATTTCAACTAAAAGTAATGATATTTACTTAATTTACATATCAGAAGTACTTAAATATTATCGCATTATTAGAAAAAAAATACGACTTTTCGATCTTTATTGAAAAAAAAAAAAAAGAAAAAAAGTTCGCCATATTTATTTAAAAATTGGCAATACTTACACGCTATTCACCTCCCTTTGGAACTCTCCTCCGGTGTTATTTTAGTAAAACATTTTATTTTCTCTAATTTTCGTCAACAAATGTTTTCTTGGATAATTCTTTTGGTAATTTAGCAGATTAACCGATAAACGACTATACGCAAAAAAATAGATATACAAGAAATAAATTGCATCGTAGCCAATGAAAGTTAATTTTATACCTACCTTGCTCATTTGCTTTGGTTTTCAAGTAGTTTTTATTTCTCTTTATTTAATCTCAAAAATTCAGTTTTTCCGAACGGATAAAAAAGGAAAAAAATGTTAAAAAAAAAAAAAATGGTGGCATCTTTTTTACGAAAGTATCCAGCGTACTATAAACAAATTCCCCATGATAAGAACGGCTTTCGAGGTTGGGGTGTTTATTTCTAAAGCCGTTCTTAACATGGGGAGGTTAGGGCGTTTATAGTACGCTGGGTACTCTCGTAAAATAAAAATAAAAATAAATAAATAAATAAATAAAATAAAATAAATTTTTAAATACCAAAAATTTTCAAAACACCTGTAAACCTTGAATTCAAAACGAGGCTTGTTTCCAAAAAAAGATGCCGACATTTTTCTTTTCTTTTCAAATCCGCTCGGAAAAACTGAATTTTTTTAGATTAAATAAAGATCAAATAAAACTACTTGAAAACACAAAACAAATGAGCCAGGAAGGTATAAAATTAACTTTATTGCCTACGGGTAACATTTATTTCATTTTATATATATATATATATATATATATATATATATATATATATATATATATATATATATATTCGTTGTAGTCGTTTGTTGGTTAATCTCCTAGATTAACATTCTTTTCTAGTTAATAGTTTTAGCATTATTTTTTGATATATTCATAACCGTAACATAACAAATAGAGACGATTATTGGGTTGCCTTGAAATTCAATATTGAAATTTTCGAATTTCGCTTGAATATAGTTGCACCAAAATAGAGATTAATAAACAATAATGGGGTATTTAAGCAGAATGCAGACCTAAACAAACAATGCCGTAAAAATATCAATTTAACTTGAAACTCAACGCTTGTTTAGGATTACATTTTCCTATTTACAATGCCTCCCCACGGGACAGAGTTAGACACCAGGGTCGTTTTTTAACGTGGAGAAAAAGAACAAAAATAAAAATTTTCTCAGTCGTGAAGGAATTCTCCTCCACTGACAGAGAACAAGAAATTGAAGTGCAGCGAAGAACAAATACTACACTTTGAGATATTAAATCTTTTATTCATGTTAAAAATACAGTCAAAATCAACGATGAACAAAAAAGTTAGGCACATACTACACTTTGATCTTGTCCCGAAGGCCAAGAAGCTGTAGAAAAGAAAAAGAAAATACGGGAAAATCTTTATGCTGTGCATCGTCACATGACGAAGATATATATATATATATATATATATATATATATATATAAAAGAATTGATCAATTAAAAATTTTTTTAATCAACAAAATCAAATTTTATGATTTTTAGCGTTTAAAAAGTTTTGATTATATTGAATGCAACAAAATCTCGATAGACGAATTGAATTGTCGCCCTTGAATTTTGGCAAAATGTAAAACGATATGGCCGCTCCGGTATTTTCCTCACAAAATTTGATTTTCTTAAAAAAAAAAAAAAAAATACATATATATATATATATATATATATATATATATATATATTTTACTTTATTTGGGGAATATGGCATCTTCGTTCCATGACGAGTATGTATATCAAAGATTTTTCTATATCTTTTTTTTTTTTTTTTTTTTTTTTTTAATGTTTATTACGGAAGAATATCGAAAATCCTATCTAAATATACATTCTGCAGAACAACCAATA
>NC_136504.1:44745907-44765907 GCF_053919585.1 Euprymna scolopes
TATTATATTATATCTTTCTTCCTTTGAAGACGAATTTATTATTCTAAAATTTCCAGTCTCATCTGCATTTTCCGCTAGTTTACAATAAGAAGCCGGAAAAGTTTCCGAAAAAAAAGCCAAAGTAAATGTTGTTAGATGATAAATTTAACACGCTTAAAACAAAACTTTAGCATAAGATGAGACTTACCGTCAATTTAATTATGTGAATAACAAAAAATTTCAAGAAAAACATATTAAAATCTTTTCTTTTCTTTTTTTTTACAACAAATCTTTTAAAGAAATAGTTTTTTGTGTTGAAGACGAAACATGGAAACACTTATGAACGAAATTAACTTTTTATCATGGAAACAACTATGATGGAAAACATTTTTTGTTCTTTAAAGAAAAGTATCAGAAAAGTGTTTTTATCTATATATTAATACGATAGTGTGTGTGTTATTTTCTGTCTCACGCTTACATCCGGGTCGTTTAATTGTTATGTACTTCCATTTCTTGTCATAAATAATTTTACCAAGAATAAGTTTTGGTTTCGGTTTTGATTATAACTGATGTCAGGCACTCCCGTCATCTATTTTTTTATATATAAATAATTTTATCAAGAATTCTTCATAAGTTTTGATTTCGGTTTCGATTATGGCTGAAGGAACTCAAGTTATATATATATATATATATATATATATATATATATATATATATATATATATATATATATATACACACACACACATTGTTTTCTCATGAGTTTTTATTTCGGTTTCGATTCAAGTTAATGCACCCAAGTCACACACACACACACACACACACACACACACACACACATATATATATATATATATATATATATATATATATATATATATATATATATATATTGAAATCGCAACTTTATAATATATAAAAATGGATAGAACATTAACTCTATAATAATATATACGAAATCTGCCAGAATTAAAATATCATATTTAAGCGTACTTTACGACCGGGCTTTGCCGGACATTCGTGCTAGCTTAGATAAATACGTTTGCAGTTTTAACAAAAAAAAAACTACAATAATATCAGAGCGTTTCCATTTGCACTGAACATCTGCAGTCTTTATAGCTAGTCTATAATGTAAAGCTCGTCTAGCTGCAACCACTGTAAATATTTTCCCTACGAGCACAGTTTCTTTCCAACAAATACTCATCTGTGAAATACAATACAACGGGGGCTGCTTCACAACCGAATACAACATGGTCGTTTTCAAGTCCAATGTTAACAAATACTTGTTGAACTGTTTTCTCATATAATCAAATTCTGCACAGTTTCAACCATCATTATCAATCAATAATATATCCGAAAATTACGAAAATTCATCGAGTAGAAAGTTATTTATAGTTAAACATAATTTTTTTTTTTTACAGAAAATTGGGTAAAATTGCAATTTTCTTAGATATTAAAAAGTAGACAGCAAAGAGTTCACAGACAGCGGACATAACTCGTAAAGCAAAATTTAAATTATACCATTAGTGTTCATTAAATTATACCGATTAGTGTTGCCTATAGCAATAGACTTTTTGTTTACTAAAAACAAAATATCAGTTGTTATACTCGATGAATTTTTCGTAATTTTTGGATATATTGCTATTTTCGACATGATAGTTAAGTAAGTAATATTGCTTCTGCTTAAAACGACATATTTGAAAAAAAAAAATCGATCGGGCAACTCTATCTTAACAAGCACCAAAAGCACTTTTCTTCCTCTGAGTACCTAAAACTAAACGGAACTTCCATGAGCAAAGTTTCTTTCCCAATGATTACCGGTTTGTCGAACATAATACCACTAGGCTGCTTCCCAACCGAATACAACATGGTCGTTTTCAAGTCTAATGTTAACTAATTCTTGTTGGGCAGTTTTCTTAAATAATCAAATCCCGCCCAGTTTCAACCACCGCTACTAATCATCACAGTGTTGTCTCGCCGTCTAATTGACAAACATTAACGCTTATCCTCAAGTAGCCTTTGGGTCTTGCTAAGAGATGACTGTTAGTACATAAAAACGTTTTTAAAATAAAAATACTGTTATCATATTTGTTCCAGGTCCTTAGGGACTGCCAAAATTCACCACAGAATTACCCCAACCTATATGTAACACGATGTAACTTTATTATAAATTAATATTATCAATATAACTTTTGTACCATTTAAAAGAAAGGCAAAATAAACTAGTAATAATTAAAAAAAAAATTTTCATCGAACGAAAATAATGAAATTGCGAGACGAAAATCGTGTTTACATAATTGGCGCTTTAAAATAACGTTCCCGTGTAGTAGACATTCCGAACGTGAAAACATGCCCGTATTTAATAAATCTAGCAAAAATCAACTAATGGTCAGATTTTCGTGAAATTTTCGATACTTATTCATTTTAGAATGAAATTACATATAAAATGCAGTTTCCGTAAAATATACGAGGGGAAATATTTTTTAGTGCGTGTTCCCCTTCCCCCATATTTATTTTTTCGAAATTCGAACAAAATATATTTAAATCTATCGAATTTTCTATTTATTATGAAACATAAGAGTTCAAATAAGTAAAAAATATTTATTTTTTTTAAATTTAAATACACATATTGAACAAAATTTGAATTACCAAGAAAAAGAAACTTCGTAAACATTAATTAATTTTTAAAAGATTAAAACGATTAAAATTCCATGTTTTCAAAATGTTCCATTACAACATAGATTTTTAATTAATTGTGTTAAAATTTTTTTAATGTTAAGTTTTAATATAGACATGAATCTTGTGAGCTATTTTATCGCTAGATTAAAACCAATTTGAAAATATTATTGCACAAATATTACGCATTTTGTAGGCCCCCTCCCTCATATTTTGTTTGTCTCTTTTTACCGAACAAAATATGGAACCCCGTAGGTAACCAAATGAACATTCAGTAAAACCGTATTTCATATTTAATATACAAATGTTTATTATATTATTAATCATTAAACTGTGTAACTCTTAAAACCTAACAAAATTATAACAAAGATTAATTAGTACTTGCAGTTTGAAGAAGATAAACAAAGGTTTTAAAAAATCATTAAGACGCTTCTGCTTTTCCATAGTTCGTATAGTTAACGCAAATCTGACGTCACGGAAACATGCGGTCCATTTTTCACAATTGTTTGGCAGACCCTACAGGTCCTCTAACTGAATCAAGTGAATTGCACTTGATAACCCCTGCTGCAGAGGTAAAAGTAAAATCCATTTTCCTTTCTTTAATTGTTTCTGTTTTGAGGTGAATGATGATTAAAAAAAAAAGTTGTTTTGTAAATATGGCTGATCTTCACTTAACAGCTTTTCATTCTTTTTGGATTTGGCCAATTAAAGCAGTGTGGAGGGGGGAGCGCATGTGTATTTGCGTACTATCTCATAGTAAGAAAGTGCGTGTTTTATAAAGCGTTTAATATGTAGGGAGACTGGAAGAGGACCAGAGATTTATAAGGAATCGATATGGGAAATTTACTACGGAATCGGTAATTATATCGGGATCGGGAAAAATATTGGAATCGTCCCATCACTAATATATAAAGATTAGAAGAAGACCAGAGAGATTACTCCGATGGAAATAATATTACATAGTATTCTATGATAAGAAAGGCAATGTTCTCTCTCTCTCTCTCTCTCTCTCTCTCTCTCTCTCTCTCTCTCTCTCTCTCTCTCTCTCTCTCTCTCTCTCTCTCTTCTTTTCTTCTTTTTCTTCCCTCTCTCTCATTTCCCCTTCTCTTTCTCCCTTTCCACATTCTCTCTCTTCTTTTCCTTTCTCTCTCAGTTCAAATAAATGTTATCAAAGACAAGATAAGTTACTTTTTTACCTAACTGGATAATTTTTTAGTGTTTTATTTAATGTAACATGTCTATTCAGCTCGAAAAACATACAGTGTTTACAGGTGTATCGGAAAGTTTAAAATGGCGCCGGACTCTCTGTTGAACACGGTAAGTTTTGGAAAATGGGTTAAAAATTAAAAAAAAACTATACATAATACTGTTAGAAACCCACCGAATATATGTCATGCTGTGTCACGATAACATATATAGAGCGAGTTTCTAACATTATTTTGTATAGTTTTTTTTATTTTTGACTAATTTTCCGAAACTTACTGTGTTCAACAGAGAGTCCGGCGCCATTTTAAATTTTCCAATACATCGGTAAACACTGTATGTTTTTCGAGCTTAATAAACATGTTACATTAAATAAAAACACTAAAAAAAATATCCAGTTAGATAGAAAAGTAACTTACCTTGCTTTTGATAACATTTATTTGTTATATATTTGTGTTTTAGCAACTTTTTTGAATCTATGTTTATAGTAACAGTAACACAAACCGGACGTTTTTATGTTAACTACTTTTCCTTCCAAACTGTAATAGAAGATCCGTCGGATTCATAAAGCTCACACATAACGGAAGTGATAAATAGTTTGGTTGTTGACGTCTGTGTTACGACGTGTTCACAAAATATATAATATATGTATAAAAAGTAAATAATGCTAAACTGTGAGAACTTGGAATTGTTAATCTTACTGAAACTCTCCTATCTATGGACGACGCTAGATCATTTTGTTTGTTTTTATGTTTTGTTTTGTTTTTTGCTACTCGAAACCGGGTGCCCGGATTTGACGTCTCACCAAATCTCCTTGAACGAGAAGTTGGGTGCATAAGATGTGTTGTACTCGGTCTCTTCTTCGGTTTTCAGACAAAATACAATTGTTTTCAATTCGTCTACGCTACCAACTTGTTTCGTTCACAAGAAAAGATTGCTTGTAGGCAACGACGCCATTTCATTACAAGTCTTAAAAACGTCTTGCCTTCCCCCTTGCTTAATCGTCGGCAAGATAATTCCAACTAAACGTATGTATTTTTAGAATCCTTTTGAAATCGCAAAGTCCCACCCCTTCACAGTAGATATCTCTAGATGTAAGAAAGCCTTCTACTCTAATACTTTCTTCCCTGATAGATTTTGGAATTCCCTTCCGGGTTCCTGCTTCTCCAACTGTACTGACATGCAGAAGTTCAATTGTAATGTAAACAGACATCTTGTTGCTCAACTCCCTACATAGTATCCTTGCAACTTATGTCCCTGATAATAGCTCCCTACATCAAAGTGGCGCTGTGTCTTTTTTAGGGTGAAAATGTAATTTGAAAAAAATTAAAGGCGTCAAAATAATTTTCGAACACAAAATTTTGAATGGTATATATTATTTAATTGGAATTCATTGAGATGAGTATTATTTATTAATTTATTTATTGTGGACTATCATCTTCATCTTTTATTAATTGTTTCACGACGTTTCGGCCAACTATTCCTCTGACCTTCGTCAGGTGGTAACCGCGATGGACAGGAACTCTGAATCTCCTAACTGCATTCACTGCAATTACTGCCTTCCGTAGTTGTTGTCATCTCCCCACATTTTGGCCAAGTAAGCCTCTGGCCGGCTTTTGGGTAGGATTGAATCCGCTTACTTCAGACAATCATCACCTGGAACCATAGAGATTCAACGTCTATCAACTGCGCCACAGGCCCTGAAGGGCGATCAAGATTGAATTATTTGGTCTTATAAATTCATGTTTATTATCTGATCTTCCATGGTCGGGTTCGTATCGAATGGTATATAATATTTAATTGGAATTCATTGAGATGAGTATTATTTATTAATTTTTATTTATTGCGGACTATTATCCTCATCTTTTCTTAGTTGTTTCACGACGTTTCGACCAACTATTCCTCTGGCCTTAGCAATGCCCTCAATGTATTTCAATTCATGTTTCCTGTGAATGTTCTTAGTGATAGTCTTCTGGGGGTTGAAGGTACAATCGTCACTACGCGATACTAAGATTAAATAAAAATTATTTAAGACTTTTACCCAAAAATATTTGCTCCAGCCGAATAAACAAATATTTCAGTCAAAACCCCCGTATAGATTCTAGAGTTCGGCAAGATGCACAATCGGCGGTCACACTAGATAACCGATTGTTTAATTTAATCATGTGCTGTAGAAGGGATTTGGAGTGAGATCTGTTGCAGCCCGGGTTTCAGTAAATATACACGCATTAATATCACGTTTTGTTCGATAAGGACGCGCAGAAACAATTTTTAATCAAGAAAGAAATGAATATTCATAGCAAAAATTAAATAGAATATATTTTGAGAAACAAAACATTTATGACCTTCTTGTATCGTCATGTTCTGGAAGCCTGTCCCGGTGAAACGACAGCTGAATAGGCGAAAAGAAACGAACGATGTCCGTGGCCCACTTCAAGAGTTAAATAACAACATCACTTTGCGCTTTATACACACAGGTGCGTGCGCGGGTGCGTGTGCGGGCGCGCGCACAAATACAGATGCCTACTGGGAAGAACTTGAATGTCTACTAGATACTCTCCTCGTTTCTAAGGTTTCTCTGTATTGAGGTTTAATCAGGAGAATCTAGCATGAGGATAATTTTCCTTACAAGTAAACATTGACTAAATATTCAAAATCACGTGGTATTCGTGGCCCAAATAGGATCTCCTCAGTATAGATAACCCACGTTGACTTTTACAAGAAATGGTGCACCTTCACCAAGTGATGTTACCTTAAGTAACAGCACGAAGCTGGGTACTCCACCAAACAAGGAGAATTATTGTCATGGAATCCAGTAAGACCAAAGTACCAAAAAGAAAGATAACATTTTAAAATGCACGTGTACATAAAATAATATAATATAATACAATATATAATACAATATATATATATATATATATATATATATATATATATATATATAACGATTAGATCACTGTGACTGACGTAAAGAACATTTAAAATTAAAATGCTTAAATTCAACATTATTTCTCGCGGTTAATGGTAGTCGATTGGATACGGTCTTTGCAAATCGAGCAAAAGATGGCTTGTGTGGCAGGTTCGAATTTGTCGACTGGTGTTAATCGTGACACCTTGCACTGAAGATTCCCGAAAGGATGAAACACTAATGTCAGTACGTATTTAATTATCATAGTAAATATATATATATATATATATATATATATATATATATATATATATATATATAATGGGTTAAGAAATTCCAACGAAAGAAAGATGTATATTTAAATAAGGGGGTAGTCACCAACAATGTGTATTTTTTAACATTATTTTATTATTCCGTGTCTTGGGTTTTCATTGAGAATTATGTTTAGATCATTGTAATAATGTTTTTAAATCATTGAAATCGCTTTTAACGCGTTTCAGACGTTCTGTGAAGCGTCCTCTTCAGAAATTATTTTCAAAGTGTGTTGGAGATGTAAAAATAGCATTTTCGTAGTTCATTTGAAATGTTTCCAAGAGGTGGAAACGTGTAAGTGTCTACTATTAATTGGAATGTTCAATTTTTATTACTGTTTTATTGGGCTGTGGTCACTCCTGTGTTGTGTTTCTCTTTATCACTCTCTCTTTCTGCTTGTGTTTTTTCTTTTCCTTTAAGGTAGGATGTGTGTGTGTGTTTTCTTTTATTGGTTTGAAGAATGTGTGTACTGTTTTATAGTATTATGAAGTTATTTGCTTCCCTAGGAAGGTGACTGTGATCCAAGGTCATTACTAATGTGTATGTGTGAGGAGGGGGGGGAGAACCAGCTCTTCTGAAATAAGGATAGGGTGCTTTCATTCTATTTTGATATTTATTTTATTTTATTTATTTATTTATTTTTTTGATTCTTAGATTTTAGTATTGTGATTTTTCGTTTCAGTCTTAGACTGTTCGGGTATTCTTTATATTATGTTTGTTTAGATAGTTGGGTGTATTTAAAAATATGTATAGGGGATTTTTTAATGTTTCTATTTATTTGTCTCCCTATGTGGGTATGGCCAGACCCAGGATCGGCTCCTAGTGTGGGGAAGATCTCGTTCCCCAGAAGGGAGGGGCCAATTGAAGGGGTATAGGTATGGGAGGGGGGATGATAGAAGGGATGATAGTCGTCTCAGTCATGAGAGATTTCTCCTCCACTGACTGAAGGGGGGGGGCGAGGTGTTGGAGCAGATATTATACTATGGTTCTAGGTGTTTCCTAGTGTTGTTGGTTTCGAGGTTAAGTAGGGTTGGAATTGTTCAGTGTGTTGTATTAGAGATAGGGGTGTTATGTCTGTGTGTTGTTGTATGCGCGCGCGTGTGTGTTTTAATGTGTCGGTTCTGATTTATGTGTGGGTGTGTATATGTATATGGATGTGCATGCGAGTGTGCCTTGCATTTCATGTTTTTGTGTGTTGATATTAGGCTCTGTTTAGTTCAGGAGTGAATCTTGTTATGAAGTTTTTTCCTGTGTAAGTAAATAAAAATAATTATGTGAGAGAGAGACAGACAGAGAGAGGGAGAGAGAGAGAGAGAGAGAGCAGAGAGAGGCACAGAGATAGATTTTTGATATACAGGGTACTGAGATTTGAGAAAATCTTTGTAATCCGTTTTCGGCCAGAAATTTGGCTGTTAAGGGGTCAAAGCTCAACGATTTGACCTTTGAGAACTCTACCAAACTCCTCCGACAATTTTTGGTCTAAACACTTGAAATTTTAGATATAGGGTGCTTGGACATGGATCTAACTTAATAACTTGATTTGATAGATTAATAGATAGATAGGTAGATAGATATAGAAGTGAAAGTGTCTGTCTGTCTGTGTGCATTACCCTACGCAATAACTCTGTCAATTTCAAAACAAGGTCACGTTTTTTTCTCGTTCTTTTCCTCCTTCGCGGTACGGGTTCGAGCCTGCTTTCCTACTACCACTTTTTTTTTTTTTTTTTTTTTTTTGCTTAACACACACCTCCAAACACGCGGACATGCTGGTATATAATTTAAAACACGGTAGTGTTTGAATATATGGTTAAGTTGCAGTTTTAGTCATTTAGAACTGATTTAAAGCTTCACCGCTCTCTCATTTTTTTTTCGACCAAATTTCAAACAATTATTACAGTTTATAGGTCACCTTCTCAGCTATACTGTACCAAGGTCTCATGTATGATATGAAAAGAAACTGGAACCTAAAAGAGATATCGATCATACCAGTTATCATAGGTGCCACAGGACTTATGAAGAAGAACCTGAAGTCCTACCTAACTAATATTCCTGGTGAACCAAGTGCAAAAGAGATTCAGACAATTGCACTTAAGGGAACAGCGAGGATACTAAAAAGAGCTCTCGGTTGGTTTCAATAAAAAAGCGGGGCAATGTTGGCAGCTGGTTTGGCTGCCCCATACCCGGCATTACAATCTTCAAAGGAAGAAAAATAAAAAAAAAATAAAAAATGAAAAAATTTTCAATTTTCGTTCAGTAAAACAAAAGTTATGATGAATTTACCGTTGTTCAAAATCGTTAAAAAAAAAAACGTAAGGGGGGTAAGCGACGTTTTTTATGACTGCTTTCCATAGCAACCACGCCGCTCAGCGACTTCTGTTGCTACCAATTCACCACTCTCACGAAAAGAGAAGTAACAAGTGAAACAGAGAGAATGAAAGAATGAAAGGGATATGATTGGCGGGATTTTATTGAAATCAGACGGGTGCCGTACATTGTCATTGCATATGTGTATGTTATGTTTATGGGGGCAAAAAAAAAAAAATAAGACAGAAATTAAACAAAAAACAAGTGAATTTACTGGAAGCTTGAAAAATCATGAATTACAATAGAAAAATGCGAATTTTTAAAAATTCAATTCCTATTATATAATCAATTCTTAATACTGCAATATTTTAAGTTATAAAGTTATATTTATTTACTAACATATCTTTCAATTTCTTTTTCCAGTTTTAGCAACTGGTCCTTTATTTTTCCATGTTTAAGCTTAACCATATTACTTTCCATGTTGGCATTTACTATTGTAATTGTGTGTGTGTGTGTGTGTGTGTGTGTGTGTGTGTGTGTGTGTGTGTGTGTGAGAGAGAGAGAGAGAGTTTAAAAAGCTATAACTCCCAATTTAAAACTACATAGGCAGAACGTGGTCTCATGTGATCATGATAAAATGAGATTATATTCTCTTCTCTATAATTACGGCCACGGGTTGCTCTGTTGTGTTGTATTAATAAAATGCTTTTCATTAGACCGGTTCAAAGTATCTTTGTTTACGTGTTGTATGTATCTGATTACATTTTGCCAAACAGACAACAACCGAATAGTTTTGTTAATAGATTGTTGAAATTCAAAACTCAGTCGAGAACGTTGGTATTCATGAATATTAAATACTAACCGTACCGACCTGGCGTTGCCTTGTAATTGTTGAATTTCAAAACTGAGTCGAGAATGTTAACATTCGTAAATATTAGATACTAGCTGCGTTGCCCGGTAATGTGTTTCCTTAAAATTTGTTTTCCGTTGCTTTGTTTTTTTGTCTTTTTTTTTTTTTCAAACTAAATCATTTTTTGTTTGTTTTTTTTTAAATTTTATTTTATCTGTTTGTTCCACTCCATATAAGCAACTCTGTATTGATGCACTCCTAGATCTTCGGGTTAGGATCAGAGTGTAGTATCTATTCTGTCCTTGACCAGAAATATCCGTCTTCATTAGAGTTATATTTACTTTTTGTCCCGTGCTGTGTGATCTTGTAAAGAGTGCTGGATACCTCCTCTCGCATAAAAGTCAATCTTGTCTCTGATTGTGCCGTCTAGCAACGCTGCAATAATTAATACACAGTTGCGTCCTATTTTTTAAAATGGCGACTATTTAAACATAATTTCCTACCCTGAAAAATCATTTTTGTGGTGAAATAAATCAAATTACATTTTATTCTTTTTAATAACATGGTCTGACGTACTACAAGAAAAATTGACGAATCTGAACTAAATATTGATTTTTGTAAGAATAACCTTATCGATGACAAAGAAACGATGAAGAGACTAACTTTAAATATGAGATTTTTAGCACAAATTTTATCTACAAAGAACATAGAGAGTATTATATTAAAGAAAAAAGATTGTTGGATGGTTGTGTCGTCCCTTCGAAGAAGATTGTTTTAAAAAGGTCCGTTGTTTATGCTGGTCGTGATTTTCTAGGTTTTTATCTGATCTGTTCTCGTCAATAAATTAACGCGGATTCATTTGTACTCGAAATACCTATAGTCTTTTATTAATTTTAGGTGTATGCTTCCGGTAGTGAAACAAAGCCACGGAAGTAGATATAAATAATTATAAATACTGACAGTTATTAAGGGCATACATTATAAGTCTGTTTCGTTCCACTTCCTACCAAAGTCCTCCCAACACAGTATGCGATCACGAGATAAGTGGAGAGCACATACAGCACCTATATATATATATATATATATATATATATATATATATATATATATATATATATATATATATATATATATATATATATATTATTATTATTATTATTATTTATATCTAGGGAGTCGACAGAATGTCTCTGCTTTATCATTGTTTTCATGGCAAGTGCTTGCCTGAGCTCCAATCCATGGTTATCCCTGGCCTGACTTTCACAAAAAACACTCGTCTAGTTGAAACCACTATCAATAATTTCCAACACTCGTTATCTGTGCCTAAACCTAACCGTAGATTCCATGAAAAAAGCTTCTTTCTTAGAACTGCACGACTGTGGAACTCTCGTCCGTTTGCCTGCTTTCCAACTGACTACAATATGGTCCTCTTCAAGTCCAAAATGAACAAATTCTTGATGAGCCGTCCTCTTATATAATTCAATTTACCAGATTTCGACTACTAACGATTACTACGACATGTTCCCCGTGACCACTGTACACACATTAATCCATATCCTCGAGTGGCTTCTGGGCCTTCGTAAGTAGTGACTCCTTTGTAAAAAGTAAGAGAGAAATTAAAAGAAAGATATCTGTATATCTATAAAAGTTAAATTGTTTGTGTGTGTACATTTCTCTACCAAACTACTCTGTCAGTTTTCGGTCTACAGACTCGAGATTTGACATAAGGAATATTGAGATTTGGGAAAATCTTTTTAATTGGTTTTCGCCCAGAAATTTGGCTGCCAAGGGGTTAAAGTTAAAGCTTAACGATTTGACCTTTGAAAACTCTACAAAACTCCTCCGCCAAGTTTGGGTCTAAACACTTGAAATTGTAGGTGTAGGTTACTTGGACATGCGTCAAACTTTTTATTTCGATTTTAGACCAAAACAATAAATGTTAAAGGGCCAAAATTGGGGTCAAAGTTTTTAAAAAAAAAGTCACTCTGCAGTCTCTACCAAATTAGACAATTTTTGGTCCCGATGCCTCTGTTCAGTCTCGAAAGACAAAGGATACCCCCTGTGAAATTGTGAGGCAAGGGTTGCCCACTCTCCAGCCAAATCTCTCCTGAATCGGCACTGTTTGAGTCCAATGGCAAGGAGAAGCCTAGGACGACTGGAAACAATGCCGAGATAAGCAGAGAGTACATACAGCACCTGGAAGCCCCAAATGGCCACCCATTTTATACTGACCAGGTTCAACGTTGCTTAACTTTGGTGATCCAGCGGGAACCGGTGTGTCAATGTGATTATGCCGTACTTTTTGGTCTAAGCATTTGAAATTTTACATAAAGGATATTCATACATAGGGCAAGTTATGAACAGTACATAGGGTCTTATCAAGTTATACATATTTTACAAGCTACATTTTTTTTATCCATGTGCTCTGACAGCATCTGATAACCATGCAAGTAACTAAGTAAGTAATAAATAGATAAGATGAAATAAAATCATATCTTCTTTGGTAAACTATGGGCATTTCTTGTGGCGTATTAACAAATGCGTTTTATCTTTCTGCTTCTGTTTCAGATTGCGTCATGGTATAAAACATAAACAAGCCGACACACGAGTCCAAAGGTCAGAAAACTTGACAAGTGATAGGCAATATTTGTCTTAAAAGCTGGCTTATACAACCTCGTCCAAGGCAATTCGGATTTTACCTGCAGTGCCAGTCATCTCAAATTAAACCCAATTTCGGAAGGTTGACAGTGCGCACTGCGTTATATGCCGAGATTGCCAGTAAGATGTAAGAAAAGAAAAGAGTCTTATTGCATAAACTAAAAGATGGGTAACATTCCAAGATGGGTAAAATTAGTTCTCCGGACAGAATTGTTTCGCACCACTTACGATTTATTGACTCAAAATCTTATGTCTAGAATCCTTATTTCAATTTTGATCAAAGTTAATTACATGATTTGTAAATAAACTTTAACTTAAATAGAAATTAAAATTCAGGGAATCTTGCTTGATTGCTGTCTAATAACTATAGATTGAATTTAATACAGTTCGGAAATAGTTAAATTTTAAGATGGGAGGCTTGCGCATATCATACCCTATAAACCCTATAAACTAATTCAAATAAACTGATGTTCCAAGAATATTTACTAATAGATGTCTAATATATATTGTCTATTGTTTTTTAAAACATCGAAGGTATCTTGATTTTCATGAAAGGCTTCCACCTACTCTTGTATAAAATAAAATCAAACAAAACATGGTCTACATTAAAGACTCTTATGGTAACATAGCGCTGACGGCTATATCTAAATACTGATCCGTAAGCGAAATATAGTCACGGTATGAAAAAAATATATTTAAAAAAGAGAGAGCACACTCGAGAAGAAGATCACGTTAAAGACGTTGATGGCGTTCGAGAGTGCGTCTGAGAAAACGATTACGTGAGAGACGTAACAGAAAGAAGTAAGTTTGAGTTATTTCCTGTTTGTGTGTTCCTCTGCGACTGAGTCTACAATGCGTTGTGGGTAACATTACACTATCCCTAATAGCTGTGTTCCAAAATGCATGATGATCGATTAATTAGTTTAGGAGTAAATCCTATACATAGAAATATATAAGCATATACACATACGTAACTATATAGAGAGATACGAGTCTCATTCTAATAGCTGTGTTTTCACATTTACAATATAACGTTATTTCGTAAATCAGATATATGAAATAACAAACGTGTGTGTGTGTGTGTGTGTGTGTGTGTGTGTGTGTGTGTGTGTGTGTGTGTGTGTGTGTGTGCGCGCGCACCCTTGTAAACTAAAAACATGCAGATCAAAACCCGGCAGAGTTGGTATTTTCTTGAACGGCATTACTCTGGATATATAATAAACTAGCGGATTGGTGGTGGTGGGGGGGGACTTTGCCCGGTCGTAAAATACGCTTAAATATGATATTTTAATTTGTCCAGATTTCGTATATATTATTATAGAGTCGTGATTTCAAAAGTAAAAAAACGTATTTGAGTGCCATCAGCTAGAATCGAAACCGAAAGCAAAACTGTAGCATTTAAAGCTGGTGATGTTACCACTGCACCAACGTGACATGCATGTGAAATGATTAAAAATTGAAAGTACGCTAAGATGAATGTACAAAACGTATAACAATTTTTTCAATTTTTACCTATTTTTAATCCCTTAAAAACTATTTTAACCGGCTAAAGACCATTAAAAGAACAGTCCATATAAAACATCCAATCATTTGATGCCCCTAGCACCGATAGAGGATAAGGGTTAATGGGTATACATAAGTAGTGGAAATTTTGAAAATTGGATTACTTAGGGGGATAGTTCATCAAGAATTTGTTTATGTTGGACTTGAAGACAATCAAATTGTAGTCAGTTGGAAAGCAGGCAAATGGAAGAGAGTTCCACAGGTGTGCAGTTCTAAGAAAGAAACTTTGTTCATGGAATCTACGTTTAGGTTTAGGCACAGATAAAGAATGGGAGAAATTATTGATAGTGGTTTTGGCTAGACGAGTGTTTATCGTGAAAGTTTGACAAGGGGGGGGGCAATATCTTAAAGCTCAGATGAGCACTTGCCATGAAAATAACAATAAAGCAGGGGCAGGCTCGCTACGTCTCTTCTGTGAGAAAGAGGTTGCAGGGAAGAGAAAAAGGCATCCCTCACTAACCTACGAAATTTATTTTGAACTCTGTCAAGGCAGGATAAGCTGCTTCTAGCAGCTCCTGCCCAGATGTGGCAATAGTATTCCATCATTGGCCGTACCTGGTTTTTATATAGGTAAAGAATTGCATCAGGAGTGAAATATCTACTGGAGCGATAGAAGGATCCCACCATTTTTCCAGCGGCCTTGGCAACGGATTTGATGTATATGTTCCATTTCAGATCAGGGGTAAAGGTCAATCCTATAAGCTTGTCAAAACATGCAGCCTCTCTAAGACGAGAGCCATTCATTTCAATTGATGCCAGATGAAATACAAACTAAACAGTTTCGAAATTTGAATTATTTTTTACGTTTGTTTTTTATCAATAATTTTCCTTGAAATGAAAACTTATCAAACGGAGAAATTAAGCAACATTCAAAATCAGGTAAAATATAATTATTACTGCCTAAAATTTGATCACATCAATCCTTCCCAACGCAAAAATATCTGTCAGGAATATACCTTTGACGTTAGATTCAGGTTGTTAAGCAGCGAAAACCCTTGCTCCAACAGTAGAAAAGATGTTATCTATTTTTTTTTTTTACTTGAGAGTCACCACTTATCAAGGCCCAAAGGCCACTCGAGCATTTAAGGTGGTGGTGTAGTAACCGACATGGTTCAAATTGAGTAGAATTTGATTATTTATGAGAACGGCTCAACAAGAACTTGTCTACATTGGATTGGAAGGCTACCATGTTGTATTCATCCGGGAAGTAGGCCAGTGGAACAGTGTTCCACAGATGGGAAGTTCTGGGAAAGAAGTTTTATTCGTGGAATCTGCGTTTAGATTTGGGCACAGATAGAGAGTAAGGAGAATCGTATATAGTGGCTGTAGCTAGTCGGGTGTTTTTTGTGAAAGTTTGTTAATATCATTTTAATAGCTTTTCTTTTCCTCCATTCTTTTTAATTTGTTTTAAACAGGCTGTGCAACATCATAAATACACAGATAATTAACAGACAC
Organism: Euprymna scolopes; assembly: GCF_053919585.1. Classification (NCBI taxonomy): domain Eukaryota; kingdom Metazoa; phylum Mollusca; class Cephalopoda; order Sepiida; family Sepiolidae; genus Euprymna; species Euprymna scolopes. The sequence continues at coordinate 44,761,816 of NC_136504.1, forward strand.
CAAGTTAATTATAATTTAATTAATTGAAGTTAAAACTGTAATTTACATTTTAAAGACTTGAAAATGTGAGACGAAAGAATTAATCGCTGGTGTGAAGACATTTCAAAATTATTTATAAGCCATAACCCTTTATTTTGCTTGTATGTTTTGGTTTCGATTTTAGCTGATGGCATCCTAATCATAAATATTTTTAGTTGTGATCTCACTACTATATATTAGGTTGAATATAATAATCGATTGAGAATTGTCTCTATAATAATAAATACGTAATCTGTATGAACAGTAACCTGTATATCATATTATCTTACGACCGGGACATGCCGGGCGGCCTGCTAGTATCTTTTATATATATATATATATATATATATATATATATATATATATATATATATATATATATATATATATATATATAACTACTTCGTTTAATAATATAAATTAATATACGAAAGTATAATTTTATGCTTAAACTTTAAGTATTTACTTCAACAGTGCTCAATACATAGGTAGAGCTAGGTAGTAATTTATAAAAATATCTCTGTAGCTTAATTGCCATATATTTTTATAAATTATTGTGTGTGAGAGAGAGAGAGAGAGAGAGAGAGAGAGAGAGAGAGATAGTCCTAGGAGAATTATTTCTTGCCTTGCCAGTGTACAAACCTATCTTTGCGACCTAGGAGATGATCTCTTCTTTATCCTGCAGCCTCTTCCACGCAGAAACGATGTTGCTAGACTTTCTCTACGATATTGTTATGTTCATGTTGGGTGATCGTCGACTGAGCTCCGATTCCCGGTTACCTCCGTAAAGCATTCACAAGAATTCGTCTACCTACGACAATAACTTTCTATTCTATCACTCCGTCTCTCTCTCTCTCTCTCTCTCTCTCTCTCTCTCTCTCTCTCTCTCTCTCTCTCTCTCTCTGTAACAAAAACAAAACGGAACCTTCATGAATAAAGTTTCTTTCTTAGAGCATCCCATCTCTGAAACAAATTCTACGAGGCTGTTTCCCAGCCGACTGCAACATGGCCGTTTTCAAGTCAACAAGTAAACAAATACTTGGTGAGCCGTCTTCTTGAGTAAGCTTCTTAAGTAATCTTCTGCCTAATCCTTTCCTAGCGGTGATCATCACTCAACTCGTATCATCGAGTGTCTCTCTCCGAGGCTCGATAAACGGTAACCCATCAGTAACAGAAAACAAAAATCCACAGTCCGTGCTAGGAGGCAGTGCGGCATTCTGGACATGGCACCAATGACGAGAAACAGTTAATAAAAGACAGCGAATACTGGTTCTTCTTGTGATTTTAATTATATTTCAATGTCGACTAAAGTCATAACATTCATAAACAACAGCTGTTTTGTTTGTGCTTTGTTTTTGCGCGCAATTATTCTCCCACTCAAGTGGATGCACTCAAAGAAGTCGGAAAAACAGCCATCTTTTTTCGATTGATGAGTGACTTTTGCTGTTGACAATAATATCTATAAATTAATTTTTTTTTCAACCCTTAAAGCCATTGGGTGAACTAGAAACGCCAACAATTACTTAATAGTAGGGGCAGATATTTTTATTAGGTTTTTGTCCCACATGTTCACAGATTTGTATCGTGGTTGGTGGGACCATAACAATTACTCAACAAGCTACTTATATGACTCTAGTTCTCTTAGGAGGAATGTCTGTGGCGTTGGATTACCTTGTTCTTGTTAGTGTGTATATAGCTGTGAATAGCAATTCGTTTCTGTTCACCTGCTTGTTGCTAGTGTGTAAAAATATACACGAGATGAAGAAAGCTTGTATATGAGTCATTTAGCCCTTTCTGCCTCCTCGGATCAAAGACCGGGAGAGTGCTGAGCAGACATTCTTGAGATCTTCCGTGCAGGTGCAGCTGGTGAAATCTGGAGAAAACAGACTTTGTTGATAAGGTCTTTGTTCTTACACAGGAATCACCACTTATGAAGGCCCGGAGGCCACTCGAGGATAAGGGTTAATGGGTATACATTAGTCAATGTAATTATAGCGTAGTAAACATAAGTAGTGAGAATTTTGTAAATTGGATTACTTAGGGGGGCGGTTTATCAAGAACTTGTTTACGTTGGACTTGAAGACAATCAGATTGTAGTCAGTTGGAAAGCAGGCAATCAGAAAAGAGTTCCACAGGCGTGCAGTTGTTAGAAAAAAACTTTGTTCATGGAATCTATATTTAGGTTTAGGCACAGATAAAGAGTGTGGGAAATTATTGATTTTTTTGCTAGACGAGTGTTTTTCATGAAAGTTTGACAAGAGGGGACCATAGACAGGCTCGTAACGTTTCTTCTATGGGAAAGAAGTTGCAGGGAAGAGAAAAAGGCATCCCCACTTAGCTACAAAGTCTATTTTGAACTTTGTCAAAGCAGGATAAGCTGCTTCTAGCGGCTCCTGCCAAGATGTGGCAACAGTACTCAATCGTTGGCCGTACCTGGCTTTTATATAGGTAGAGAATTGTAACAGGAGTGAGATATCTACTCGAGCGGTAGAAGGATCCTACCATTTTTCCAGCGGTTTTGGCAACAGATTTGATATACGTGTTCCATTTTAAGTCAGGAGTAAAGTTCAAGCCCAGAAGCTTGTCAAAACATGAAGCCTCCCCAAGACAAGAGCCATTCATTTCAACCGATGCCAGATTGGCATCAGAGCGTAAATGGTGTAGAGATAGAAGCTTGGTTTTAGATGCATTAAAAGTAACCAGCCGCCTCTTTCTCCATTGTACCACATGCTCAACATCAGAGGAGAGAGAATCAGAGAGAACTTGGTCGTTTACGATCTTTTATGTGCTACCATAGATTGTAGTGTTTTAAGTTAGCACTGGCTTATTACTTTAACATGTACGTGTTACTTTTTGGGGTTTGGGACGATTTTTATTGGTTGAGAATACTTTGAATTAATTGCTTTCCGTAAACTTTATAGCTTTAAGGGGTGAGGAGGAAAGCGAATTCCAACTAGAAAGAAAAAGTGTAGCAATTAGAAACATTTACTTTTCAGCGTTTGTAGGAATCATTTCGCGATTTAGCCGTCACCGAACTCCGAAAACAAATTTTTTTATTCAGATTAATACCCCAATGAGCTAACTGAGACTAACTTATAGGCCACATCTCAATCCTGACTTCCTGCTGTGTTACTTCACTTCTTTTGAATACGTCAACTTAATTTATTGTGAAAATTCCTGCTGTCTACATGACTAACACACCCCACATACTGTATTATTACAGAAGAACTATAAATCCATCGCTATCTTCGCACATCCTCCATTTAGAAGACGACAGAAACGTCACAGCTGCATACGGACCACGATATTAATCTGGCACTTATGTAGTATGCGACACATTTAACGATTTAATGTTGGGGATTTTTTGACAGTCAAACTCATGTTTAAAACTCACCAATTTGTTCATACCTTCCACGTTTAGAGAGGCGACACAAATAAATATGAACACAGATACTATTGTTATGTATAATCGTGATTGTCTTGATACTCCGGTGTTGATGTGATGCTGGTGGGGATTTCATGTAATAAAGAGATTAACTGATAAGAAAGCTGAAAACTATGAAAGACTTATTGATCTTTTTTTTATTAGCATTTTTACAAAGGAATCACCACCTATCAAGGTGAAGAGGCCACTCAAAGTTAAAAAGAGTTGACCTTTGCGGTTTCTAGCAAACTATTCAGCTAATTTTGGGTCTAAGCATTTGAAATTTTACATAAAGGGTATTTAGGCGTGCAGCGAGCTTTTTAAACAGTTTTGGGGCGAAAATTTGGCTGCCAAGAAGTCAAAGTTGAAAAAGTTGACCTTTGCAGACTCTATCAAACTCCTCCGTCAATTTTGGGTCTAAACACTTGAACATGTGGGTTATCTGGACATGAATCAAACTTGTTATTATATGCACATTAAGTTTTGGACAATACATAAAGCCGGGCTGAACTGCTAGTTAACTAGAGGATAAAAATTACTATCGGAACAGTAGTAGAAACTCGCTATGAAGCAAGCTAACAACAGAAGATGTTGTATTTGAGAGAAACAGCTTACCTTATAGGCTTGTATATACTGATGCGTGTTAGCTG
>NC_136504.1:44770907-44813407 GCF_053919585.1 Euprymna scolopes
AATTCAGGAACCTGTCCGGAATTTCGAATGAATTCTTTATTTAATCCATCATAACCGGGTGGAAGTCTGAAGTAATTCATAATTGTATTCTTAGTATTGTCTGCATTGAGGATTGAACCTACAACCTCAAGAAGATTGTCACTTAGAACTGATTATTACTTAGCACTTTATCCGTTGGTAAAAAACCCATCCAATAAATATCACCAGTCGTGCAAAAAAAAAAAAAAGTACAATGTTCTACCAGTATTATCAAAGGTCCTCGTGCAGTGCTTATGGCAGCCATGCTTTTTGTTGCTATTTGTTAGTTTGCTTGTTTGTTCTACTTGAACTGAGTTTGTTTTTTAACAAAACACGCTTTAAAATAAGTTGAAACTAGTGATGGGACGATTCCAAAATTTTTCCCGATTCCGATTCTTATAAATCTCTAAATATTTGACTATAAAGTTTGTATTTTCCCAATTACAACAAAAACTCATGTTAAGTTTACAAATATTTTCTCAAATGTAAAAGTACAATTGTGTGAAGGTTATCTCTAGGTTTTATCTTTACTGGTAGAGTAAAATCAATAATGTTTTTTATTGAAAGTTTTGGTTTCAAGTATTTTAAGTAGCGAACTTTGCTAGATACAGATAAAATGGGCCCGTTGTACGTACGGTTGCATAAAGCGAACCGTGTTAAAATATTGCAAACGATGATTTCGATAACGGGTGCACGCGTGAAACATTCAACGGTTGTAGGCGAGTGTGCAAAGTATTGCCAGATGATATTAATAAAACGTAGTTTTTGCTTAATGATTTTTGGTCAAGTAGAAAGAGGAAATGACGCGGATTTCCTCTATATATGCAAGAGTGTACGCACGTGGAGGAGGGTGGGTAAAGAGAGGGAGAAAGATGCACACCTACGAATGCAGGGAGAGTGACTAAGATAAGTCTATGGAGAGAGAGAGAAAGAGAGGAAGAGAGAGCGAGCGTCAACAAATACAATTGATACGCCATGAACTTGGGTTCTCGTATGAAAGGAGGAAGACAAGCAAAGAGAGGGGAACACACGCCTACGCGTGCAGAAAGAGTGAGTGAGATAAATATATAGGGTGGAGAAGGGGAGCGAAAGGGCGTCAACTAGTAAAATTAATATGCCATAAACATGGTTTCACGCATGGACAGGGGGAGACAGGCAGAGAGAGAGAGAGAGAGAGAGAGAGAGAGAGACGCATGCCTATGCTAACAGAGAGAGACAAGTTAATGAAGAGAGAGAGAGAGGGGGAGAGAGAGAGAGAGAGAGAGGAGAGTACACACTGGTTCAGCGAGCCTTCAGATTCCATCATGCCCGGTTTTGTCTAATCACTTGCTTCCAACTTTTCCTTGGCCGGCCAAACTTCCTGCGATTTAAGGCATCCATGATCATACGGTGGTTTATTCAGGAAACTACCTTACAAATATGCCCGGTGAACCAAGTGCAAACGAGATTCAAACAATTGCACTTAAAGGGACAACTAGAATCTTAAAAAGATCTCTCGGTTGGAATGAATAAAATAGCGAGGGGCATCTGATAGGATGCCCTATCCCTGACTTAGAAAAATAAAAATTAAAAAAGAACGCTCCACATAGCCATATCGACATAACCAATTTATTTGTAGAATAACCATTTAGCAACTCTTCTGATCTATGTGTTCTGCTGTGTTTGGTAAGATTTTGCATTACAAATCCATCCAATCATGAACCTGTCATTAATGAAGCACGAAAACTATATATTCCATCACTGTTATGTCGTCGAGCAAAAAACAATGCACAGATATAAAATATAGAATAAATTTATTCCGTTAGGTACAATAATAGAAGTCCGTGTCGGGTAGCAACAACTACTGGATGCTTTCGTTCAGTCACAAGAGACATTAGATACCTCGCTGTACGGATAGCTGTGCTAGTAATTGTAAGGCAAGGGTTGTGCAATCATCACCCACACCTTTCCTGGATGGGCACAACTTGAGTTCAGTGGCAAGGAGAAGTGCTAAATGGCTTGAAACAATTCTGAGATAAGCGTAGAGCACATGCAGCACCTGGAATTCCTAAATGGTCACCCATTTTAATACTTAAGTTGCTTAACTTCGGTGATCTAACGAGAATCGTATATTGCACTGTGACTATGTCGTATATTTCATAATCACGTTGACACACCGGTTCCCGTAAGATCACAATAACTGATAATTGAGTTGACAAGTAAGACACTAAGTAAACCATATATTTATTTCTTTTTGTTTTGTTTTGTTTTGTTTTTTGTTTTTTTTGGGGGGGGGTTCTCACCCCTTTTTGTTTTTTCGCCTATTGTTTAAAATGCACACTTATTTTTACGGTGAGAAAGGAACGGATCATTAATTTTTAATCATTAATTTAAAATCAATAAATATAAATCAATTAAATCAATTAAAAAAATCTATTTATTAAATTGTCGTAAATGACCAAGTTCTCTCTGATTCTCTTTCTCCTGATCTTGAGCACGTGGAGCAACAGGGAAAGAGTTGGCTGTTTAATTTTAATGCATCCAAAATCAACTAACTTTACCCAAACCCTGATGAACAAGGCGGTATGTCGTCTATGGGCGCGTCAACCTGGTAAGGTGATGACTGCAGATAGAAAGGTTATGAGATTCTGTGCGACTGGCAATTGGAGCTTACAGTGGGTAGTCTGCGCCCTTTGCAACTGAAGGTCTTAGTCGTTGACGGGAAAACTGTTAGGCTTTGATCTTTTACTGGGATTTGATGCTTTTTTACATAGGAGTCACCACTTATCAAGTCTCGGAGTCCACTCGAGGATAAGGGTTAATGAGTGTACAGTAGTCAATCGAATAGTATCGTAGTAATCTTTATTAGTGGAAATTTGGTAAATTGGATTACTTAAGGGGACGGTTCAATCAGAATTTGTTTACATTGGACTTGAAGACGACCAAATTGTAGTCAGTTAGAAAGCAGGTAAACGTAACAGAGTTCCACAGTCGTGCACTTCTAAGAAAGAAGGTTTGTTCATGGAATTCATTTTTAGGTTTAGGCACAGATAAAGAGTGGGAGAAATTATTGATAGTGGTTCCAGCTAGACGAGTGTTTTTCGTGAAAGTTTGGCAAGAGGGGCATAGATTGGAGCTCAGACGAGCACTTGCCATGAAAATAACAATAAAGCAGAGACAGACTCGCAACATCTCTTCTGTTGGAAAGAGGTTGCAAGGAAGAGAAAAGGGCACCCCCCCCCACTAGGCAACAAAGTTTATTTTGAACTCAGCCAAGGCAGCATAAGTCACTTCTAGCAGTTTCTGCCCAGATGTGGCAGCTGTACTCCATCTTTGGACGTACTTGACTCTTATACAGGTAGAGAATTGCATCAACAGTAAGACATCTATTGGAGCGGTAGAATGGTCCCACCATTTTTCCAGCGACCTTGGCAACGGATCTGATAAACATGTTTCATTTCAGATTAGTAGTAAAGGTCAGTCCCAGAAGCTTGTCAAAGCATGAAGCCTCCCCAAGACGAGAGCCATTCATTTCAACTGATGCCAGACAGGGACCATGTTGATGATGTAAAGACAGAAGCTTGATTTTGGATGCATTAAAATTAAACAGCCAACTCTTTCCCTCAATCAATGGCAAGCAGTTGTTGCGATAATGCAAATTTATTTGCAAATATTATCGAAAGAGCTGGAGAGTACTGGAAATCTGGGGAGACTTGTTGCCACTCAGCTTCCAAGGAACACCACAGGCTGTTTTCAATGAGATCTTTGATGAACTGTGTGAAAGCTCCTTGTGAGCCAATAATAATGAATATTCATTTGAACTCCTTCGTGCCAACTTTTCACTTCAGTTATAATCATCACCGTCCGCTCTCTTTCTCTAACTCTCTCAGTTGTCCCCCTAAAAAAGCTGTCCCCCTAAAAAAGCTGTCCCCCTAGAAAAGACTGGTCTGTTCTTTCTCATTCATCCTTTTCACAGCCGTCATTGTTCTCATATGTAAATTAATTATATGTGTATATTAATAAACCGTCTATAGACAAAAGTTTTCTTTTCTCTTTCATTCCTTGATTCCGTCACTCGACAGAATAAACAGAGGCGCCGTCGCTTACGAGGGGCGTGCAATAAGAAATGCCCCTGACCCACTTCCAGTTGTTTGATCTAGCTGAAATTTTGCATGTGCAATGATTTATATGTCTACGAGTGATGTGGCAAATTACAGCTCTGAACTAATCGTGGTTTCTGTTTTACAGGTGTTTGAACTGAGTCAGGTGTGAAATGGAACATGTTGAATGTCGAGCAGTGATCCGGTTTTTGTATTTTAAAGGACGCACACCACAGGAGACTTTTGATGACATGAAAGAAACTTATGGTGATAATGCCCCATCATATGACCTTGTAAAACGCTGGCATCGTAAATTCAAACATGGCCGGAAGTCTGTGGAAACAGCTCCCAGACCTGGTCGCCCCCCTTCTGTCATTGATGAGGCATCTGTCCGTCAAGTTGAGGCTGCCATTTTGGAAGATCGGCGCATTACTATTCACCAAATAGCCCAAGTGTCAAGATTAGTACAGGGTCTGTGGAAACTATCATTCATAACCATTTGCATATGCATAAGGTGTCTGCCAGATGGATTCCCAGGTTGCTCACACCATTCCAGAAGCGAGAACGCGTTGAGTGCTCGAGGATGAATTTGGAGATGTGCCAAAAAGATGAGTCAAAGTTTTTCAAAAGACTGATTAAACAGGATGAAACCTGGGTTCATCACTATGATCCAAAGCCCAGTCAATGCAGTGGAAGCACTTGGACTCACCACCTCCAAAGAAGGTAAGGGTGCAGCCCTCCGCTGGCAAGGTCATGCTCACAGTCTTTTGGGGCCAGGACGGAGTAGTAATGACAGATTTGCTGGCAAAGGGTACCACAATTACAGGAGCCTATTATCCTTCACTTTTGAGGAAATTAAGGGAAGCTATCAAAATCAAAAGGCGGGGCGAGATCAGCAAAGGTACCCTCCTCCTGCAGAACAACACTCTGGTCCACAACTCGCATGTCGCCAGATCAGAGGCACAGGCGTGTGGCTATGAAATCCTTCCCCATCCTCCATACTGTCCTGACCTTGCACCCTCTGACTTTCACCTCTTCCCAGCCATGAAGTTGTTTTTGAAAGGAAAGCGTTTCCCAGATGATGCAGCCTTGGTTTCTGAAGTCATGTCGTGGTTGGAGGACCAATCTGGGGTGTTCTACAAAAACGGTCTCCAGAGCTGCATCAAACAATGGGAGAAATGCATAACTCTGGATGGTTCCTATGTAGAGGAAGACTAATAACATTATCAAGTTTCGTTGCTCTACTGCTATGGAAAGTGGGTTAGGGGCATTATTTATTGCACGCCCCTCTTACGTAAGTCACGCTTTGCATTATTTTCGTCACAAAAAGGAAAAAAAGAAAAAAATAGAGGAGGAAGAAAGAAAAAAGGTGAGGGAAAGAAGAAGTGAGTAGGGAAGAAGGAACAAGAAATGTTGAGAGAGATGATAGAAGAGGGTGTGGGAAAACAGGATAGAGAAGGGAAAATGTGGAGAGAAGTGGAAAAGTGAAGTGAAAAGGAAAGAGAGAAGAGGAAGGGAGAAAGAGAAAAGAGACGAGAGATGGGGAAAGAGAGATAGAGGGGGGAAAGAGAGAGAAGAAAAGAAGAGAGAGCATTGCCTTTCTTATCACAGAATCACGATATATATGTAATGTTATCTCCATCCAAGTAATGCCTGGTCTGCTCCTAGCTTCTCTAGTGATGAGACGATTCCAATATTTTCCCTGATTCCGATACAATTACCGATTCCTATTCTTTATAAATAAATGTTTAACAATAGAGTTGTTATTTATTCCCAATTATTGTCAAAAGAACATGTTAAATGTACAGATATTTTATCAAACGTAAAAATACACTTGTGGAGGTTGATCTATAGATTTTAATTTTACTATTAATTTAAATTAATATTAATTAATATGATATTATAAATATTATAATATTATAATAAATATTATAATATACATATCTCTACAATTATGTAAATGCAACTTTGTCTCTGTGTGTATGAGTTCGTTCCTTATAGAATCCAAAACAGCTGAACAGATTTTCTTTAAAATTTATAGAACTTTAAGTGTATAAGTCTGGGAGTGATCTTAGTTAAGTTTTGTTCCAGAATACCTCCGATAATTACCTATAATCGATAATCGAAACTTTCATTTTATTGTATCTATCATCATTAAAGCCCTTTTTCCTTTTCATCCCTTAGCAGCAATGATAGAACAAGGGGCCGTGAAAATTCTACTGTGGGTAAGTTGATAGCGTGTTTTGTTTTTTTGTTTTGTTTTTCTTCTTTTTGCATGACGTGGTCTGTAGATTCAAACTCCGCGCGTAAATTTCTTAATTTTTTTCATTAACTGCAAAGAATTTTATAAGACTTGAAAATTTACGTGTTTTTGTTGTTGTTGTTGTTGTTGTTGTTTTTTTTTTGTTTTTTTTTTGTTTTGTTTTTTTGCATGACGTGGTCTGTAGGTTCAAACACCGCACGTAAATTTCTTAATTTTTTTTTTTTTCGTTAACTGGAAAGAAGTTTATATAAAATAATTTTCTAAAAGAAAAAGTAGGTTCTCTAGAATGCAATGTAGAATAAAATATTTTGGTCTAAGTAACTCCATGGAGGCATGTGAAGTTCTTCCCGAGCGATTTCACGGATTTCAATGACAATAAAAGTATAGGAGTGTGTAATATTCGTTGATCATCATTCAATCCCGGACAACGTCGGATCACCCTGCTAGTATAATATAAATATATTATATTATAATATATACATTATAATATATTATAATGTAATATAATAATATTGATTATTATTTATTTTATCATTATTACCAGCAGTGGAAGATTTTTCTTTAATCAAAATTAACTAAAAAGTAAAAAATAATTAAAAGAATCATTTTGGCATCGGAAAACAAGCACAAATTTTTTCCGGTTCCGGTATCACCAAAAGTTCCGATCTCGATTCGGATTAATCGTCCCAACACTACTATATGTATTATAATATACACTTATATATATAATACAGTTGTACTTTCTTACTTGCTTACTATATCATAGCACACATACACGCACACGCACACACACTGGCTTTAATTAGCCAAGTCGAGAAAGAATGAAAAGCTGTTAAGTGAGTTACAAAACAGTTTTTTTTAATTCATCATCAACCTCAAAGCAGAAACAATCGAAGGAAGGAAGAGCGTTTTTCTTTTCTTTTTTTTTTTTTTTTCATTTTATAAGCTGGGGTTATCAAGTGCATTTCACTTGATTCACTTAGAGGACCCGGAACAATTATAATAAGGGTGTTGTTATTTTAAAAACTTTTTTATGTACTAACGGTCACCTCTTACTAAGGCTCAAAATCCACTCGAGGATAAGCGTTAATAAGTTTGCCAGATCGACAATGAGACAACACTGTGGCGATGGTTAAAACTTGGCGAAATTTGACTGTTAAAGAAGACAGCTCAACAAGTATTTGTTAACATTGGACTTGAAAATGATCATGTTGTATTCGGTTGGGAAGCAGCCTCGTGGTATTATGTTCGACAAACCGGTAATCCTTGGGAAAGAAACTTTGCCCACGGAATTTCCGTTTAGTTTTAGGTACTCAGAGGAAGAAAGGAAAAATTATTTGGTGCTTGTTAAGATAGAGTCGGCAGATCGATTTTTTTTTTTTCAAATATGTCGTTTTAAGCAAAAACGATATTACTTACTAAACTATCATGTCGAAAATAGTAATATATCCAAAAATTACGAAAATTCATCGAGTTGAACGATTGCTATTGTGTTTTCAATAATAAAAAAAGTCTATCACTATAGGCTACAAATGTCGGAAACCTAAAGGTGTAATCTAAATTTTGCTCTCCGAGTTATCTCCCCTGTGTGTGAACTCTTCGCCGTCTACTTTATAACATCTAACAAAAATGCAGTTTTACCCAATTTACCGTAAAAATTACTTTTAGCTGTAAATAACTTTCTACTCGATGAATTTTCGTAATTTTTAGATATATTACTATTTTCGACATGACAATTAAGTACGTAATATAGTTTTTTCTTTAAACGGCATATTTTAAAAAATCGACTTGTCGACTCTATCCTCACAAGTACCGATTATTTTCAGTTTTACATTATAGACTTACCTAGTGGCGTTGACTACTTTGGTTTCATAAATTGCGCACGTGCTTAAAATTAACAAAATAAACAAAGAAGCTGAATCGCATTCCAATCTAAGTAGTGTAAGTGAAAATAAGTATTGACCTATGTTTTTAAATTTCCCTTAGAAGATATAACCTGCAATTTAATAGTGCTATATAGTCGGTGCGCGTGTGTGTATAATGATATTGCCGGTGTATATAAAACGAGTCTGTTAACTTATGAGTATTAAATGTTTTGTGATACGTGATTCGTTTAGTGTATATTTACAATCACACAGATAACATTTATGATCGTCCTAATCGTGTTGTTATCTGTGATTGTCTAGTGGTTTCTATCGTGTATTGCCATGTGTATACATATATTAACAGTTTATCGACAATGGTTAAGCAAGAGACGAATGTAGGACTGACCTGAGTCACCCCTAAATGCCAAGAACTAGGACGAAAATGATACCATTTCCCAAGAAATAATAGTTTCTTGGCCCCTCTCTTTCTCTTTCTCATAAACCGGACACGAACCAGGAACTGCTATCCAGAGTCCCTCATCATCATTATCATCATCATCATCATCATCATCATCATCATCATCATCATCATCATCATCATCATCATCTCTCTCTCTCTCTCTCTCTCTCTCTCTCTCTCTCTCTCTCTCTCTCTTTCTCTCTCTCCCCTTAACCAATCCCTAGCCAGCATGACAGGCGAATAGGCAGTACACTCTTAGCCCCGAAACCAACGAGACGTATGTTGCTGGTGAACATTATTAACAAGAGGTATACTCACTCCAAAATGTAAAAAGGCAAATAAAGTTTTTTTTCCTTTTAAAGGTTAACATTTGTATTGCTTTTATTATTCAAAACAACAACTAATGAAGATAAGTGCCAGCCAGTATTACAACACATTACCCCCAATCTTCCTTTTATACGTCCTGAAATCAAAAGTGCTTTTCTCCGAGAAGGTCGGAATTATATATGGATATTTCATTCATTCCTTTTCATAGTTGGCACGCTTTGTATACGACTACATCTTGCTAAGTCGACCCCTTCTGACTTCCAGGGAGCGTCATTGTCCAAAATCCCGTCCGTCCGCTAACACGTTACGTCTCGAACTCCCTTGTAACTAAAATTCTACGTCTCTCAAACTCTATATTTTCCATGACGTCATCGCCCACTTAACGGAAGATCCTTGTCTTGTTTTTGTCACGTATTTTTGTTTATCATTATCTTTAACTAAAATTCCATCTATCAAGTTGACATCAAGTACCTGCATAAGATGCATCATTTTGGACGAGGAAACGAGAGACCTGAAGCCAAGGATGGACTAACCAAGAGAGAACTTTTTTCGGTATACAGAAATAGGTTGGCCATTACCCTGTAGTTGGATGGTTGCGGATTGCATGCCGCTTTAAAAGGCAGACCAGTACGAACCGTATTTGACTATAATTAACTGTGGGTGTGAGATGGTAGCAATATGGCGAAAAGGAACGGAAATATTGAAAGCGTCGAGAAATGAAAAGTTTAAAATGATTCGCGTCGAATTTTGAAAATTGAAAGCGTCGAGAAATGAAGACTTGGTCCAAGAATTTGGAATAAGGTAACTGTCACCTTAGTCCCATCACAGAAAAATAAAACGGATAGGTAATATGGAGCGACGCTAGCATTGTAAGTATTGTTAGAAATAAGAGGTGTAACTGCCGAAGATGCTGCTTCGCTGCGAAAAAAAAGATGATGGCGCCCAAATCTTAGAATTGAATGTAAAACAAACTCATAATATTTTGTGACAAAAAAAAAGTTTATCAAACATTGGGTGTCAGTTAGCGAAATATTAAAACAATGAAGTAAATAAAAATGTTTGGCCACTGAAAATCTTTGAGTTGTATATCTTCCAGTGAAGAATAGTTTCGCTCAGTGTGAAGTTGCCCAGGATTAGTGAGAAGACATATTTCTTCGCTGGTACCAGGAAGCGCTCTCTCTCTCTCTCTCTCTCTCTCTCTCTCTCTCTCTCTCTCTCTCTCTCTCTCTCTCTCATCCCAAAGGTCTGAAAGTAATATTTCAATAATTGAGTCGAAAAACTCGCAAAGTGATTAGTACGTGGTTCGTTGAGAACACACATGCATGTCCTCTTGCACAATGGTATATACGTTGGGAAATAAGAACACTGTTATTTTCCACGTTTTTTTTTTTTTTTTTTTTTTTGCCAAAATGTCGTTTACAAACGGCCTTTCGAAATTTCGTGTTGTAGGAATATTTAAACTTAAGTTTATGTAACAAACTAGAGCTCTCCTTTATACTTGAACAGTCTATCGTTTAGATGTTTCTATACAAGGGGGCCTATAAAAGTAAAGTCTAAAGGTGTTTGAAAGCTAGCAAAAACTAGCGGTGTTTGAGAGGCTAGCAAAGTCTAGTAATGTTTAAGAGACTAGCAAATCTAGCGGTTTTTAAGAGGCTAGTAAAGTCTAACGGTGTTTAAGAGGCTAGTCAAGTGTAACGGTTTTTGAAAAGTTAGTAAAATCTAGCCGTGTTTAGAGAGCTACTAATGTCTAGCGGTGTTTGAAGTTGATGTGTGCCGATTTGAGAACGGGATTATGTGAGATTATCGAAATTATCCTTAAGGATTATGCGGAGATGTAGTTTGATTTGTATTGATTTGTATATCAATGAGATTTCGTCCCCAAAAAAGACGCTAAAAAAGGACTAAAGTCGAGAGGGCAGAGAAGTCGAGTCCTTGAACCGAACTGAACAGGTAGGTCGGTATGTAGAAAGTCGTACGAACGCTGACAACAATCTTTTTTTCTTTTTAAAGAAGAATTACTTTTCTTTTAATAAATGTTGAGATTGCTGGCGGAGTGGATTTGATGTGTTAAGCATTTTCGTTTCGATTCTAGCTGATGGTATCCAAATCATATTTTTTATAATTTTTAAAATCATCATCTTATATTGGACTAGCCTGGATGCCCGGCGTTGCCTCGATGTTTGGAGGTGTGTGTTGAGCAAAAAAAAAAAAAGTGGTAGCAGGCAGGCAGACTCGAACCCGTACCGTGAAAGAGGGAAGAAACGTGAAAAAAAAGTGACGTCTTTGCCGTTTTGTCCATCGCCAAACCGGAAGTGGCGAAGGTTTGAATTAAGGCTAGTCAATCGAAAAGAGAGGATAACTTTCGAAAATATCGGCGAAAAAGGAGACTCCTCCTTGTAGAAAAGTTCCCAGTTTAGGGTGCAAAAGGGTGAAAATTAAAAAAATGGAATTTGCCAGGTGAAGTTGAACGACGGCATTATGAATATTTTTTTTTTTTTTTTTTTTTTTTTACAAAGGCTTCACCACATTATCAAGGCCCAGAGGCCACTCAAGGATAAGGGTTAAAGAGTGTACAGTAGAAATTGGTCAATATAGTAATCATTAGTAATGAAAATTTGGTAAATTTAATAACTCATATGGAACGGCTCATCAAGAACTTATTTACTTTAGACTTGAACACAACCATATTGTAGTCAGCCGGAAAGCAGGAAAACGGAAGACAATTCCACAGGCGTGCAGTTCTAAGAAAGAAGCTTTGTTCATGGAATCTACGTTTAGGTTTAGGCACAGATAAAGAGTGGGGGAAATTATTGATAGTGTTTACGGCTAGACGAGTGTTTCTTGTGAAGGTTTGGCGAGGGGGGACCATAGATTGAAGCTCAGTTGAACACTTTCCATGAAAATAACGATACATCAGAGACAAACTCGCAACATCTCTTCTGTGAGATAGAGGTTGCAAGGAGGAGAAAAGGACATCTCCTACGAGGCTACGAAGTCTATTTTGAACTCTATCAAGGCAGGACAAGTCCTTTCTAGCAGCTCCTGCCCAGATGTGGCAACAGTATTCCATCCTTGGACGTACCTGGCTCTTATATAGGTAGAGAATAGCATCAGCAGTGAGATATCTACTGGATCGATAGAAAGATCCCACCATTTTTCCAGCGGCCTTGGCAACAGATTTGATATACGTGTTCCATTTAAGATCAGGAGTAATGGTCAAGCCCAGAAGCCTGTCAAAACTTGAGGCCTCCTGAAGACGAGAGCCATTCATTTCAATTGATGACAAATGTGAATTAGAATGTTGATGACGTAAAGAGAGAAGCTTGGTTTTAGATGCATTAAAAGTAACCAGCCACTCCTTTCCCCATTGTACTACGTGCTCAAGATCAGAGGAGAGAGAATTGGAGAGAACTTGGTCGTTTACTGTCTTAGATGTGGTACCATAAATGGTAGTGTCGTCAGCATAAATGTCTACAAATGATGTAAGGATATGATTTGGAAGATCATTAATGTATATCAGGAAAAGAGTTGGGCCCAGGATGGATCCCTGAGGGACACCGGCATTAATACTGTGAGCTTCTGATTTTTGCCCCTCAACTACTACTCTTATGAACCTATCAGAAAGAAATGATTTAATAATTGAGAAGACTTTTCCAGCTATACCATAGCTAGCGATCTTATGAAGTAAACCTTTATGCCATACCCTATCAAAGGCTTTAGATATGTCAAGAGCAATTGCCATAGAAAGATTGCCACCGTCGAGAGATTTGCTAATCCTATGCGATATAACTGTAAGGACATCTGCTGTAGATCTAGCAGAATGGAAACCATATTGAGTGTCACTAAGAAGGTTATATGCATGCGTAACGTAATAAGTATTGCTTCATGCTTTGATTTTTAGCTTTGACACAAATACATCTTCATAGCTCAGGCATTAAATCCAAACGAAAAAGTAAACCGTAAGCTAAACATATTGATTTCGATTCTCGGTAGTAGCACACGATTCATGTTTTTTTTAAAAACTTTTTAAATCATTACAATATATTTGATCTAATATAATATAATAATAAATACGAAATCTGCATCATTCAAAATATCATATTTAAGCGTGTTTTACGACCAGGCAATGCCGGATGACCTGCTAATAATATATATATATATATATATATATATATATATATATATATATATATATATATATATATATATATATATATATATATATATATATACAGAAGTTTATATTCTCCATGAATATATTTTTGTACCAATTTCCTTATTTTCAATTTAATCCTTTTTATCTGCATTTTTGCACTGAAAAAATAATATTTTGATTTAAGTGCAGACTTAGATTTTTTTTACATTTTGGGATCGCATAAGTAAAGGTTAGGGGTTTGAAGGGCATGGAAAATTCTCAGAATTAAAGATAAACACGTGTTTTAGCCAAAACGAAACGAAAAAAAGAAATATTTTATTTCAAGTATATTTGTGGGAACATGATTACTGATTGAGATAAAACAACATTTCTCAATCCAGATTTTCATTCAAAAACAGCTACATATGAAATCTAGTAAGTAAGAGTATATATATATATATATATATATATATATATATATATATATATATATATATATATATATATATATTCATATTCGTCCAAAACCTGATTAAAAAGCTTGCTGCATGTCTGAATACCCTTTATGTAAAATTTCAAATGTTTAGACCCAAAATTTGCTGAATAGTTTACTAGAGACCGCAAAGATCAAATCTTTTCAACTTTGACCCCTTGGTAGCCAAATTTTCGTCCAAAACCGATTAAAAATCTTACCCAATGTCGGAATACACTTTATGTAAAATTTCAAATGTTTAGACCAGAAATTGGCTGAGGGATCAATTTTTTTTAACTTTAACCCAAATTTTGACCCCTTAACATTTATTGTTTTCAGCTCAAATCAAGTTAAAACGTTTGATCCATGTCCAAGGAACCTACATCTAAAATTTCAAGTGTTTAGACCCAAAATTGGCAGAGGAGTTTGGTAGAGTTTTCAAAGGTCAAATCGTTGAACTTTGACTTCTTGACAGGCAAATTTCTAGTCGAAAACAATTTAAAAAGATTTTCCCAAATCTCAATACCCCTTACGTCAAATCTTGCGCCTGTAGACTGAAAATTGACAGAGTAATTAGGTAAGGAAATGTACACATAGACAGACACATACACACACACAGACAATTTCATATATATATATATATATATATATATATATATATATATATATATATATATATATATATATATGTGTGTGTGTGTGTGTGTGTGTGTGTAGTATTTACATATACACACATATATATACCTTTATCTATCCATACATATATGTGCATGTTGAATATACATGCATAAAAATGCATGCCTATATACATATACATTAATGTTATATACATACCTAAATACACACATAAATATGCATAAATATAAATATACATAATGATATACATATATACACACGTTTGCATAGATCACATATATACCTACATCTATATATACTCACATATGCATATATCACATACATACCTATATACATATATACACATGCATGTTTTATATATGCATCTATAGGCATATATTATATGCATATCAATATACATATATATACACAGACGCATATATTATATACATAATTATATGAATATATACACATACCTATGCACATATTATATACACACCTATATAAATATATACACATACGTTTGCATATATAATATACATACCTATATAAATATATACACATACGCTTGCATATATAATATACATACCTATATAAATATATAAACATACGTTTGCATATATAATATACATACCTATATAAATATATACACATACGTTTGCATATATGATATACATACCTATATAAATACATACACATACGTTTGCATATATAATATACACACCTATATAAATATATAAACATACGTTTGCATATATAATATACATACCTATATAAATATATACACATACGTTTGCATATATAATATACATACCTATATAAATAAACATAAATATGCATATATTATATACATACCTACATACATGTGTAAACACGCACATATACATTATATATATATATATATATATATACAGTTAAGCTACGCTGATGAGAGGTAAAAAACCTCGAAACACGCGTGTACATAGATTACTGTTTTAAAAATAATATATATATATATATATACATATATATATATATATATATATATATATATATATATATATATATATATATATATATATATATATATATATATATATTTGTTCATCATGCAATAAATCCCTAATCACTTAACAAAGCAACTTTTTGGCAATATTCATCAACATAGTCTCCTTCTAGGGTGAGAAATCAATTCCAACTCTTCTCTAGCAATTCGACATTTTTTTTTTTTTTTTTTTAGATTTGTGTTTCTTCAAGATACACCGAATCTAAATTTCTTTTACTGAAGCATTCTTTTGATATCCGCAAACAGCCAGTAGTCGCTTGGAGTTAGATCTGAAGAATAGACTAGAATGAGTGCAGGATCTTTAACCGGAACTAGCTCCTATACTTACAAACCTGTTTAAATTCATCAACATAGTCTCCTTCTAGGGTGAGAAATCAATTCCAACTCTTCTCTAGCAATTCGACATTTTTTTTTTTTTTTTTTTTTTAGATTTGTGTTTCTTCAAGATACACCGAATCTAAATTTCTTTTACTGAAGCATTCTTTTGATATCCGCAAACAGCCAGTAGTCGCTTGGAGTTAGATCTGGAGAATAGACTAGAATGAGTGCAGGATCTTTAACCGGAACTAGCTCCTATACTTACAAACCTGTTTAAATGTTGTCTTGGAGAGAAATGCTTCCTAACACCCTGGAAAACTTCATCACTCTGCCACATATTTAAAAATTCTGGAGATCAGAATCCAAATCTCTTTACCTGAAGCATTCTTTTGATGTCTGTAGTCGCTGGGACCAAAATCTGGACAATAGAGTAAGTGCCGAAGTAATTTGAAGAACAATTTGTGTAGTTTTGCCATATGATCGGCTTAACATATGGTACATTGTCGTGGTACGGAGGCACTTTTGGTTTCTTCATCTGTGGTCGAATATTTTGGGGACTTCTTTCTTGAACAAACACCAATTATGCTATTTTATATTCACTATTGATGTTCCTTTCTTCCTAAAGGTAATCGATGAACAAAATACATTGTTCATTCCAAAACACATTTAACTGACTAGAGTGAAGTATTAGATTCATGTTGCATGAATTGGCACATATAACGGAAACAACTTCTTTTTCGTGTGTTGAAATAGTTATAAATAAGTTTGAATAACAAATTGGATCCTGAACAGAGGTTTCTTGATTGCTTATGAACCAAAACAAATTGTTCACGGTTGAACCCACCCATATGCCTGACATTGACGGGCAGTATGCAAGTCTCCTTGACCTTTTTCTTACAACTTGCCCAGAACTGTGTTCATCCTCTGTTCTGTCTGTATTGGGATCTTCCGATCACTCAGTTGTCTCAGTTAAGATAAAAACAAAATGCAATAAGTCCTCAGATGTACCTCTCCATTTTACTGTATATCGATACTCTATGGCTGATTGGGATGAGTTCCGAACATTTATATCAGATATAATTCTGCATTCCATGTCTAAAAAGAATGTGTGCTCTATAATATCTGACTTGACGGAATGGTTAATTGTCGGTCTATACCGCTTCATACCCTCCAAGAAATTCCAGCAAAAGCCTAACAGCCAGCCGTAGTTCACTCCAGAACGTGCTGTTGTCATTGCACACAGAAACCACTATTTCCACTGCTTTCAACAAAATAGATGTTATGAAACTAAAGTCATCTTTAAGATTGATAGCAACCATTAGAAAGGAGTAATAAAGAATGCGAAAGATTTGTATGCTCAGTATGTTAAATTTAAAGTAGCCGAATAACAAATAGGATGCTGAACAGAGATGTGTTCTCTGTCCTCACCATCATTTATGGGCCTGAGGTAATTTCATCAGCATCTGGTAAAGCAAAAGTTTTTTTTTTCAAGAACTAAACACAGATTCCATGAACAAAGCTTCTTTCCTAAAACTGCCCGCCTATGGAACACTATTCCGCTGACCTGCCTAACGGTTACTGCACTACCACATTACATTCATTAACCCTTATGCTTGAGTGGCCTTCAAACCTTGATAAGTGGTGACTCCCTTGTAAGAAAAAAAAACAGCACTATTGTTGTTTTCTCTTGACTGCGAATAAATGCAGCATCCACTTTGAACAGAAGTATTTTATTGATAAATATTCATGCAAAATGGTGAACCAATAATCCTCTTTTCACTTTCTCATCCTACTTATGCCTCGTTGGTATTTTTCGTTCTAGCAAGCAATGTTAGTTTAATTAAAGAAAGGTATTTTGTAGTTTATCCTTGTTTTTACATTACTTTAATTAATTTATGTGAATATTTTAAAATTTTAAATTTTCTGTGTATATATAAAAGAAAAAAAGAACAATAAAATTACAAATGAATAACACAAAGCAAGTTATTTCAAACTGCTTTAAAAAAAAATAGCTATGTAAATCAAGCATTCCAATAACTGTTTTTGGATTTGTTAAGAGGTAAGCTGATCTCCCCATTTTAGGAATGATGGACTTACCCAGAGACAATAAATGCAATTACATCTAAACGTTGTGGTAGCGATTTGCACCACTCATTAAGTGTCAAGTTCTGATCGCAGTCGCATGCCAATTGATGTCCTGGCCTCAACAATCAGTCTGGCAGAAACTGGATCATTTCAAGAGCCTTTTATCATTCTGAAGGTCCACCCTTCCAGGCCTTGCTTCCTGTCTTTCAGGCGGAGTAAGTCTCTCGCTGATCAGGGGAATGCTGATGGGACTTCCCAGGCTATTTTTAAAAGGGCAGAGTGCTCCTCTTTTAGGAACGCTGGCTTGACTTTTCCCACTTTCTCGACCTTGTGTCACATCGTCCTACGATGGGAAGAAAGTAAATAATGCAATTCAAATCATTCATTTGGCATTGAGTTGCGCTCGCAGTCACGTGTCTGTCGAAACAGAAACTGAATCATTTTGATAGCCTTTTATTTGGTGGGCTGAGGCTTCAGATCTAGGTAGTCCAAGGAGGTCCACCCTCACAGGCCTTGCTTCCCGTCTTTTTAGGTGGAGTAGGTTTATTGCTTCTTTTTACAAGGAAATCACCATTAATCAAGTCCTGAAGCCCACTCGAGGATCACGGTTAATGAATGTAAGGTGGTAGTATCGTAATCGTTAATATCGTAGATTGGGTAGAATTTGGATTATTTAAGGGGATGGCTCAACAAGAACTTGTTTACATTGGACTTGAAGGCTACCATATTGTAGTCGGCTGGGAAGCAGGCTGGTGGAACAGTGTTCCACAGGCGGGCAGTTTTAGGAAAGAGGCGCCCCGACCAGGGAATACAGACAGCTTGACACTTCTCCACCTTTCAGTCTTGTGTTACATCTTCCTGCAGTGGGAAGGAAGTAAATACTGTGATTCACGGCAGTTATGGACCCAGAATCATGATGTGCACTTTTTTGTAACATACTTTTGATAATACACTCTTTGTTAACTATTTCACTGTGTTTGTCTTGATTATAACAGACCTGTAAGGCAACAACAGGATTATTCATGTGTATTATACAACATAGTATTTCAAAATGTATTAATTTAAATAACGGTAACTCGTTTGGGAGTAATACAAATAAAATGAAAAAAAAACAAAAAAAACTTTCTCATTTGATTACATCATTCATTTGGCATCAAGTTGCGATTGCAGTCACATCCTAATCATTTTGCTATGAAGTTGAAATATTGGTTCCCATAAGATCAATGAAGTTAAGCAACAATGAATTTGATCAATATGGGTGACGATTTATGGATACCAGTTGCTGTATGTAAACCTAGTCTTAGTAGCGTTGCAAGCTGAGTGTTGGTTGCCGATCTACAAATATGCAAACAGTTTTGGGCCGTTTGTAATGATCTGCACCAACCAGATACTTGCTGCTGCTGATGTGTCTTTATGCTGACGACACTACCATCTATAGCAACACATCAAAGGCCATAAATGATCAAGTTCTCTCTGATTATTTCTCCTCTGATCTTGAGCACATGGTACAACGATGAAAGTGGTGGCTGGTTACTTTTAATGCATCTAAAACTAAGCTTCTATCTTTTCATCATTAACGCTCTAATCCCCATCTTGTATCAATTGAAATAAATGGCTCTCGTCTTAGGAAGGCTCCATGTGTGACAAGCTTCTGGGCGTGACCTTTACTCCTGATCTGAAATGGAAAACGTACATCAAATCCGTTTCCAAGGTAGCTGGAAACATAGTGGGATCATTCTACTGCTCCAGTAGATATCTCACTGTTGATGCAATTCTCTACCTATATAAGAGGCAGGTACATCCAAGAATGGAGTACTGTTGCCACAACTGGGCTGAAGCTGCTAGAAGTATCTTATCCTGCCTTAACAGAGTACAAAATAAACTTTGTAGCCTAGTGGGGGTGCCCTTTACTCTTCCCTGCAACTTCTTTCTCACAGAAGAGACGTTGCGAGCCTGTCTCTGCTTTATTGTTATTTTCATGGGAAATGCTCATCTGAGCTCCAATCTATGGTCCCCCCTTGCCAAACTTTCATGAAAAACACTCATCTAGCTGAAACCACTATCAATAATTCCCCACACTCTTTACCTGTGCCTAAGCCTAAAATGTAGATTCCATGAATAAAGCTTCTTTCTTAGAACTGCCCGCCTGTGGAATTCTCTTTAGTTTGCCTGCTTTCCAGCTGACTAAAATATGGTCGTCTTCAAGTCCAATGTAAACAAATTCGTGATGAGCCGTGAGTAATCCAATTTACCAAATTTTCACTACTAACGATTGCTACGATAGTGTCCCATTGACAACTGTACACTCATTAACCCTTATCCTCGAGTGGCCTTTGGGCCTTAATAAGTGGTGACTCCTATGTAAAAAAAAAAATATATATTATTGGTTTTAAATGGCAGATGAATTGAAAAAGTGCATCTTTTACTCACTGGTCCTTGTCTCTAACACTTGAGCTAGTCAATTGAGCCAGGCATTAAAATTGGGACAATTAATGCGGTTTCAGAATAACACAAATGTCATCATAACAAAAATAAATACGAAAAGGGTGGCGCATCATGGGTGGGGGAATGGACTGAACAAAGCCATAAACAGAATGAGAGCAGAGCTTCCAATTTATGACAAATGAAAATCAGTTTATAATTTTTTTTTTTTTTTTTTTAACTTTTCCAGACAAGGTATGAAGCCACTTGATGTAAGGAGCTAAAAATTTCTTCTTTTTTTTTTTTTTAAATACTACTTCAAAGTCAAAAACGTGACAATGATAAATGTTGGAATAGATTCTAACCTAGAAACAGCAATTCTTAACTCTTTGTCAGAAACATCGCTCTTGGAATGTGAGGACTAAAGGACAAAATAAGGAAAGCAAGAGTTACGCGACTGACGAAAGTAATCACAAGATCCACTTTCTATTTTCCTTAAATTATAACGTGGGGCTGATTTAGTAAGAAACCCTTGAACCTCAGTCCTGGAATAAATGTCTGATAATATTTTCTCCGCACTTCTCTCTTTCATCTTCATCATTTTCCATCCTTCTTCATTTTTTTTTTTTTCAGCTGGTCTAATAATAAAAGAAAGGAGGATGGGTATTCTTAGGATGTCTAGAGGAGGAAGAATATCGAGATCATCATTTTGTAGTAGGGTTTCTGCATCAGTATCTATCCTACAAAAAAAACTATCATAATTAAAAAACCAAAACAAAAAAGTAACGTAGAATCGAATCGCTCCCGGTTTTTAAATTTTTTGGTTTGGTTTTTTATTATTGTTTTTATGACTCCAAAAAGATCGTTATTTTAAAAACAAAATATTATGGGGGGCTATAGTCTATTTAAAAAAATATATCTTCTTCAAGAACGATCATAAAATGTGTTTTCAATCGATATTTATTCAACAAGGGACGAGTTTTCCTACCTAGCGAAATGAGACGAGTTTTCCGGGGTCGAGTTTTCCCGGGACGAGTTTTCTGGGCACCCTGAAAAACAGATAGAACTAGCTGATAAAATTTGGAAGCCTTCTGAGGAGCTAACTGCTTAAATATAATTCCAAAAAATATATAGTGAGAAAACAGGAAATATTTTGTATATTCATATTTTTATGTAGGGTAGGAAGTTGAAATATAGTGTTTTTCTTTTGGGGAGATTTCTTTCTTTTTTTTTTTTTAAATTAACGATCAGACGGTAAAAGTTGAAAATCTAGCGATTTTCTGGATATGGAAACTCTGCCCGTAACAATGCAAAGAAGACTCAACGACAACCAAACCTGTCAGCCAGTTACAGCCGAGGCCACACCGACCGCCTTGATGTAAGGGACGTGCCTATCATTTCATTATATCTAACACCCAGGAAGCTGGTTGCCATGCCAGGACAGAACAATCGTTCTCAAAACGACGACAAGACACGGACAAACCAAGAAACCCTCACCGGCAAACGATTATGTTCCATTCTGAGCAAACCATACACTAAATGTAAACAGATAAAACATGCGCTAAGTATATATGGGTAAAACACGCACTATGTATAATTAAGATATAGTACATGAGGTGACTTCAATAAGTTTCCAGACTTTTTTTTATATGCACATTTTTATTGATAGTACACACATGAAATTCTAGTCTCCTTCGAAGTAATCTCCCCCAGCTGCAATGCACTTGTTGTATCGTTCTAAAAACTTCTGGAAGGCCCCATGGAAATCCGTTTGTGTGAGCATGTCAATGACTCTCATCACAGTCTCTTTCATTTCCTCAATTGTTTCATGACAGCCTCTAAGATTTTCCTAGAGTTTAGGGAATAACCAAAAGTCACAGGGAGCAAGGTCTGTACTATAAGGAGGGTGAGGAACTGTTTTCATGCTCATGACAAGATCTTTCTTTCTGATCTTCTCTGAACACCCTTTAAGCAAACTTTGCACAAATTTTCCACATACTCGATTCCTTGTGTATAATTGTGTGCACAGTTCCCACACTGACATCAAACTGTGCACTTATTGTCTCTCTAGACACACGACGGTCTTTATTCAGGGAATTCTTTATTTAGCCAATCAATTCTGGTGTCTTCACTTTCTTACTCCTTCCATACTTCTCAGCATCCCTCACAGACTCCGTGCCTTCCTTGAATCTTTTATGCCACTCAAAAACGGATGCTCGATTCATGCAAAATGGTCAAAAAGCAATCCGCAGCATTCCATACGTTTCTATGGCATTTTTCCCAACTTTAAAAACAGAATTTTATTGCATATCTTTCTCCTAAATATCCTCACATCTAAATTGCAGTTTTGAAATTCACCAGCTGTGACATTCGGGCTTTAGTAGGGCGTATTCCAATTCCTGCTGTAGCTGTTCATTTGAACTTGAAATCATAAAAATTGGCAAGTCATCTCATAAGATGCACAGCAATAACATACTGAATTTTCAAGAGTCTATGACAATTTTAAATGTCTGCATAAAAACGTCTGGAAACTTATACCATTAATCCAGGACAACGCCGATCAAAATATACTAACTCTGTGGTTGTCTGTTTTTTAGCTTTTGACTTTTAGCCGCACACACACACACACACACACACACACACACACACACACACACACACACACACACACAACTACCCTATATATATAAAAGATTGCCATTTTCCAAATCATTTTATTTGGCAATAAAAATTTCAGCATTTTTTCTTTGCATTTATGAGGGTTTTATGTTTCTATTTTATGGACTTTATCCGAAAGATATAAGTAAGTTATACCTTTAAGTTGGAAATTCATTATGTTAGTTCGTTAGCTTAACCTAGTTCATTATTTCTATACGGCATAGAATTCTTAAAAAACAATTTGTTGAAAACGATAGAAATGTCATTTAGAAAAGAAAATCCCACAAAACCAGTTCTACACCAAAACTGATGCATACCAAAGCAAGCTGTATCAAGAAGGCTATACTGCAAAATTCCACCCCTTCACCGTAAATGTTTTCAGATGCTGGAAAATTTTCTACTCTCATACTTTTTTTTTTCTTTGGTGCACTTGCCTTCGGAATTTCTTCCCTGTTCCCTGCTTGTCAGGAAAATTTCTACATTAATACATAAGTATATACTACATACAATTATATGTAGTATATAATTATATGCAGTATATAATTGTATGTAGTATATAATTATGTGTAGTATATAATTACATGTAGTATATAATTATATGCAGTATATAATTATATGTAGTATATAATTATATGTAGTATATAATTATATGTAGTATATAATTACATGTAGTATATAATTATATGCAGTATATAATTATATGTAGTATATAATTATATACTCTATATAATTATATGTAGTATATAATTATATGTAGTATATAATTATATGTAGTATATAATTATATGTAGTATATAATTATATACTCTATATAATTATATGTAGTATATAATTATATGTAGTATATAATTATATGTAGTATATAATTATATGCAGTATATAATTATATGTAGTATATAATTATATACTCTATATAATTATATGTAGTATATAACTATATGTAGTATATAATTACATGTAGTATATAATTATAAGCAGTATATAATTATATGTAGTATATAATTATATACTCTATATAATTATATGTAGTATATAATTATATGTAGTATATAATTATATACTCTATATAATTATATGTAGTATATAATTATATACTCTATATAATTATATGTAGTATATAATTATATGTAGTATATAATTACATGTAGTATACAACAGGCAGAAATTTAAATGTAATCTATAAGCTGCACAACACCCTACTTAGTATTTCCCATATACATATCGTCCCTATTCACAGTAGCTGTTTACGTTTCAGTGACAATATGCTTTGTTTGAGGTTAATAAATGTTGAAATAAAAATTTAACGGGCTTGTACCAAAATGTTTCCTAATATCCTAATGTCATAATTATTAGAAGTTTTATTTTATTTACTTAAATCGCTAGGAGGTTAGACAACAGGTCAAGTGTGGGTTTGATGAAAGTATTTCTGTGGAACAAACTGAACTCGAACTTGGCACAACCTTGTTTTAAGTATGTGTCGTTAGCCACGCCCGTCCATAGTGATCTAATGATCATAACACCATGATTTGTGCATGCGAGATTAAGTGACCAAGTTTTATTTCAACTTTAAAGTGCTCAACAATAAGAACCGAGTTCTTAAACAGTGACATATTTATCACTATCATAATTTTCAGATACCTACAGACACAAGTGTTTCATCCTTTCGGGAATCATCAGTGCAGGGTCTCACGATTACAGCTGGTTGGGAGATTCAAACCAAGTCATTAAGCCATCTGTAACTTCATTAGCAAGAAACAAACCACATGGCCAACTTTAACCGTGAGAAATATTGTTGAAATTTAAACATTTATTATTAAATGTCGAGACGTCCGTCCATAGAGATCTAATAATTATAACAGCATGGTCTGCTCGTGCGAGCTTATGTGACAGACTTTTATTTCAACTTTACATCTCTGATATCATTAGAAAGAGAGAGAGGGGGGGAGACATAAAGAGACACAAGCAGAGGAAGCCAGAAATACATATATATATAAATGAATAAATGTTTGGAGGTACAAAATTTATAGATACATTTAAATAAAAGGGTCGGAAATCTCTCAAAAGCTCTTTCGACTATCATCTCGTCAGGAGAGAATCGATAGTATATAATTAAATAACATAATGCCGAAATAAAGAGCAAAAGGGGGGGGGACGAGTAAACGAGTACTAAAAGTGCCAGAAAGACGATTAAAAGTAAATTTAATTGGTGAAGAGAAAAAAGCGTGTAAAATGGCACCGCAAGGGAAGGACAAAAAAAAAAGGGTTATCAAATTTCCCCGAAAAGATTCAACGCCTTCACCGTATCCTTCTGCCAGTGTGACGCTGGTTACGTGGGGCGGACCTCCTTGCATTTAAGGACTCGTAGAAACCAACACGTTCCTTCTAAAATTAGACAGGGTAGAGTAGGATCTATGAATCTCCCTTGCTCTACAACTTTGGACTCTGCTATTGGCCAACATTTGGTTGATAATCCATGTTGTGCCAATCAGTATAAAATAGAGTGGTTTGAGGTACTGCATAGAGCGGACTCCAAAAATCATTTAAGAATTTTGGAATCTGTCTCTATTGCCTTTCGTAAACCATCTTTATGCCGACAGAAGGATACGGTGAAGGCGTTGAATCTCTTCGGGGAAATTTGATAACCCTTTTTTTCTTTTTTTTTTTTTTTTTGTCCTTCCCTCGCGGTGCCATTTTAAACGCTTTTTTTTTCTCTTCACCAATTAAATTTACTTTTAATCGTCTTTCTGGCACTTTTAGTACTCGTTTACTCGTTCCCCCCTTTTGCTCTTTATTTCGGCATTATGTTATTTAATTTTATACTATCGATTCTCTCCTGACGAGATGATAGTCGAAAGAGCTTTTGAGAGATTTCCGCCCCTTTTATTTAAATGTATCTATAAATTTTGTACCTCCAAACATTTATTCAAATATTTGCGGAAGAGGTATACTCAATATCAGATTAAGGAATTGAATAATGTTATTCGAATGAGGAGTAGGATTAGAACGCATAACCTCTCGCTTGCCTTTTTACGTTCTTGTCTCAAACAAGAGGTAGCCCCACTCTACATCAGCAAGCGTATTGCTGCGTCCAGGGTCAAAACCAGTTTGGCTATGGAACGTGCGTTTATACGTGATGATATAAATCAGATGACGGAAAAGCTTGAACATTATCGTAGTATCTGTCATCGACTTTGGTCTGTAGTTAAAGGTTTCTTGTCATTTTTTGATTTCTTCCGTTTTTGTAAGTATCTTGCCCTTGGTGATGAATTTGCCAAGCAACATACTTTAACTAAGAATGGCAAACAACTAGCTCTTCTTGTTCGGAAGAGATATGGTTGTGAACCAGACAGTGGTAGCAAACA
This sequence comes from Euprymna scolopes, assembly GCF_053919585.1. NCBI lineage: Eukaryota > Metazoa > Mollusca > Cephalopoda > Sepiida > Sepiolidae > Euprymna > Euprymna scolopes. Next base: position 44,797,031 of record NC_136504.1, read on the forward strand.
CATATTTAATTTTTCCAGTACTATATTAACAGATACTGAAACTAAAGTGCTATCTAAGGGTTTGGATTTTTGTGTCCCCCCTATTAATATTAATAAAGAAAGAACCTTAGCCTCATTTGAGGTTTTATACTCTCAGATCACGCACCATGTCCCTACTTCACTTGATGATGTCACTAAAATGAAATCATCTTTAGTTGATTTGGCACACCGATTTAGTAGTGCTCCCATTGACCATGGTGACTTTATCTGGAACAAAACGCATTTTAAAACTGCGAAAATGTTAAAATCTAATTCTGATATTTATATCTATAAACCAGATAAAGGTGCGGGAGTTGTTATTTTGGATCGTGTGGATTACGTTAAGAAAATGCTACTAATTCTTAACGACGAATCTAAATTCCGCAAACTTGGTCCTGCCGAGGTGGCAGATAATACTTGAAAAATGAAATCAAAATGCAAAAAACGTCTTCTTGCATTATATAAAAAGAATATTTTTTCTAAAGACGTCTATGATAGAATTAGACCTTCTGGGTCATTACGTCCCAGACTTTATGGTCTACCCAAAATACACAAGCAAGGTGTTCCACTGAGACCTATCCTGTCTATGGTAGGTTCTGCCCAACATGCATTGGCTCAGTGGCTGTTAGAAATTTTGCAACCGGTGCGTGAATTATTCACTACGCACTGTATACCTGACTCCTTTCGGTTCGTTGAGTATTTACGTGGGTTAAAATCGGGTTCTGAGACATCCTTTATGTGCTCTTTTGATGTCTCTAGTCTTTTTACCAATGTGCCATTGGATGAGACTATCCGTATTTGTACCGACGCGCTGTATGGTGGTCGCCTGACATCTCCTCGGTTTTCGAAAGAGATACTTATTGAATTAATTACAATGTGTACGAAAACAGTGGAATTCAGCTTCGCTGATATGTATAGTCAGGTCGACGGGGTTTCAATGGGGAGTCCACTTGCCCCTACCCTAGCGGATATCTTCGTCGGGTACTATGAATCCGTTCTTTTTAGTTCGGGAATTAAACCCACAACATATGTGAGATATGTCGACGATACTTTTGCTATGTTTTCATCGGAAAATGAAGCGTCGGCATTTTTTAATAGGTTAAATTCTCTTCATGGGGCTCTACAGTTCACGATGGAAAGTGAGAAAGATAACACTCTTCCCTTTTTGGATGTTCTTGTTGAACGTTCGAGAGGTGGTTTTCTCACTACAATTTACAGAAAGCCGACTTTTACTGGTTTGTACGTGAACTGGTCTTCTTTTGTACCAAAATCGCGAAAAATCGGCTTAATAAGTACTTTGGTACATAGAGCCCTTATGATTTGCTCACCTATTAAATTGGACTCTGAACTGGACAAGATCAGGGATATTTTCATCAATAATGGTTATCCTTTAGACCTCATTGATGATTGTATAAACAAAAAGGTTGCTGACTTCAAATCCCTTAAACCATTCGGGCCTTTAAAATGCCCTGTTTACTTAAAATTACCGTGGATAGGGGATCATGCCACGAAAATAACCAAACAGATTGTTAAAAGCATTACTAATTGTTTTCATGCTGTTTCCTTGCGGTTAGTGTATACTGTTAGACCTGCGTTTCCTCCTTTTTGCAAGAATAGTTTGCCTTACGTCCTCAATAGTAACATTGTATACAGTTTTTCTTGCCAGTGTGACGCTGGTTACGTGGGGCGGACCTCCTTGCATTTAAGGACTCGTATAAACCAACACGTTCCTTCTAAAATTAGACAGGGTAGAGTAGGATCTATGAATCTCCCTTGCTCTACAACTTTGGACTCTACTATTGGCCAACATTTGGTTGATAATCCATGTTGTGCCAATCAGTATAAAATAGAGTGGTTTGAGGTACTGCATAGAGCGGACTCCAAAAATCATTTAAGAATTTTGGAATCTGTCTCTATTGCCTTTCGTAAACCATCTTTATGCCGGCAGAAGGATACGGTGAAGGCGTTGAATCTCTTCGGGGAAATTTGATAACCCTTTTTTTCTTTTTTTTTTTTTTTTTGTCCTTCCCTCGCGGTGCCATTTTAAATGCTTTTTTCTCTTCACCAATTAAATTTACTTTTAATCGTCTTTCTGGCACTTTTAGTACTCGTTTACTCGTTCCCCCCTTTTGCTCTTTATTTCGGCATTATGTTATTTAATTTTATACTATCGATTCTCTCCTGACGAGATGATAGTCGAAAGAGCTTTTGAGAGATTTCCGCCCCTTTTATTTAAATATATATATATAAATATACATACAAAAATACACACACACACACACACACACACACATATATATATATATGTTTACATTGGTATACATACATACGTAATATTTTCACAAAAGTCAAGACAACAAGATATAAAATGAGAACATCTTATCGTGTATTTTCTTATGCGTTACAATTGTTTCATAGCTATTTGGACAATTTTAAATGTTATTTCATGAAAAAATATTCCAAAATAGCTACTTTTCAGACGCAAAATACATTATTTATACATAGATGAATACATTCATAGTCTCTATTCTAAGATAGCAAGCAGTTGGACCTACTTACCTTCTGGGTTTTTTTTTTTTTTCAATAGCCTTCTTATTTATTAATCACCTTATTTTCGTATTTCTACTTTTTAAATATTTCAACTAATTACTTATTTTAATATTAATTGAATCTTTTTAAAGCTTTTATTATAATAATTATTTTTCTTCCCCACTTTATTTATTTAATTGATTTATTTCCAAATATTAATCCTCCTTCTAGTGTATACTTATATGCTTGATTATTTCTTCCAAAATCTCCGATAGTTTCATACAAACTTTGTTTACATTCTACAATCTATTGATTACTTAATGTTTAACGTTTAATTACTTAAGAAGGAACTTTGATTAGAAGGTTAATTTAAATATTATTAATTAAAATTTATTTTCACCCTATATTGCCTATGCCAATAATTAAGATTTAAAATTTTTCTTTTCAATTCTTATCATTATCAAAGTATTTTATTTTAATTTATTATCTTTCCTTTTTCTTATCATCTATAAAATCCTTACGTTCAAAGGAAGATAATTCTATTGAGTCAATTTTTACTAATTTATCAATTTATCGAAATTCAATGCATGAATGTTTTAATATTTAGACTTTAGTATTTATTAATCACCTTTGTTTAATTTTAAACTTATAATTCTAACAGTATCTTCTTTATAACAATCTTAGTTCAATTTTTCACTTAGTTTTTTTCAATTTTATATTTTGATTATACTTATTTTAATCTATCTTACTGTTGTGGTTGCAAGGTTGAACAATAATTAGTAAGGAAATACAATGAAGACGCAAACAACAAGATAACGCAATAATAAGTGTATTAAAGAAAAGGTATATTTACAATATGTACAAATGACGGTGTCGAGTCAGAGAGTCTTGGTGGGAGGACATGTACGCTCTTCGGCGTCACTTCCGGTGGCATTTGAGTAAGACACACCGAGGCCAACTTAGGCTTGCCATTTATAGTGTTATGTTATTCGCATATGCAAATAAGTGGTTGCCACCACAACACCCCCCTCCCAAGATTTGAAGTCACACCGATTTCAATATCTTTTTCTTTTTGGGTTTACCATTAATGGTTCATTCACGTTTCTTTTCCTACCTGATCTTTGGGGTTCAGGTGCATTTTGAGGCGGTTCCAAATTAAAAGATTCGTATATGATATCTATGGTGTCCTCCTCTTCGACTGTTGTCGTATCATCATCATCTTGGATATGACGTTTTTTTATCTGATTTAGGTGCCTTTTATGTATATTCTGTGGACCTTTAATCATGTATGTACAATCACCAATGCGTTTATCCACTACTCCACATTCCCAGTAAGATGTGTTATTTCTGTAGCACTTAAAATATACTCGATCTCCCGAGTTATATTTCTTTCTTCTCGTGTGTGTAGTGTTTCGGATAATTGCCTGCCTTGGCAATAGTTTGTCAAACGCTGATTTTACCTTTCTGGCAAACATTAGATCAGCTGGTGATATGTTTGATGGTGTACTAGGATGTGGTGTAATCCTATATACTTGCAAGAATTGTTGCAAAGCTTTTTCTGTTGGTGTTCCAATGGATTTCTTTAACGCTCATTTTAGCGTGTCCACGAACCTTTCCGCGAGGCCGTTCGACCTTGGATGATACGGCGGAGTCGTGATGTGCTTCACTCGGAACGTGTCGCAAAATTCCTTAAACTCTGCAGATGTGAACTGCGTTCCGTTGTCAGTGACCAGTGTGTCTGGTACACCGAATCTTGCAAACAACTCGTGTAGGAACCCTATTGAGTTGTTCGTTGTTGAATTCCTGCAACGCATTACCTCCGGCCATTTTGTGAAACTATCCACTACAATTAAATAATAGTTTTCACCTACTGGACCAGCGAAGTCCATGTGGATTCTCGACCATGGTTGGTCGGTTTTCGGCCAAGGTTTGTATACTATAGGTGGAGATTTTGCCGCTAACTGGCATCCTTTACATTTATCAATTGTTGTCGCTATGTCAGTGTCCATGTTACGCCAGTACACGTAGCTTCTCATTAACGACTTCATTCGATTTATCCCCGGATGTCCTGTGTGGAAATCTCTTAACATCCTATTCTGCAATGTTTTGGGTATTACCACTCTCTCGCTGTACAGTAACACATCGTCACATATGGAGAAAACTTCCTGCACCTTTGTGTCCGTTATAATTTTCTCTTTTATGTCCTTTATATATTCGTCTTTCTCGGCTTCCCTTTTAATGTCCGACAAAGTTACGGGTAGTTCCTTAATGATGTTTGCTACCATATTTTTTACTTCAACATTTGTCCGAATTGCTGCAATGACTGATTCTTCCAGATTGTGTTTCTGTGGTATCAGTCTTGACAGTCCATCCGCATGGCAAATCTTTTTTGATGCTAGATGTTGTAGCTGGAAATCGTAATTAAGTAGTATTGTACCCCAGCGCAGCAATCTATTTGCGGTGTATACTGGCAATCCTTTTTTTGATCCATAGATCGTGACTAACGGTTTATGGTCGGTTTCAAGTATGAATTGTCTACCATATAAATATCGGTGAAATTTAGTCACGGCAAAGATTATGCTCAACGCTTCTTTTTCGATTTGAGAATATGCCCTTTCGGCTGGTATCAGCGTTCTCGAAGCGTGCGCTATTGGTTTTCTAGACCCATCCGGCATAATATGTTGAATGCATGCTCCTAAGCCGTAGGAGCTAGCGTCACTAGCGACGACTATTTTTAAGTTTGTGTCAAAGTGCGTTAAGAATAATTCGGATGTTAGTGCGCTCTTTATTTTGTCAAAAGCAGTTTGACATTCTTGCATCCAGTTCCACGGTGTATCCTTTTTAAGCAGATTATTTAAGGGGGCTCGCAAGTTATGCATTCCTTCAATAAACGATTGGTAATAATTTGCGAGTCCTAAGAAACTCTGCAAGGTTGTTACATTATCGGGTGCTGGCATATTTTTTATTGCCGCAGATCTGTCTGGGTCTGGACGTCGTCCATGTTTGTTTATTATGTGTCCAAGATACTTAATCTCGCTCATACAAAAGTCACATTTACTTTCTTTTACTTTAAAGCCGAATTCTTGTATTCGAGTAAATACTTGTTTCAAATGTTCCTTATGTTCTTCTAGGGATTTGCTCCTGACAACAATGTCGTCCAGGTATGCACATGCGCACTCAATACCACTTAGCATGGTGTCCATCGCTTGCTGAAAGATGGCAGGCGCTACTTTGACGCCAAAAGGCAATCGGTTGTATTTGTATAATCCCTTATGCGTATTGATGCATAGTATTTTTGAGCAATTCTCCTCGACCGGTATTTGCAAATACGCGTCGCTCAAGTCTATCTTGGAGAAGATATTACCCCCATTCAACTTCGTGAATATTTCCTATGGCTTGGTAGGGGGTAATGATGATCTTTTAATAGGGAGTTGACCCCGGTCGAAAAGTCTGCGCACACTCTAACTTCGTCATTCTTTTTCTTTACGTATACGGTGGGGGCTGCCCACTCGCTGTGTTCTATTTTTGATAGAATTCCCGTCTGCTCCAATCTATTTAATTCTTTATCAATCTTTTCCAACCCAGCGAACGGAACATTTAGCTTTTTTCTACAAATTGGGCTGGCGTTTTCTTTAAGTTCAAACGAGGCCTTGAATTTATTGCAGCGACCTAAGTTAGTCGTGAATGCCTCAGGAAATAATTCTTTTAAATCGTCTTTTATATTTACTGTTGTTGGAGAAGAACATTCTAATTTTTTACAGAATGTATTGATTGGCTTATCCCATAGTCCGAATTTCTCAATTAAATCTATTCCAAACAGATTTTCACTATTTTTTAGTACGAATATTTTTAATTTCTTCGAAATCCCTTTCAATTTTATCGGGAGGACAACTTCTCCTTCAAATTTTATACCACCACCAGTTACCGTCCGGGCTGCTTTACTAGTTTTCATCATGGCCGGTTTTCCCAACTTTTTCCACGTATTCAGGTTTATTATAGAAACATCGGAGCCGGAGTCGAGTTGTAACTTTATTGATGTTTTAAATATTTCCACTTTTACGTATTTTCGCCGATCTTTGTCTAATTTTGTATTTAATTTTGTTTGCTGTACTCTCTTTCTGGTGTAATCTTTATATCTGCAGCAATCGCTTTTGTGTCCCACCTTCTTACAAATGTAGCATTTTTTCTTCTTATAAGGACAATCTGATTCCCAATGCTTTTCTGCACATCTCTTACAGTTATATCTAGGAAGAGGCTTGTTATATTGTGTACTATATTTATGGTTATTATCTTTGGAATATCCCGTTCCACTGCTTTTCTTTGTAAAGTTCTTGGTTGGTGCGTATGGTTTTCTAACTTTTCTTACATATGCCACCCCGGATTCTTCTATATTTTTTGAATCCTTTTTTAGTGTAATGGCCCTTTCACAGTCCTCTGCTAGTTTCTGGAGGGTTAAATCTTGCTCAGATTCCAGCTTAGACAACACTCGTCTGCATATTTCTGCATTTTTCGTGGAAACTAACCCTTGAGCGAAGATTAGACATTTAAAATCTTCTACCGTTAGTTCTGCAAGCTTAAAATTATCGTAGTTTTTATTGACAACTGATGCGTATGTCAAATAATCTTGGTTGTCCATCTTTCTTAGATTCATGCACAACCATCTTTTATGAAAAAGAGATATATTTGGATTAAATAATTCTTTTAGTAATTTTACAGCTTCCATGAACTCTAATTCCGCAGTTTTTTTAGGTAATATGTAATCTACGAATTTGCTGTGTTCTGATGTACCCAATTTTCTGAGTAAGAGGCTCAATTTCTGACTATTTGGCCAATTTTTACAGTCCAGTTGAAAAACATCCTCGTATCTTGTGTAGTATGCTTCAAAATTCTTCTCTTCCTCAGGCACATAATGAAATGTGTCCACGCTATTAAAAATAGTTGTATGGGAGAAATTAACACTATCGACATTTTCTTGATTACTCTTTAGTAGTTCCAGTGTTTTAGCAAAACGTTCCTCTTGTCTTTCTTCATATTCCAATTGTAGTTTCTTATGCCTTTCTTCCTGTTCCAATTGCAGTTTTTTCTGCTTAAATTGCGCCATTTTCTGCTTTTCTTCTTGTTCCTGCTGCCATTTCAATAATCTGTCCTCTCTCTTTTCCTCGCGGTCAGCCTGTGCCTGTATTTGTGTTTGCAAAAGCTCGTTTTGTGTAGCTTGTGTTTGCAAAAGCTCGTTTTGTGTGGCTTGTCTGCGTTCATCCCGCTCAGCCTGTGCTTGTAAAAATTGCATGAACATTTTTGATAAGTCTTCCATGTTTTTGTTTTTTTTGTTTTTTTTTAGTGTGTAATTAAAAAAAATATTGTACCATGTACCATATACACCGGTTTGGGTTACAACAAAAAAACAAATTGCTGTAAGCTCCTGTTTTCAATAATAATATCACTGCTTGCAATAATATATTCTTTTTGCGCGTCACGCTGCAAAAAAAATAAAACAGGTTTATCTGGAATCACGAAATGGAATTGACTTTCCGTTTTTAGGCACTTACTAATAAGTAACTCTTTCCACAAAATAAAAGTTTGGGTTTTTTTTTTTCGAGTCACAATTGAATAAATGTATGCAGTACATTTAGTTCTTTGAGTTTTTTTTTCTCTAGTATTTTAGTAATTAAAATACCTCTTAAATTGAGATTACCTTTTTTTTCCGTGACGTTTTACTGTATTATCCGTTATTCAGTGACAACTTCAAGAAAAAAAAATCCTTTCCTTGAATTTTAGTTTTAGCTGTGGTATTTCCTTTTAGTACCGACGTCAACCAAAACATTAATTAAAAAGTCCTTTAGTTGTTGTTTTGTTTACGGAGAACAGTAATTAGAATCCACTGGTGAACTTTTTTCGTAGGTTACTTTCTTGCCTTTCGTAATACGGGTCTGACCTGTCGTTTTTTGACAGAACAAAGTTCACTTTTCGTTTGCAAGTTGGTCCTTTAGTAAGATTTGTCGTGTAGCGACAAACAAAAATTCACTTTTACATTCGTTTGCAAGTCGGATTCCCAGAAAACGGCGTAAATTGTCGCTTTTACCACGTTAGAGTTTTTTTTTTTTCACTTGAGTTGAAATTTCTCTTTAGCGTAAAATCCGTTTGCTCGTCAACACTTTGCATTCCTTAAAAAAAATGGTCAACCTTTGCGTTGTACATTTTTTTTTAAATAGTTCTTCATCAAACTGTTATATTTGACGCTTCATATCTCGTCGCCAACTGTTGTGGTTGCAAGGTTGAACAATAATTAGTAAGGAAATACAATGAAGACGCAAACAACAAGATAACGCAATAATAAGTGTATTAAAGAAAAGGTATATTTACAATATGTACAAATGACGGTGTCGAGTCAGAGAGTCTTGGTGGGAGGACATGTACGCTCTTCGGCGTCACTTCCGGTGGCATTTGAGTAAGACACACCAAGGCCAACTTAGGCTTGCCATTTATAGTGTTATGTTATTCGCATATGCAAATAAGTGGTTGCCACCACAACACTTACTCTTCGTGTTATTGAAATTACCCGTGTGTTATTTTATTACTTATAACGATTATTAAAATTAAAGTCACTTCTGTTTCTCCTATTTAAGTTATAATTATTTTAGTTTCTATATGTTAAGTTGATGATCTGATAATTTATTTACATTTAAACCTCAATATAATCTGTAAATTTTTCCTTTTTTAAATTTATTTTAATCAGGTTTTAGGCATGATAGCAGTAACTTATTTCTATGAAGACAGCTTTGTATAACATCAAACTTTTTGTTTAAAATTTTCTCTTTAGAATTCCGTATGGGGTATGTTTCAAGTAACCATAGATTACATCTTTTTTATTCACTCGGTTTATACTTTCTAGCTACTATTGATATTTTATTGTTATTTATATTGATACTTTTTTATATTTTAATTCAGAATCATTTTCATTTTTAGTAGTTCCCTAACCCAATCACCTAATGCAGTTGTCTTCCGCTTCTTATTTTTAATAATTACCTTTATTCTATCCTTAATTATCATTATCCCCCTCCCAATTTGGTTAATTCTCTGGTCCAATTCTAAAAGATGTAACATGGTTTCGGTATCTGTCCTTTAAAAAAAAGCATTCAGTTCCCCCCTTTTTACTATTATCCACCTTAACTTCACATTTGTATACAATTTCAGAAATTAAGCAATTGCCTTCCAATGGACATTCGTTAGGTATTCTACAGTTATATTTTCCCTTCAAATTTAGTTCACCTGATTCAATCCTATTGTTATTCACTATTTTTTTTTTATTTTACCATTATTAGAACTTATTACCGAGATTGGCAGAGAATGAATAGTATTACCTAGATTGGTAGAGAATGAAAGAACTGTGTCCTTATTAATTATTTGACTAAATTTATTTTCTGGGATAAAGTTCTTAACAATTATTTGCCAGAAGTGAAGACTGTTATTCAGAAGTTGGAAAGAGTCAAAAACAGAATTAATAGACAAAAAACGTTTATATTATTTAATATGCTTAATAGTTATTTACACATATATATACATATATATACATACATATTTACACACACACATATATATGTATATATATATACATAAATACACATATAAATATATATATACATAAATATATATACATATAAAATTCAAATATACATATATACATACACATACATAAATATATATATACATATAAATACAAATACATACACATATATAAATACATACATATATATATACATATAAATACATGCACACAAATACATACACACATATACATATAAATACATGCACACAAATACATACACATATACATATAAATATATGCACATAAATACATGCATATATATATACACACACATATATATATATATACACACACATATATATACATATACATATACCTATACATACATATATATATACATATAGCCTGCAAATTTTTATGTAGTTTTGTCCCACAGAACCAAAGATGTGAGCATTTTGATATTTAATTTGGCTACCATTATATATATATATATATATATATATATATATATATATATATATATATATATATATATATATTAGATAGATAGATAGATAGATAGATATACTACCTTTTTTGCAATTTAAGTTCCAAATATCAGTGAATATTGATCAGAATTTAACAAATGAAGGCTCATAGAAAGGTAGTTATTTGAATATTTGAATTGTGTACTGGGCTATATGACATTTTCTCTTAAGGTCGCACATTATATATATATATATATATATATATATATATATATATATATATATATATATATATAATGTATGGTGGCTTCCTTCACTCTTGACAGACTATGTAAAGGTGCCTGTGTGTGGAATTGCACAATCTCAAATTACACATCTCCTGAGTAGATATTGTTAAATACCAGTGACGTGAAGGTTCAGGATGACTGGAAATAATACCAAGATAAGCGGAGAGCACATACAGTGCCTAGAATTCCCAAATGGTCACCCATCTGGTACTAGTCAGGCTCAGCGTTGCTTAAATTTGGTGATCTGACGAGAACCAGTCTATCAACGTGATTATGCCATACATATATACATATACACAAACATATACATACATATATATCTACATATATACACATGTATACATACATATATATATATTTGAATATGTACATATACATATATATACATAGATATATATTAGTGGCCTGGCAAAGCCACAGGGGAGACAATCAAAGCAGCAAAACTGAAGCTGGCCTGCAAGACACTATATATAAAATGTAGGCAAATTTGGGCATATTTTATTAGTTTGAAAATATAGGGTTCTTTTTATCAATTGTCATAACATTTTAACCATAGAACAGTATTATAATCTTCAAAAAGCCTGAAAATTTTCATGTAGTTTCGTCCCATAGAATCAAATACATGATCATTTTACTACTCAGTTTGGCTATGAGTATAGATATATCTATATATAGATATGCCATCTTTTTGGCAATTTTATAAGTACGAATCTCACCAACTCTGGATCAGAATTTAACAAATGAAGGCTCATTGGAAAGGTAATGACCTGAATTGTATAGTGGGCTATGTGATATTTACCCCTAAGGTCGCACATTAAGGGGATTATTCATCATCCAGAGACTATTTTTGGCACTTTTTTACAACCATAAAATGTTTCAATTATAGTCATTTGTTTTCTGAGTTTTGCATATGAATTACAAAATATCTGATATTTCTCCAAAACCTCTGACCTTGATGGAGGGGAAACTAAAACTTGCTGTTATGGTTTCAAATGATCTGAAATAACATCAAGGGGAGACTTGATTCCAAATATATGTCATATGTTATATCTCTCCTCTTTGGTTTTCACAAATTTCACAGTGTATAAAGATTATTTGATACTAGTGATATTCATGATCGTACCCTATTCCCAAAAGAGGAGAGGTATAACACATGAAAAATATTTGGAATCAAGTCTCCCCTTGCTGTGATTTCAGATCATTTGAAGCCATAGCAGTAAGTTTTAATCTCCCCTCCCCATTAAAGGTATTATAATAGCAATTATTTGAAAATACATCATTTGAAATCAAAATTAAAAACTCTGCAAGAACTTCTTTCTGAGCCTTATATATATATATATATATACACACACACACACACACATATATATATATATATATATATATATATATATATATATATATATATATATATATATATATATATCATATATTATATATATATATAATGTATATATATATCATATATTATATATATATAATGTATATATATATAATGCATATATATATAATGTATATATATATATAATGTATATATATATAATGTATATATATATAATGTATATATATATATATATAATGTATATATATATATAATGCATATATATAATGCATATATATATAATGTATATATATATATAATGTATATATAATGTATATATATATAATGCATATATATATATATATATAATGTATATATATATAATGTATATATATATATATAATGTATATATATAATGTATATATATATATAATGTATATATATATATATAATGCATATATAATGTGTATATATATATATACAATGTATATATATATATATATATAATGTATATATATAATGTATATAATGTATATATATATATAATGTATATATATATAATGTATATATATATATAATGTATATATATATATATATATATATATATATATATATATTTTAAATACATGCATATATATACACACACATATATATATATACACACGAAGAAATACACAAGAAACTCGAGTCTTGGACTTCCGGTTCTTTGACTGTCATGGCTCTTGTGAGCTGCGACGTTGTTTGGCTGTGGAATTTATTATATACAATCTCTCACATTCTGAAATCATATATATATATATATATATATATATATATATATATATATATATATAGTACGACTCAGTCCCTATGGATAATAATATAATATAATATAGTATAATATAATATAAAACCAAATTTCAATTCTAGGAGCTCCTCTTCACTCCCGTTGACATAGCTCGTGGTCAATAAAATCTTCGGCAATCAGCCAAACAACACAAATCAAGGCCCTTTGCCTTAACAACATGGACAAATCATCGTCTCTGGTTTCTTTCAATCGGTGGCACCAAACCCTTCAACATCCCAGGCCTTACATCCTCTGTCATTATCGACATTCAATCATACTACTAATATTAGGGGAACAGAAAAGAAAACCCCTTCTACAGTTTTTCTGGTAGTTAGCACTCTAATTTCCAAGATACCCTTTAACATACAGTTTCACTCGAACTTCACCAGATCTGGGGGACCATGACCATCTGACCAGAGTCATGGAAAAAAAAAGGTTCCACACCTTAACTAACCTAACAATTTGCATCATCCCTACGGTGCCTAGCAGATCCTTAACTAGCGACAGTGTATCATGTGACAATTTCATCCTCTGTCGGGGTGTCGAGAAAACCAGAATCAAGGAACCCCCCTTTCATACAACTCTAAAAGCCCTAGCTAGGTATCTTGATCTATCACTTTTCTTATGGAAGAACTTAATTAGTCAAAACGGCGGCCCTTCATTTATTTTTTTTATACACTTCATCCCACTCGAGTAACTGTATCGTGATGGATTTAACCGCCACGCAAACTTGTTTAGGGATCCTTCAGCTCTAAAAATTGATCCTTCAGCCAATTCGCTGTGAAGCACACGTTGAAGGAATAAGTCTGCTTTGTTGGCTGTGTGGAGCAATCAGAGTTCTGGCTGGTAACCGCAGCTAGCCTCTCTGGAAACACAAAACACAGGTCCCCAATGCGAGGAGCTTCTCGCTCCCCATCGACACTAATCATTGTCAATAGAATCTTGAAATAATAAAAAAAAAAAAAAAAACAATGGATGAATCATCGCAAATCACTCTGAAAACGTAAAATAAATTTTGCTGATCGTTACAAAATCCTATTTTCAATTTTAACCTATTTTCGATATTTTCTAAAGTCATCCACTCTTTTCGATTGACTAGCCTTAATTTAAACCTTCGCTACTTCTGGTTTGCCGATCGACGCAACGGCAAAGACGTCACATTGTTTTTTGTTTTTTTTATTATTATTATTTTTCACATTCTTTTTCTCATTCGCAGTATGGGTTCGAGTCTGCCTTCCTACTACCACTATTTTTTTTCTCAACACAAACCTCCAAACTCCAGGGCAACGCCGGGCATCCAGGTTAGTGAATGTCTAAGTTCAGTAATAATAACAATGTCTTTTTGCGTTTTGCAATATCTTCTGATAAATTTGAAGGCATTACATTGGCAAAGCTTATTGTATAATAATTGTATTGCTGTGATTTCCTGGATTTTAATCCAAGAGAACACCGGTCTTCAAAATAGTGATTAATATCAACTGCGTTTATATTATTGTATAATGGTCTTTATTTATATACATTTTATTGGCTACACAAGGGCATGCATGTTTCAGTTATGATTTGATTCGAAATCCAGCGTAAATATGCCATTAGTATTTTGAAACCAGTTGAGAATAGTGGCCTGATGACGCTGTATTTCGATAGAAATCACATATAAAAAGTGTATGCAGATATGTAACCACTTCAGTCCAGCGCGGCCGCAGCCAAGATTGAACTCACTACACGAGTTTGTAGTATAATTCAAATCTTGTCGGTAGCTGAATACTTAATACTTTGCCAGGGCTATCAAGGGATTGTGAAGCCATCACTAGACTGGATGCCTACCATGGCTTAAGAGAGTCCCATCTACCCTCGAGAGAAAGATAGACTGCGACAGTTTCTCAACCTGGTATTTTACCTTGTGGTACATACCGTGCCTTGCCTTCCAAAATAGTCACCCATCTGGCGATCTGGCGAAAACCGGTGTGTCAGCATGATTGTGCCATATTTTAATGTTTCTGACAAAGGAGGGAAATTGCTGTTTTGGAGGTCGGAATATATCCATCTGACACGTATCGTTGGCTACTATCTATTTATTTTTTTTTTTTTTTTAGCCACTAATATTTGTAAAATTAAGAAAATCATATTAAATATATTTATTTTAGCAAATAACGGATTTGTATTAAACATTTTAAAATCATGTTATTAGTTTAATATGCTATATTATGATTTCATCGGATATATTTGCAATGGCACTTTTTGCAGTGCTTTAATAAATAAAAAAAATAGCTCCAGGTAGTTTTAATTCTTTTTTCAATTTGTTTCAGAATATTTTATTTTCATATTACGAAAAAAAAAAGGGGGGGGGGCGATTTCAACGATTTCGATGACAATAAAAGTATTGCAGGGTGGAAAATTTGTTGATTCTCACTCAGTCCAGGACAGCATTAGGTTTCCCTGATAGTACGATGGACTCTCCCGTCGATTTCGACGTATAAGCTCCCCCCCCCACAACACCTAAGTTACTCGGAAATCCACACAGATGATCTTTTTACAGTGGTGAAGGCTTTGTGTAGAACCAACCACACCGTTTCGTATAACTGCTAACCTTTATTAGTGCAAATGACTGCCACAAGACAGAGTATACAGTAGACCGCAAGTTTTTACATCAGAGTTTCCTTCTCCTATATACATGTCTTAATGAAGACTGGGGGGTGCATCTCTCCCAGTGAATTAATGTGCCTCCACATACCAACCTGAAAATTTCTACGACTCTGCGCAGTACAAAGAGCACCTAGCTTTCCCAAATGGTCACCAATATGGTACTAGCCAATGGTAGTTGGTTGGTTGGTTGGTTGGTTGTTTTTGTTTTACGGCATATCAACCCTTTTCGGGTTATTTCATGCCGAATCCAAAGATTTTGAAGAAAATTTTTTTTAATAGAATATATTTGTTGTTTTCACGTCGGTTTCTATTCAACCCATAGTTCGGACCCTAACAGGTACTACCACTCCGGATCAGAGTGGACCTGGGAGCAATGGTAATTAAAGGGTGGCTCCACACTCCCCAAAGGGATAGTTAAGCCGGTGCTTTCTCTCAATTTTAATGCTACAGTTTTTCATTCAAGCAAACATTATTAATATTGACAGAAAGCACCTGCTTAAATATACCTTTATATTTTTTCGATTTTTTTCATAATTTGTATTAAAATATAAAAAAATTATATAAGTTCCATATGTATCAGGAACGTTTTCGATTTTTCGTCGACTCATCATCAGGTTGAATATAGAAACAATGTGTAATGAAAGGGAGTAAAAGATTTTCGTCAATTAAGGAAGTAAAAAGTGGACTTGGTTTTACTTTTGGAATTCTCATAACTTTCGCTTCTCTGACTTTGTCATTCAATC
>NC_136504.1:44818407-44953407 GCF_053919585.1 Euprymna scolopes
CATACAAATGTTAAAATATTCTTCAGTTTAGGGATTGAGTTATGTTTAAAAACAAAACCTCCATTTTAATTGTACTAATTCGCTGTAATTTGCAATTAACCCACCGAGTAACCAATCACTTACTACGTTTCTGTCCATCACTCTCGTTCTCTCTCACTGTATGTTATTTGGTTTCCTCCCTAGTTTTATACGATATCTATTACTCTCGCTTTCGTCTCTCTCTCTCTCTCTCTCTCTCTCTCTCTCTCTCTCTCTCTCTCTCTCTCTCTCTATTTATTTACAGTCAGCAGTAATAAAAAAAAGGAAAATATAATATTTTTAGAATAGTCCAGTATGAACCAAACAGAATACCAGCACAAGTAGTGATTCTGTTTAACATAGCTGGAGCGTGAAACACATATGAGGAAAGGGGAATATATTGAGCTGAAAGAGATTAACTTTGGATTTTGTCTTTATTTTGAAAAAAAAAAAAAAATTAACTGCCTTTACAATCTCGCCTTTTCAAGATCCAAACAATCTAACCAAAGCTCAATTGTGTTTGGTTGCTTTGTTTCAGGTTATTTAATGTCGAATCCAGTTATTTTGGAAATAGTATTCATGTTGCATCCAGTTTTGTTGGAGGTTTTATTTTTCAAGCTCTTTGTATCTTCAGTCGCTAGTTTGTAGTGTTTGGTTGGGTTGTTTTATAGTGGATTTTATCGCTTTTGTTCCCAGCCATGCAGAACATGAATGAGTTTTGCAATGGGAGAGAAAAAAGGGAAAAGGGTTACAATATTAATGTTTGGTACATTTTAAGTTAGGAAACCAGTCAGGAAGTGGGGGAGGAGGGATAGAAAGAGAAAGGGAAAATGGGAAGAATGAAAAGGAGGGTTGTTTTTTTTTTTTGTTTTTTGTTTTTTTTGGGGGGGGGTCAGAATATAATTAAGTTTTGCAAAAAGAAGTAGAAAAACAAAAAAGCATCAATGTCAGGTGCATTTCACCTCAGGAAGCCAATATCTTCAGACAGCCTGATCTGGTAGCACCAGATGATCCAACGAATCCCATTTTTTTCCTATGAATCCATAAATCTCTTTCATAAATCCAGAGTCTTCTGGACAATGCCCCTAGTTTATTAATACTAAAAATAACAACAATGATGACAATACATAGGCATATACGAGTGCCATTCTAAAAATAAAACCTTTTTTTTTTTTTTTTTTTTTAACTCATGTTCCCCCCTTACAAAGCATATCGCCACTTCGACGTAAGGGGCTACTATTTGGGGCCATGTCTAGGAAAGATTAACAAGATATTTGTTTACGTTACATTTAAATTTTTGCATATCAGTACAACCAGGGAAGCAGGCAGCAGGAAGGGAATTCCAAAGTCTAGCTATTCAAGGAAAGAAACTATTAGAATAGAAAGCTTTCTGGCATTTAGGGACAACAACAATGAAAGGGTAAGATCTTATTGCTAAGCGGGTTTGTCGGGGATATGTACGTCAAGGGGTACAAATGAAACAAGTTCATCAGAACACATTCCATTAAAATATTTGTAACTCAAAAAGTTGAAGAGTGGGAGTCTTACCATTAAAATGAGCAACTTTTTGTACTTCAGAATTTATTTTTCTACATAATCATCGCCATTTTTGATGCAATTTTGCCAGGAATTCAATGACGCATCTCTGCTTCTGATGCACGTCCATGTCAGGAGTTGCTTTTTTAGAGTCTCACACCGTCAACATTTGCAACAGAGAAATAAAACTTGCCGGTCATGAATGCATAAGTTCAGTCATCATAACAATGTAATTTGAAATCTACTCTGATCCGTTCAGGTGGAATAAAAATAGGCATTACTTTTGAAAGGCCCTCTCGTAATATAAAAACTATTGAGAAGCCTGCTGAACAAGGAATGAATATTAAGATATGATATGACAATGTCATTGATTGAACGGTTTAATGTTATTGGACTACTTTAGTGTTCAGTTCTAACCGGGGATTTTTGTTCGGCCCTCAAAGTCACCACTGTGTAGGTAATTTGTTCTTTGTCAGTCTGAGGTGCATGTTTTTGTGTCCTGTGCAGTTCTAGGAGGTCCACTTTCTCAGGTTTTGTCGTCTTATCCTTTGTGAAGGGGATGGTTTGTTGCTACTCACCTGGAGCGCCCCTACCAGGGAATGCTGATGGGGCTACCCTGGCATTTTTTTAAAGGTTAAATTGATCTTTCTCTAGGGCGCTCCAATCTTATGTCACATCTTCCTGCAGTGGGAAAGTGACAAACATCAAATTCAAAATCGACTTTGAAATCTAGCAAAATTGATCTCTTCCATTCCTTACAGTACATTTCTCACAGAAAAGATGCTACTAGTCTCTCTCTGCTTTATAGTTATTTCCATGAATGATGTTCGATTGAGCTCAGATTTCTGATTTCTACTTGTCAGACATTCACAGCCAGAACTCGTCTTCCTACTTCAACTAAGTAAAACCTTTCTTTCCATCTTAGTATGCCCAGCGTCAGGCGAAATTTCCATAAACAAAGCCTCCTCGCAAAAGCTTCTCGTCTATGGAACACATTGCCGCTGGACTGCTTCTTCGCGAATTACAGCTTAGTCATTTTTAAAGCCAATGTTTGGAGAACTATCTACGCGAATATTCGAACTTTATTCTGAGAATCATTTCATCTCATTAACCATTGTCTTTCTGTAACTTTATCGCGTTAGCATTTGGGGCGTGGCATAAGCATGACGTCACGGACTCAAATATATATATATATATATATATATATATATATATATCCTAGCTTGAGGTAGTTGCCTGTCTAGCCACACTGATGAGCTGTGAAATAGCGAAACAGTACTGTATGTGATGACTATATATATATATATATATATATATATATATATATATATATATACATTATAATAATAAATCAGTATTACTGCTTGTTTGTTTACTCACAATGACGTCATAACATAATATATATGTGTTATGACGTCATGAGGTGGGGCAAAAAAAGTAGATTCTCGGGGCAACGCCGGGCTGCCTGTTAGTATATATATATATATATATATATATATATATATATATATATATATATATATATATATATGTGTGTGTGTGTGTGTGTGTGTGTGTGTGTTTTAGTAAAATATGTTTTTAGAAGCTCAATGTATATTAAACATAGCAACAGAGCATATATAAACGAATAACAGCAAAGTTACATTCCAAGATCCAAATATTTATTTTTCACGCAAAGACAGTACATTTTTTTTTATAGATCCGTTTCTTTATGCAGAAACAAACGGTTATTATTATCTCAATAGTGTCTCTTTTCATGCATATACTCTTTAGAAAAAATAGAACTTCTTTGCTTAGAGCTGTTTTGGATGAAAAATAAATATTTGGATCATGAAATGTAACTATATATATATATATATATATATATATATATATATATATATATATATATATATATATATATATATTGGGATTAATATCGAGAAAGGGGGTCAGCAGAGCAAGGAAACAAAAGAGAGGAGAAGGAGAAGAAAAAGAAGAATTGAAACCGCCACTAGCAGGTTGGCCAGTGAAGGTCTGCGAACGCGAAAGTCTGCTCTCTCTCTCTCTCTCTCTCTCTCTCTCTCTCTCTCTCTCTCTCTCTCTCTCTCTCTCTCTCTCTCTCCATACTCCTAAGAAAAGTCAAACTTTGTAAAACTGGTACGCTGTACTAATAACTAGCAACAGCTTTAGTTACGTGAAATGAAAAAAGAACAGTTTTATCGACGTCATCATTTTCCTTTGTGACCGAGTCTGTGGGAACATGATGAGAATTAGCAGCGAACCGGATGTTAACGCATCCACCATGAGAGACAAAATGAAAAATCGTCTTTTGCACATGGCTCCACGCATCACTCCCGCTTGGGAAGAAAAAAAATAAGATGACCACAAAATAATTATCGACCAATGGCAGAGCTCCGCGCCTAAAATAAACACCTCAAATATCACAGTCGCTGGGAGCCGGTTTGCCACTATAAAATGAGGGGACCGAAAGGAGGGGGAAGAAGAAATTCGCCCTGCCGCGTCAGTGAACGCACGGACGGATTCTCCCACCCGACCTTGAGAGATGAAGAAGAAAAAGAAATAAGGCACCAGTAAACGTAAGCCGACTACGCTCTCATGTTATGGGCTAAACGCCTTCAATTCTAAACAATGCCTAATTCACACAAACCAAAGAAGAGAGGAGAAAAAAGAAGACGAAGACGTCGGGCTGCTAGCTGCTGATGAAAAAGTCACTCGCTTTTCAGTTGCACGCCAGAACACGCATCACCGACAGCAGGATACTGGCCTACCCTAACCCACGCCATCGTCCAAAAGATAAGTTACATTTTACGAACATTCATTCCTTGTCAATTCATACATACCTACAAACATTTTACGAACATTCATTCCTTGTCAATTCATACATACCTACAAACATTTTACGAACATTCATCTCCTTTGTTAAATCACATTCCATCCTACGAACACTTTGCCTCTCCTAATACAAATTGTTGGTAGTAAATAAAGTCGGTTCTCAACCTTCAATATTCGTCTGTCTTTAATTATATGGAGTCAGAATCTACATACTTCCAACGTTATTCATTTCATGTATTCTTGGTTGTGACGTCTATGGCATCCTTTCCTCCCCCTAATTCTTTCATAAAAACTGAGGCCATAAATGAGCGGAAGCGATACGTGGAGCTATGCGCAAAAGACGATTTTTCATTTTGTCTCTCATGGTGGATGCGTTAACATCCGGTTCGCTGCTAATTCTCATCATGTTCCCACAAGTTCACAGATAACGTGTTGGATCTGTTAGAGAGAAATAGACGACTACGTTACATTTTAATGATGTCTGGTCTTCATTTTTTTTTTTTTTAATAAGAAATGATGAAACGTATATTTTACGTTTCGACCATCCATAGCTAAACAAAAAAGATTTAATTTTCATCATAAATGATTGGACAGAGATGTTTCTGACAAATAGAAGTGGAGGAGGGGGACACTTAAGAGCCAGAAGTAATTTAAAAGGAAGGGCAAAACTCAAGTAGCGAATGTGAAAAAATCTATTAAATAAAACTCACTATGTCTCTGCGTGTGTGTATCTGCCTGTCTCCATTTTTTCAAAGTGCATCTCCACCGAGATGCAAGGTCGCAGAGCGGCGAGAGGCCAGTCAAATGATTGCATTTTTTTTTTTTAAACAATTCACTTCTTGTAAGTAAAATAGAAAAATACTCGAGCTGAGATCGAAACCGAAACCTAAATACAGTGAGTCAAATACGATAACCATTAGGTCAGCTTGACACGTTCTGTAAAAAAGTGTTTTCAAACCTACTTATTCTTAATATAAGTAATTTGTCACGTGAACTATTAAATAGTTGACAAAATAAAAAAAAAATTTGATGACGCCCCCACGTACATTTGTTTCAATTCTGACTCCTTAGCAGCCCTTGTTTTCGGATGATAACCGATTAAAAAGTATTCTACATGCCTGAATACTCTATTACCAAATTTCAAGTGCGTAGATTAAAAATTCGTTAAGTATATAGGTTGAGAAGTGTCCTCACACAATCACATTCTCATTTTTATAGATATATAGTTAGATGTCAAAGAGAAAGTAAAAAAAAAAAAGACAATGTTCTATAGATAACTCAACTGTGCAAAACTAGATCCGTTGTTATTATCTTAGCCGCGTTGAATACAGGAAATAAAACTTGTTATAAATTCATTGAAAAATTTTTTATAATTTATTTAGAGCAAACAAATTGATATACATATATGATGATGGACTCTCCCGTCGATTTCGACGGATGAGCTTCCGCCACAACAACTAAGTTGCTCGGAAATGTACATAGACGATTTATTTCTAGTGATGGGGGCTTTATGTATAATCAACCATACCGTTTGGTACTACTGCTAACCTTTATCGGTGCAGATGACTGCCACAGGACAGAGTATACAGTAGACTGCAGGTTTTTGCATCAGAGTTTCTTTCTCCTAGATGCATGTCTTAACGAAGACTGGGAGGTGCTTCTCTACCAGTGAATTAATGAGCCCCTAGATACCAACCTGGAAATTTCTACAACTCGGCACGGTACATACAACGCCTAGCCTTCCCAAACGGTCACCCATCTGGTACTGGCCAGGCTCAACTTCGCTGATCTTACGAGAACCGGTGTGTCATGTGATTGTGCCATTTAGTAGTCCGGCGAGGTTAGCCGCATGGTAGAGGTTTAGGCTTCTTATCACGAGGTGCCGATTTCGAATCTCGCTAGATTCAGCCACTCTGATAAGTCGTGGACGACGAAACACGTGTCAGTGGATAATTATATTTTAAAAAATAATATATATGGCGCTCCCCATTAAAGGGGGTACCAGATTGGTCACTGGGAAAATTATTCCCAACAAGTATTTAGGTAAAAATGCACTTTCGTATAAATACTTGAATTCATTCAAGAAAGTATCGCTAACAAAAACAAATAAAAAAAACATCTACGTAAAAGTGATACATTTAGTAGTCCGGCGAGGCTAGACGCGTGGTAGAGGTTTAGGCTTCTTATCACGAGGTGCCGATTTCGAATCTCACTAGATTCATCCACTCTGATGAGTCGTGGACGACGAAACACGTGTCAGTGGATAATTATATTTTAAAAAATAATATATATATATATATATATATATATATATATATTAAGTAAAGTGATTTTCAATTTAAAAATTTTTTAAATTTAAAAATCAAATTTAATTAAATTAAAAATCAGTTTCATAAGAAGGAACAACAACAAAGTCAATTATCTGTACGATCGTTTCGGAAATCCGTGCTTTTTATTTGTGGTATACATGAAGTTATGTAGAACAATTATATATAGTTTTTTTGGTAAGCACGGTCTCCTCATCAGCAAATTTAGGAGGATTTTTATTGAATTTAAAAGACACCATAAATAAACCTAGCATTAAAAGTAAGGCAGATGAATCTGAAAAAATTGAAATAAAAGGTTTGGATTTAAAATTTATAAGAAAATTAATATAGGTTATAGATAGAAATGAGTAGAAAAAATATATATTTTTGAATTTACATAATAAATTTGATTTAAAAAATATATAGAGATAGTTACCTTTTAGTTTTTCTTTTTTTGAAATCAGGAACTGTGTTTAAAGTAGTCATTTAGATGTTTGCTATAGCTTTTTATTTTATTGAATGATAAATTTTAAAAGGGTGACGCTCGTGCAGTAAATTGTTTCCGTTAGCGTATTTTGATTTAAAGACGCTACAGTTAATATATATAGAGAGAGTATTTATTTTGCAAGTTTTTAAGGGGAGATAATTGTCATGTATTATTGACTTTATTTATTATTTGATTTACGGGTCTAAGGGAGGTAATTGGTCTAACTTAATTTATTTAAAAAAAAAATTGTAATCTATTTTTACTAATGAGTAATTTTTAATGATTTAAGGTGGTTTATATTTATTAAATTTAAACCAACGTTTATGATTACATGTCAGAAGCTCGTGTCTTGAATTTACTAGTTTGGTTTTATTTTTTAAAATATGAAGATATAAAAAATACAACCAAACTAGTAAAAATAGATTACAATTTTTTTTTTTTAAATAAATTAAGTTAGACCAATTACCTCCCTTAGACCCGTAAATCAAATAATAAATAAAGTCAATAATACATGACAATTATCTCCCCTTAAAAACTTGCAAAATAAATACTCTCTCTATATATATTAACTGTAGCGTCTTTAAATCAAAATACGCTAACGGAAACAATTTACTGCACGAGCGTCACCCTTTTAAAATTCATCATTCAATAAAATAAAAAGCTATAGCAAACATCTAAATGACTACTTTAAACACAGTTCCTGATTTCAAAAAAAGAAAAACTAAAAGGTAACTATCTCTATATATTTTTTAAATCAAATTTATTATGTAAATTCAAAAATATATATTTTTTCTACTCATTTCTATCTATAACCTATATTAATTTTCTTATAAATTTTAAATCCAAACCTTTTATTTCAATTTTTTCAGATTCATCTGCCTTACTTTTAATGCTAGGTTTATTTATGGTGTCTTTTAAATTCAATAAAAATCCTCCTAAATTTGCTGATGAGGAGACCGTGCTTACCAAAAAAAACTATATATAATTGTTCTACATAACTTCATGTATACCACAAATAAAAAGCACGGATTTCCGAAACGATCGTACAGATAATTGACTTTGTTGTTGTTCCTTCTTATGAAACTGATTTTTAATTTAATTAAAATTTGATTTTTAAATTAAAAAATTTTTTTTTAATTTTTAAATTGAAAATCACTTTACTTAATATTGAATTAGCTCTAGGACATTTAACTATCGAGCTTATTATATATCTAAATTACAACGAGCATTTCCTGTATTTTAATTAAACTAGTAATTTCACTGTTACATTAAAATACCCTTAGCTCTTTAGACTATTATTCTAATCTCCTTTAAATTTATATATATATATATATATATATATATATGTGTGTGTGTGTGTGTGTGTGTGTGTGTGTGTGTGTGTGTGTGTGTGTTTTATTTTTTTTATTACCGTTTTATCTGTTTGGTTACATATGTTTCAAATTTTGGACCATGTTTACGATCCAGCAGCCTCGTCAAACCTTACAGAAATGGTTGTTAGTATTTGGAAGAAGTGTTTTAGAAGAACCTCCCCACTTTTTTTTCTCTCGTATTTCTTCTAAAACACTTCTTCCAAATACTAACAACCAGGTTTGACGAGTCTGTTGGATCGTAAACATGCTCCAACATCCGAAACATATGTAACCAAACAGATAAAACGGTAATAAAAAAAATAAAACACATATTTGCTCTGCAATAGTATTGAGCACTCTCTTCATGTTTTTACTAATTACCAGTTTTACCATATATATATATATATATATATATATATATTAGAGAGAAAGCGAGAGAGAGAGAGATTAAAATATAACAGGTAGAGATAGATTTTTAAAAATAGGAGATTGCGTATCGACGATAAAAAAATTATTTTAGTTTTTTACGAAAATCGCTCCAGGCAAAGCATGAAGTTACTTAATGTAAGGAACTTTTAAACAAATTTTAAATACTATTTCAAAGGCAAAAACTTGCCAACGATAAGTGTTAGATCGAATAGGCTGTGATCCTAAAAACAGCCATTCTTCCCTCTTTGTCAGAAACATTGCTCGTGGAATGTGAGGACTAACGGACAAAATAAGGAAAGCGATGAATTATGACAAACTGAACGTTTTGGAGTTGAAATCTATTTAGTATTACGTATTAATAGGAAGAAAAAAAAACATTTTAACATTTATGTACTTCGCCTTATTAGCAATATGGCGTCATGGGCAATAAAAAAAGACTTGAACGGAAGCGATGTGTAATGAAATAAAGTACAGTATTTTAGTGAATAATAAAAATAATTTATTTCATACCAGTTGGTAAAAGATAATAGTCCGGAATATGAAAAGAAAACAATGACGGACTGAAGTGAAGAAAGTAACCGAAGAAAAGGAATTTCCTGTGAATTATGGAAGAGTGGTAGAGTATATTTATTAATAAGTGAAAGTAACGCCCAGTTCCTCTAATCTCTTCTTCTCTTCTCTTCTTCTTCTCTTCTCTTCTCTTCTATTCTATCTATCTTCTTCTTCTTCTTCTTCTTCTTCTTCTTCTATATATATATATATATATATATATATATATATATATATATATTATATATATATATAAATAAAATGAACTCATTTTTTCCCGTCTGATTTTGACATTAATAGGATTAAAAATCAAGATATTTCATGCAAATATAATATGCACAAACGGCAGAACAATATCTGAGGTGTGTTATAGGCTTATTATTTCTCAAATTCCTCGATAATCTTAGATTTCTATACTTTTTCTGCTGAGAAGTCACGGCCAAAATCGGTTAAGATCAATGGAAGTGGTAAAATATTTTCTCTCTAATAAATTCCTCCTCCCCCTGCCACCACTTAACACCGTTTGGGGATCGTTCACAAGGAACAGTTGAGAAGAGGACACCGGTTTGGCTTCGTAGTTCTTTCATGTGAAGTTATTTAAAATCACTAAACTAAGCTGCAGTGCTCTGTGGCGTAGTGGTTAGCGTGCTGGACAATTCACATTTTCACGTTCGCGCCGACCTACCGTAGTCGTTTTGTTTTGTTTTTTTTCCTACACAACTGGAATGGACTTTTCTTGGTGGCCGAACTGTTAACGTTGCAGATGTTTTTTTTTTTTGTTTTTTTTTTTGTTTTTTTTTTTCACACTTTATTTTCCTACTTTTACTCATGACTCCGGGTTTGATCCTTCCTACTTACCTACCATAACATTTTTAACCCCCCCCCCCCGTCCCGGAAACAAACACTCGGGCAACGCCAGGTACCCCCGCTAGTTACTAATATTATCTGAGGGTCATATATGTTGGGATTAACGTTGGAAATGTTTAAATCGAACGAAAGTGACTAATTTCCGGAAACACACACATAAGTTATCAAAGTCTTTCTTAGGCGGGGGGGGGTAGTTTTCTATAAATATAAAAGCGAAATGTATGTATGTATCTGTGTGTGTTCGCTTTTTCTGTATGTCTACAAAAGGCTTTTTTCAGAGAAGCGGTCGGTCGGTCGGTTCACAACTATTTAAAACTTTTTATATCACATATAAATCGTAATATCTCAGTTAACAACGAAGCTCGCCTGTCTATTTAATTTGCTCGATTTCGGGAAGATAAATATTCAACATTTGTCGCTCACCGCATGTTGGTTAGTCTTTTTCCTATAACATCTTCGGGGGGGGAAGCGTTCCGCAGTAAATGAAATACTATCCCGCAGTCAAACTTGACCTCATTAACTCATTAAAACGGGCACCTGCCAAATCCAAGTAATTAAATAAATTCAAACGTGTTTCCGTTAGCATCTCGCGGTTGGGCAATGGTTAACGTCGCAAGTTTTGTTGTTGTTGTTTTTTTTTTGTTTTTTTTTTCACGCTTTAATTTACAACTTTACCTCAACGGTTCGGGTTCGAGCCTCATACTTACTTTTTTCACACCCCCCACACACACACACTTCCAAACACCCGGGCAACGCCGGGTACCCCTCACTAGTATTATATAAAAGAAGAATAGATAGAATGTAGCAATTAAGACGGTACGAAAGCAAGGAAAACACTTCTCCAAATTCGTTTTGAAGGAATGCGTACTTGGATATAACGTTTAAATAAGAAACCGTATGACAATTCAGCCAATTATTAAACGGAAAGTCGCTTAAGGCTCAGTAATCTATTCCTTATAGATATCAAGACAAAACAGTATAATAAATGTGGTCTTTACTCACTAGTAATGTTTTTAAAAATAAACTTTGAATGGTGGCGTATTCATGTATACGTTCGCTAGTTAAAATTAATTAATGATATTTTCTAAGTAATAATGGTTCAAATGTTGGTTAATTCCTATTTCAGACACCTAAATTATTCAGAATGCAATTAGTTTCAGCATTATTCTTAAACAACTTATTTTTACTTTAACACTGTTTTAGTAAAAGTAAAACGCCAATAAAAACGCGATCGTAAAAATATAGTCGGCATCTTTATAAACGAGTAACTAAGGGATATATAGAAATGAGACAACGAAATGGAGTTTCATTCTATATTAATAAACAACTTTATTTGTTATCTTCGTTAGTAGAAGAGAGAAACGGGTTAGTAGGTTGAAGTGTTGTTGTGTGAAGATAGAATTAATATCATGTCGGCTGGTTGAAGGAGAGAATCGTCAGTTCCGTTTACACGTGTTTATAGCTAGTAGCTGTCCATACGAAGGAAGCCGGCTAAAGGAGAAAGAAAGGGCAAAGTCTTCAGTGTATTAATGTGTTGGCGTGGGTGTGTGTCGGTGTATGTTCTTTAGCAGGATAAAGAATGTTCGTTTGGGTATCGCACATGGAAATAAATGGCGGTCAGAAGAGAGCCATTGTTAACTTATAGTACTCACGTTCGGCCGCGGGGGGGGGCGAAGCCCCCCGGCAATGTGTACTGCTTTGCAGAGCAGCGAGAAAGAGAGCAAGAGGGTTTCAAATTTTGCCTTTTATGTACTCGGTCACGTGATAGAGAGCTGGCTTGTGATTGGACAAGCCATGAGGAAATGGATTTCAAATCTCGAATCGTAAGAGTTAGTTCCTGCCTGTGATGTAGCGAGTGTCGGCTGCTACAGATAATTCAAGTTCATATGTAGGAACAGAATAGTTAACAAAGCCCCTTCCTCCTGTTAAGATTGGGTTTCTAAACAATATCGTTATTCATTTATTTATTGCGGACTATTATCCTCATCTTTTGGTTGTTGTTTCACGACGTTTCAGCCAACTGTTCCTCTGGCCTTCGTCAGGTGGCTGAAACGTCGTGAAACAACAACTAAAAAGATGAGGATAATAGTCCGCAATAAATAAATGAATAAATAATGCTCATCTCGATAAACATTCCAATTAATTAAATAAAATATCGTTATTACTTAGAAACTCCTTCTTAATATGAGGAGATCGAGGGAGTCGTTGTTAACTATTCTGTACCTTGATCTAATTTCATAAATTTCTAGATAAAGTTATTCACTTGAGTTATCGTCCAGTCCATTATTCGTTAGGCTTCTTTTCCACTATGGTGACTATGTTTGACCGGCCTAGTTTTTATTTCAGCGTTTCTTCACGTGTACGAACGACTAGTTATAACATTTTTGTTTGTTTGTTTGTTTGTTTGTTTGTTTGTTTGTTTGTGTGTTTGTTCTTAATAAAACATGATTTATGTAAAAATAAGTTGTCTGGGAGCAAATTTAAATTCCGAAAACCGATCGAAACCACGGCCCTCTGTAAATTCCCCCAGTAATAATCATTTGCGTGACTGAAATAGGAATTAACCAAAATTCTGCAAATTGTTGAAAAAAAAAAAAAAAGATCAGTGTTGCTAGTTGCTGATTGTTAAAAACGTTGGTATTTTTTATCACCTGCCCCAGCGTAGTATAAACATCCCAACCTCCCCATGTTAAGAACGGCTTTCAGAATAAACACTCCAAATTAAGAACGGCTTTCGATGTTGGGGGGTGGTGTTTATTCCGAAACCCGTTCTTAACATGGGGAGGTATAATACGTTAGGGGCACGTCATAAAAATTCACCAAAACGTTTATGACACTATTATACAAATGTCATATCGACAGGTGTCCGAACATTCAATTATTTCCTTTAAAAAGTATGGAATAAAATTAAAGAACATTTGAAATCGGTATGTTATTGTCGGCGAATGTCTGGTCGGCGCAGCACCGCAGGGCGCACAGCACTACCATATTGAAAGGTCTAGGATAGTTCGCTGTTATTGCAAACTAGCCGGCTTCCGTATTTTCAAGACAAAACATAACATTTAAAGAGATCCCCCCCACCCACGTCATGTAAACCTCGTGTAAATTTGAATTGGAATTTATAAGTTTAAGAAGGCAATACAACGCAAATGTTTTTTCGTTCTTAAACTTACAAATTCTAATAAATAGAATTTAATACCAAAATAATAAACATTCAACGTTTGCTATATACGTTTTTTTTTTTTTTTTTTTTTTTTTTTGTAAATTTAGAAATTAACGTGCTCCGCTAAATAACACCTTTTTCCTCTTCCCCTAAAAAAAAATTCTATTTGGGGACAAGAGAGAAGCAATCACGTGTGAACACTCCGAAAAACTTGGTAAAACAAAAAATAAAACAATTATTTTACTATGTAGAATAAAGGATCAGTTGTGTATATTAATTTAACGTGAAAACGATCCCTTATTTTCAATCTATTCTAGCTTTTTAGAGCAGTTAACCAAATTCTTTTACCAATTACCCTAAGTCCGACTAGCAACGTAATTGACAAAAGAAGACCCAACCTCTCCAATGAAAAATTGCGCACAGAATTCATTTCCTATAACTACCCCCCTACCCCCCCCCAAAAAAAATGGTAAGGTAAATTTTTACTACCTGCCCCAGCGCCCAGCGTATTATAAACACCCCAACCACCCCATGTTAAGAACGGCTTTCGGAATAAACACCCCAACTTCCCCTTGTTAAGAACAGCTTTCGAAGTAACCCCCCCCCAACATCGAAAGCCGTTTGTAATATGGAGACGTTGGGGTGTTTATTCCGAAAGCCGTTCTTAACATGGGGTGGTTGGGGGTGTTTATACTACACTGGGGCAGTGGGGCAGTGGGGCATGTCGTAAAAAATACCAATCGCAAACTGCAATAAAACACTAGAATGGGCCGGAAATGGGGATCATTTTACGTTAAATTTAAATGCTAAACTGGTCCTACGTTTTTAATTAATAAATAATTGCATTTTTTGTTTTGTTTTGTTTTCTTTCCGACAAGCAAGGCTGTTCTCACGTAATCACCTAAAAAAGATATAATCTAATTTGATGGGGGAGGAGCACGAGCAGTTGAGAGTGTTAATAACACAGTGTCTGTTTTCCTTCTATTTCGTGGCGACATATTTTTAATGTTTTTCGGAGCAAACGCAAATGCAACCCAGCCAGCATCCTGGGTTCGCCATATGGCATTTTCTTGCAAACCAGCACCAGATGATGTGAAAATATGACGATGGTTCGATAATATAAAAATCCAACGATGTCATAAAAAATAAAACTTACCTTTTTTTCACATATAGAAGCGAACAGGTGCGTGGGTGTTGTTTTGTTTACGTAATTTTTTTATACGGCAAATTACTTGTTAGCGAGTAATATTACTTAAGTTCGTCTGTAGAAATCGCAACCTGTTGTAGTTGTCCGTTGCGTGCTCTCTCTCTCTCTCTCTCTCTCTCTCTCTCTCTCTCTCTCTCTCTCTCTCTCGTGACACACGCGACCAGTGGGAGAGGCTGATGACAGCAAGGAACTTTTCTTTTCTTTCTATTTTATTACAGTGGTTGTTTTTGTTGTTGTCTTCGCAATAAACAAAGCGGAAAGCGAAGCACGTGTTGTTATTTCTTTCTTTCTTTCTCTTTTATGTCAAGAAAGAAAAAGAAAATGATTCAATCGTACTATAGGACCGTTGAAATAGCTCTCATATTTCGCTTGTATAAGGTGCCTTCAATAAGTTTCCAGACTTTTTGTACAGGCATTTCAAATTATCATAAATTCTTGAAAATTCAGTATGTTATTGCTAATGCTATACATCTTATGAAATGACTGACCCATTTTTATGATTTCGTGTTAAAAAAAAAAAAAATTTTAATGAACAGCTACAGCAGCTACAAATGTCTGATTGTCACAGCTGGTGAATTTCAGAAACGTGAATTTCTGAACGTGAAGAACTTTAGAAGAACGATATGCAATAAATTTCTGTTTTAAACTTGGAAAAAAATGCCACAGATACGTATGGAATGCTTCCACACTGCTTTAGGGACACTTTTCGTGGATAAAACATTAGTTATTGAGTGGTATAAGAGATTCAAGGAAGCTAGGGAGCCTGTGAGGGATGATGAGAAGTGTGAGAAGTGTAAGGAAGTCAGAACACCAGAGTTGATTGGCCAAATAAAGAATTTCATTGATAAGAACCGTCGTACGTTTATAGAAACAATAAGTGCACAATTTGATGTCCGTGTGGGAAGTGTGCACACAATTATTCGCGAGGAATTGCCCCCCCCCCCATAGTCCAGACCTTGCTCACTGTAATTTTTGGTCTTTCCTTAAGCTCAAGGAAAACCTTGGCGGCTGAAACAATTGAAGAGATGAAAGAGGTTGTGACAAGGGTCATTGACACGCTCACGCAAGAGGATTTCCATGGAACCTTCCAGAAGTTGTTGGAACGGTGCAACAAGTGCATTGCAGCCGGAGGAGATTACTTCGAAGTGGACTAGAATTTTATGTGTGTACTATCAATAAAAGTGCTCGTATGAAGGCACCTCCTATTTCGCCTCAATTTTCAATAAAATTGCCTGTTAGTTTTGAATTTTAAATTATTTCAGCCACTCAAATTGTTTATACAAGTGCAAACGTTATTTTATCATTTTTTTTTGGGGGGGGATATTCTAAAAAAAATGGTTAAGTAATCTTTTATTACATGGACACGTGGGGCAACGGATACAGGCATTGATTATATCATTAATAATAATAATAAGAAGAAGAACAACAAGAACAAGAACAAGAACAAGAAGAAAAGAAGTTATACCAAATTTCATCGTACAAATAAAACGCCAAAATGAAAACTCAACCTGAAAAATTTAGTCGCCGTCTTTATGAACAATTCGAATGATAGCTGAAGGTCATCATTTTTAGTTAAAGGACGGAGAATCATTTTATTTTATTTAGAAAATAAACTAAATTAAAAAGAAAAACATTATTTTACAATCTGAGGGCGTCGAAAATGTTTCAACAAGAACAAAATGGTAAGATAATACTTTATTCTTTTTAAAAAGAAAAAGATGTTTCCCTGTCTTTTAACTTGAAAAATATGAAAGAATAAAAAGAAGAAGAAGATATCCAGATAAACCAGCTTAGCAGCAAAATCACACCCCTTCACTGTTGAGGTCCATAAATGCCAGAAAGTTTTCTACTCTAATAGCTTCTTCCGTCAAACAGCTAGACTTTGGAATTCCCTTCCTGCTACCTGCTTCCCTAACTGTACTAATATGCAGAAGTTCAATGTAACGTTAACCAACATCTTGTTAGTCTTTCCTAGGCATGGTCCCAATTAGCAGCCTCTTACGTCCAAGTGGCCATATGCCTTGTTTGAGGGTGAAGGTGAATTAAAAAAGAGAAAAAAGAACAATGTTGAAACTTATTTCACTCTAAATAATTTGAATGATCAAAATAGTACATTAATAAAATTCTGATTTGCTTTTTACAGACTTTGTAATATAACTTGACTCAGTAAAATCTAGTAACAAGCCAGCTGGTTGGTTGGTTGTTTTTGTTTTACGGCATATCAACCCTTTTCAGGTTATTTAATGCCGAATCCAAAGATTTTAAAGAGAGATTTTTTAATAGAATATATTTGTTGTTTTCAAGTCGGTTTCTATTCAACCCATAGTTGGGACCCTAACAGGTACTACCACTCCGGGTCAGAGTGGACATGGGAGCAATGGTAATTAAAGGGTGGCTCCACACTCCCCAAAGCCCGCAAGCTGGGGCCTCACCACTGGATATAGTTTAAGGTCATATTCAGGACCAACAAGCCAGCTGGAGGTTGCCCCTCAGCCCAATAACTCCTTAGAGTCTAGGGCTTAGACTCTAGGCAAAGGTTTTGCAACATATGGCCTGCAGGTCGGATCTGGCCAGCAAAAGCATTTTGATCGGCCCAATTACCAATGACTTTTTTTTTTTAAGAGACAAGGCTTTCAAATTCAACAAAAAGCCTACTGTTATCTTCCTCTGACCCACACCGCAAAATTTGAATACTTCGTTCGTAAAAACACAATCAAAACCCAATCACTCCCATTTCCACGTAAAAACCAAGAAATAAGCATAAAACCAAAAATGAGTGCCAATTTGATCGACCGACTGGCGATAAACTTTAAGCAAGGACAACTTCAAAATGACAATGTTGTCTTAGTCGGCTTTCTATTTCATTCCTTCAACAATGATCTTCCTTCCATCACTTGCCCTGTCACCTACCCAATGTAACTTGCTGGAATCTTTCAATAGGCCATGATTTTATCTTTTCAATAATTGTTTGAAACATATTCGGAATAATTTCATCCATTTCGCTTTGGGTGATTTTTTTTTTACTTTGAAGAATTTTGATGTTCTTTAAGGAAAACTAATTTTTATTAAGTGTTTTTAACTTTAGATTTTCTTTCATTTTCATTTCGATTTTAAATGTTTAGATTGACAAAGTTCTGCACATGTAATTTTCCTAAATTTTTTATTAGTGGCCTTCGTCCAACCCACGATGCTTTATTATAACGCAATCTGGCGGGGTCAAATAAGTCAAATAAGTTGCCGACCCCTGCTTCGAGAAGAAAGAGTTAGTTTGTTCCTGAGTCGCTCCAACCGGGAAATGCTGATGAGGCTGTCTTGGCATTTTTTGTCAGGCTAGTTTGCTCTTTCTCTCAGACTCTGGCTTTTCAAATCCCACTTTTTTTTTAGCCCTGTGTCACATCTTCCTGCCTCAGGAAGGAGATTAACACAGTTTTTTTTAATGGAAATCGATGGAGACAAGGCATAAAGCAAATTGATGTAAGAAGCTAAGAAGAACGAAAGATGATTATTACAAAGACAGGAGATGCCTAGTGATCATAGTTTTGAAAAGATCAAGGCTATCGGTAGGAGGAAAACAGTCAGCAGGAAGAGAGTTTCACAAGATTGTAGTTTTTGGAAAGAAGTTACTGGAATATTACAATGGCGTATTAAAACAATGAATTGATGAAGACCATTAGACCAGTGAGTCAAATGAACTGCAACAAAGGAAGCAGAGAATAGATCAGACAATTCTAAAGAACACACACCATAATAGTATTTATATAAATATATAAAAAAAAAAGACTGAGACAAACAACATCACGTCTGTGAGAGAGAGATAGCAGTGAAAAAGAAAAAGTGGGACGATTCAAATTACAGATAAATTTCTGCACTTGAGGAACTCTCAAATAGGACAGAAATTCACCAGACCAAACATGACAACAGTGTTCCAGACATTATCGGATCGTAGATTTGTAGAGAGTTACGAGGTGCCTCCAATTAGTTCCCATACTTT
The DNA here is from genome assembly GCF_053919585.1 of Euprymna scolopes. Taxonomy (NCBI): domain Eukaryota; kingdom Metazoa; phylum Mollusca; class Cephalopoda; order Sepiida; family Sepiolidae; genus Euprymna; species Euprymna scolopes. Next base: position 44,837,148 of record NC_136504.1, read on the forward strand.
TTTTCTTATGGGCACTTTTATTGATAGTACACACACATATTAAACTCTAGTAACCTTCAAAGTAATCTCCTCCAGCTGCAACGCACTTGTTTTACCATTCCAACAACTCCTGGGAGGCCCCATGGCAGTCTTCTTGTGTTAGTATGCCAATGACACTCATAACAGCCTCTTCCATCTCCTCAGTTGTCTCATAACAACAGCCTCTATGGTTTTCCTTGAGCTTAGAGAATAACCAAAAATCACAGGGAGCAAGGTCTGGACTATAAGGAGGGTGACAAACTGTCTTGATACCCATCTTGGTTAAACAGACTTCGTAATATAACTTGACTCAGCAAAATCCAGCAACCTTGGACAAACTTCACGCAAATCTTCGGCATCTTCAGTTTCTCACAAATAATTGTTCCCACACTGACATCAAACTGGGCATTTATTGTCCTTATCCAGCATGACGGTCCTTATCTAGAAAATTCTTTATTTGGCCAATTAACTTTGGTGTTCTGAATTCCTTACTCCTCCCACATCTCTCATTATCCCTCACAGACTCCCTGTCTTCCTTGAATCTCTTATGCCACTCAAAAACTGATGCTTAATTCATGAAAGATGGTTGAAAATAAGTCTGAAGCATTCCATACGTCTCTGTGTCATTTTTTTTTTTTCAAGTTTAAAACAATTTTATTGCATATCGTTCTTTTAAAGTGTCCTCACGTCCAGATTGCATTTTTGAAATGCAACAAATTGAAAAGGGGGAAAAAGAGAACAAAAAAAACATATAACGCAAATTTTACGGAAATGAGGAACTAAAGAAAAGAGCGAATATATAAGATAGGCCCGAAAGGTAATTAGATTGATCCAAATTTTATTAAATGAAAATAAAATATTAAGGTTGCTTTTATTTTCCAAAGCTCGGGTAAAAACCCTTAATGTTAAGATGTAAAATTAAAACATTTAAATTTAAAAAAAAAAAAAAAAAGGGATAAACTAACAGGGAATGCAAGAAAAAAAAGGGCCTTGAACAAAAAGACAACCGTAAACAATTTTTATTGATTCAAATGGTAAAGACATCTTCTACACCTAAAACGACAAATAGCAATTACAGAGAAAAACGGCGAATATCCTCATTTTTTCCTAAAAATGCAAAAAAGCATATAAGAGCCAGGTACGCCCAAGGATGGAGTACTGTTGCCACATTTGGGCAGGACTTATCCTGCCTTGACAGAGTTCAAAATAAACTTCATAGCCTCGTAGAAGATACCTTTTTCTCTTCCCTGCAACCTCTTTCTCAAAGAAGAGACGTTGCGAGCCTGCCTCTGCTTTATTGTCATTTTCATGGCAAGTGCTCGTCTGTCCCAGTTTATGGTCCCCCCTTGCCAAACTTTCATGAAAAACACTCATCTAGCTGAAACCACGATCAATAATTTCCCATACTCTTTATCTGTGCCTAAATCTGAGACAATTTTTATTTTTGTACCTTTTCTCCTCGTTAAAAAAACGACCCTGGTGTCTAACTCTGTCCCGTGGGGAGGCATAGTAAATAGGTACAAGCAAAAGGGGTTAGAAGATGCTGCTGCTGCTGCTGCTGCTGCTGCTGAGGATGATGGTGATGATGAAAGGAGGTGGGGACAGAGGGCAAGTGACTTGAGAAAGGCAGGTCAACAGAGTGCGTCCCTTTCACCAAATATCACACTGCTGAATATGTAGATAAAAAAAATAAACAAAAATTATTTCTTTATCCAAATTTCAACAAATAATAATGTTAATTTGATAGGAAGTGAAAGGAGATAAATTTTCCATATGCTTACCTCAGTTTGCTTCAAATTCAGCCCAGTCGCAACAGGCTACATGTTAGCAGAGAGCACAATAATGCCTATAATTTGAAAATACGGTGTAAACAATGCATGTCCTTTCAGTGAAAGCAAAGACATGTCTTTATTTATAATATAATTAAATTAATATTAGTACCGTTTATGATAACAAGATTTGATGATAAATCGGCCGATTAATCGGTAATCGGTCAGTTTGCTTATGGGTGTATCCCTATCCACCCTTAAACAAACAAAAAAAAAACGAAAGCAACTCTATGATAGTATATACACATGCTAACTACATAGACTATTGAACTTACTTGTACGCGGTGTCATCCATGCACTCATTCCAACAACACAACGCACTCATGTACAAGCATATCACTTTCAACACGTTTTTCTTTACAACCACTGTTTATCGTATTTCATTCGATGTTTGAGCATATCACCTTTCTCCAAGAAGAAGAAGAAGAAGAAGAAGAAGAAGAAGAAAGTTTATAACACAAGATTTTATTCAAAATTTAATACTGGCGTCAGCATTCGCTACCAGCTTCCCAAGCCGCCTGGAAACTGCATCAACTGATTTCACAAGGAACTCTGTTTTTCCATTTTTACTGATGAGTTACCACTTATCAATGCTAGAACCCACTTGGAGATGCAGGTTAATGAGGTAGGCGCCAATCAGAGTACTCTTCATGACCTTGATAGAATTGGGAATCATCTTCGAAATCTAGTGGGATTATTCTGTTCCGTTCCAATGTTATCACAGAAAATACGTTGCTAGTCTCTCTCTACTCTACTGTTAGTTTCCATGAAAGATGCTTGACTCAACTCAAATCTCTGGTTCCTCTTTATAAGACATTCACAGCAAAAACCCGTCTTTCTACTACAATAAAGTAAAAAATCGTGCTTCCTACCTGAATATGTCTAGCATCAAGCGAAACAGAAACTCTTCATAAAGGCTTTCTGTCTGTGGAACACATTGCCGCAGGACTGCTTCTTTGCAGATTATAACATGGCTATGTTCAAAACGAGAATCTATAGATTCCCGTCATGCACCGTCTTTCACAACAAAGGAAAGCTTTCCTTTCTTCTCAAGTAAAATTTCTGTGAACACCTTTGCAAAAGCTTCTTGTCTGTGGAACCCATTGCCAAGAAACTGCTTCCTTGCAATGTCAACAGATTTCTATTTAGAACTGTACCCCACAAATATTCGAATTTGATCTTAACAATTATTCAATCTTGTTAACCTTTATTCTTGAGTGGCATCTGGCCTTGATAAGTAGTGATTCTTTTTTAGTCCAAGAAAAAAAAAGACAGAGAGATGGATGGATTGACAACTGATCAGAAAACAGCAATTATACACTTCTTTGTTAGAAGCAACACTCATGGAATGTGAGAACTAAAGGACAAAATAAAATGAGGGGGAGGGTGGTTGAAACTCTCTCGCATAACTCTGTTTTGTAGGTTAACTGTTGTTTTGTTGTTGCGATAAGTGGCGAGGAACTGGTTTTACTGGCAAGTCATTATTACAGGAAGTGGACTCCCTCTACTGTAGGAGAACCACTTAAATAGGGAACACAATCGGGGAAAGTAATTAGGTCAGGTTGGTTATACACACAACAATTTGCGTTAATGGCAACCACAAAATATCACAAACAATCTAACCTGAGGAGAGGGTAGTCAATAATTTTATGTTTGTGCTATTTTTTTTTTTTTTTTTTTTTTTTTTACAAAGGTGTCACCACTTATCAAGGCTCGGATGCCACTCGAGGATAAGGGTTAATAGGTATACATTAGTCAATGGGATTATAGCGTAGTAAACATATATGCCACGATCAGCCGGTCACTGGGGTGTGACCGACAGACGTGTTATAGTAAATGTCTTAAAGCGGTCTCATGAAGACATGAAGATGGGCCAGTCATTAGGGTCTGTGTAGTAAGAAGAAAATCATACCTGAGATGTTGGATCTGGGTGTGGCTGCTTTCTTTTCTCAAGATGATCTCTTCACCCTGGTGGCATTCTGGTGGGAATCTTCATCTCCCTGTCCTCAGGGCCGCCTTTCGACTTAAGACATTTATGAAGGAATTCATGGCAGACACAAGAAAAACGACACGCGACACAATTGTAATATACAAAGGTATAACTAACTATTTTATTTTACATTAGAGATACAATATATATTACAAAAAAAACAATTTACAATTAATTTTTACAATAGGCTTTTCGAAGCTAACTAACCTACCCTAACTAGTGTTGAGGGAGGGGGTGGCCCCCCCCTCATTTACGGAGAGACAGTCTATGCGTCCTCACATCATGGTGGTCGTGCAGGAAAGAGACAGAAAGATAGCAAGGGGATTATGGGAAGGGGTTTCTTTGTATCTCTACGCTCATGGACAATTTACCACCCGTCCATGCTGCAGAGTGTGTTAGAAACAGTGGCACAAGGAAATAGTGCCACATCCCTCCCTATGCTATCCGAAATTTATGAGTATTCATAAATTTCAGAAGTCCCTAATTTTCCGTGAATGGTGCGTCAACCGGCCGTCAGCAATCAATGTCCCCATGCTCTACGTTCCATCAGGAACTCAGTGAAGCAAGTTATTTTTTCCACCAGGCTCCTGGTAGACTGGTATACTGCTTCAAATACCAGAGAGGGTAATCATCCTCGCCCTCCATCGAGGCAATGACCTCATGATTTCAGTTACTGGATTTACACTTTCTTAAGCAACCAGTATAATATTTTTTAACAAAGCCGGATTTTACGTGAGTTCATCACGCCGACCTATACGTATTTCACTAAGCCGGATTGTACGTGAGTTTATCACGCCGACCTATACGTATTTCACTAAGCCGGATTCTACGTGAGTTTATCACGCCGACCTATACGTATTTCACTAAGCCGGATTGTACGTGAGTTTATCACGCCGACCTATACGTATTTCACTAAGCCGTATTCTACGTGAGTTTATCACGCCGACCTATACGTATTTCACTAAGCCGGATTGTACGTGAGTTTATCACGCCGACCTATACGTATTTCACTAAGCCGGATTGTACGTGAGTTTATCACGCCGACTTATACGTATTTCACTAAGCCGGATTGTACGTGAGTTTATCACGCCGACCTATACGTATTTCACTAAGCCGGATTCTACGTGAGTTTATCACGCCGACCTATACGTATTTCACTAAGCCGGATTCTACGTGAGTTTATCACGCCGACCTATACGTTTTTTAATTTAGTCTGCATAACATTATTTTCGTAACTGGATTTACGCTCCCTTCAGCAACCAGTATAATGTATTTTAACCAAGTCGGAGTTACGTGACCTCATCACGCCGACCTATATGTATTCCAAGTTATTACTTCAGTTACTGGACTTACGCTCTCTTCAGCAACCAGTATAATGTATTTTAGATAAGTCGGGGTTACGTGACCTCATCACACCGACCTATATGGATTTAGTAAAACCTTGGTCTTCAGAGGTTCTAATCCAATTAATTCTGTTAGAGCAAGGAGTCTGCCGCCGAGCGACCAATAAAAACTATCCACCACGGAATATTTATTAATTATATAAAGAATTAACTAAGAAGGGCACTCAGCCTTCATGAGTTAGAATACTCAATTAGGGGGAAAAAAATTTCCAAAAATAAACAATTCAGAAACCTGGTATACATTAAATCAATGAAATAGGGTGTTAACAATTTTTTTTCTTAAAAAAGAAAACATTTTTAAAAAATCATTTCAGAGCACCTCGGTCACAATTAGAATTTGTTTACACAATGCAAACGCATTTCAGTTATTACATTCATAATTAACTTTTTCCCAAATTTCAGGGTACATTTAAAAAGTATATGTATTTTTTCAAAACTTGATTTACAAAAGATCATTAAAATTTAATTCCAAAATTTAAAAATTATTTCAAGTATTTTGGTTCATCGTTAAAATCAATTTATGTTAATTAACTTCTTTCCAAAGTAATTCATTTATTATTATAAAAACCAATCTTCTCAAAAGGTCATAAACTTCGAATAGACCCATTTTTCGTAATACAATTCAAAAATTATTCCAAACATTTGGTTCATTATTAAAATCATTCTTCCGAAAAGATCATAGACAATTCATTTTGAATCAATTCACCCTTCACAATGAGATTCAGAAACATCCCAAATTTTTCATTTCGTAATTATTATTTTTAAAATTCAGTGTACATTTACAGTTATTTAATTGATTCTTAAAAATCATTTCTTCTTATAGGTCATTATCAAGGTCATTTCGAATTCAGAAACATTTCACGTTAATTAACTTTATTTTCCAAAGTAATTATTTTATCATTTAAAAGCAATTCTTTTCCTAAACTCACTCACAAGGATTATTTCGAATTAATAAACTCCCGCCACACCTGGGAGTCACATTAGTTAACGACCAGTACTGTATAGTTAACAGCTCGAAAAAATTAAAGTTTCAATTAAAGAGAGATCTTTCTAGACTGAGGAAATCTTTTTTTTCTTAATAATTAATTCAATTTTACGTATATACTCCTCAGTCAATATTTCAGGGACCCCTATCATACGGTCCAATTTCAAATAAACCTTCAATTAAAGAATTTGCTCGAATAATTCTTCCTTAAAATCATCTAGAGTTCAGGAAAATCTCTTTCGTTAGTCAAACAATATTTCCTTAGAAATTATTAAAAATTCAGAGAATATTCGAAATGTAATAGCGTAATTTTTCTTTAAGAAAAACTATGAACATTTCAGAGAACTCTTAAAAAATTAACGTAATCATGTAACAGTTGGCTTTTCCAAACACTCGAAGACTTCAAAAAAAGTACTTTAAGTGCTGTTTGAATAATCGTCTCAGTTTTTATTTTTAATAAAAACCAATTGAAGACATCATTTAATGTAATTTAACGAAGCATAAATAATTTTGTTCTTTAAACTTGGTAGAAAAATTTAAAAAACTCCAAGTTAATTCGTTATTATATGCCCTCCTGCAATCAGCCATGGGGGTTTAGCTATACAACCATTAAAACGCAAGAGTAGAGAAAGAGAATGAGGGGAAAAAGAAGGGGATAGAGGCAGAGCGATGCCATTACACACCCCACCACCCTCATAACACCATTACGTAATAACAAAAAAAAAATCTTCGACGATTTTAAAAGTCACTCTCTCGTCCCCACAGGTAAGGGAATGAGAGAGAGATAGAGAGAAGAAGAGAGAGAGAGAGAGGCAGGTAGCGTTGTTCTACCACCCATCCCTTAACAACCTCACAAACACCATGACGAGGTCATCTTAGCTTATCTTTCCCATGTGCGGCCATTGTTTTAAAAAATGAGTGACAGGTAGATATTAAACATTTCTACGAGTTTAAAAAAAATAAAATAGAAAAAATCTTGTTTTTATCAATTTTGTAAGGCGCTCACACAAAGAAAACTTCGTATTATGTAATCTAAATTTTTAGCGATAATATTTTTTCTTTCCCTTCTTTTCTTTTTTTAACAGACAAAAAAAAATAAATAAAAAACATTATCAAATCAAAAAGTCCCCTTATGTTTCAGCGTAAATTGGTACCTAACCTGAAAAATAAACACATCAACTGTTCATGGAATAAAATGTAATGTAAAAGTTCTATTTTTTCAAATCTGAATCTAACACTTGCAAAGTCAAAAGAATTTTTTTAAAAAGTCCTATATTTTTATAAACCTGAAATAAAGATCAGATAAAAAATGTTAGGTATCCTTTATTTTCTTTCCTTTTTTTTTTCTTTTTTAAATTTATTTTTCGAGCTTCGTGTTTGAAGGATTTTTTTCTTTTTCTTTCATGTAATAACAAGATGCATAGATATACACACATATAGATATATATCTTGAGAGAGACAGAAAGAGAGAAAGCGTGAGAGAGAAAGAGATATTGCATATTCTAGAGACACTTTTTTCTCATCTCTGTTTTTTTTTTTTTGTGTGGGACACATTTCTTACTTTTTTGTTCGAAGGGTTACTTTCAATACTCTTTTTTTTTTTTTAAATCGATCCTTTGTAAACTGTTTTTTTTTTTTTTTGTAGGTGCAAGACAATTTTTTGTTCAGGTTCTGAATTTTCCTTTTTGAGTGCGTTTTTTTTTTTTTTTTTTTTTTTTGTGCGCGTGTGTACTGGTCTGCCATTTTTTTTAAATTTTGCCAGAAATAGTAGTTTTTTCCGTTTTTAAAGACCGTGGACCATTTTTTTTTTATTCGATTCGTCTAGTGGTCATTATTTTTGGTTGTGCCGTGGGTTTAAGGGTCGAAATTATTTCCATGCTGGGAAACAATATGTTCTGGTCATAGTGCATCATTTATACTGCGACACAGATGCGACGAGATCCGTCTGGTAATTAACCAGGGTCAATCCTGCGTCTTAAGGCAACCATTTATACTGCGACACAGATGCGACGAGATCCGTCTGGTAATTAACCAGGGTCAATCCTGCGTCTTAAGGCAACCATTTATACCACAGTCAGCCGGTCACTGGGGTGTGACCGACAGACGTGTTATAGTAAATGTCTTAAAGCGGTCTCATGAAGACATGAAGATGGGCCAGTCATTAGGGTCTGTGTAGTAAGAAGAAAATCATACCTGAGATGTTGGATCTGGGTGTGGCTGCTTTCTTTTCTCAAGATGATCTCTTCACCCTGGTGGCATTCTGGTGGGAATCTTCATCTCCCTGTCCTCAGGGCCGCCTTTCGACTTAAGACATTTATGAAGGAATTCATGGCAGACACAAGAAAAACGACACGCGACACAATTGTAATATACAAAGGTATAACTAACTATTTTATTTTACATTAGAGATACAATATATATTACAAAAAAAACAATTTACAATTAATTTTTACAATAGGCTTTTCGAAGCTAACTAACCTACCCTAACTAGTGTTGAGGGAGGGGGTGGCCCCCCCCTCATTTACGGAGAGACAGTCTATGCGTCCTCACATCATGGTGGTCGTGCAGGAAAGAGACAGAAAGATAGCAAGGGGATTATGGGAAGGGGTTTCTTTGTATCTCTACGCTCATGGACAATTTACCACCCGTCCATGCTGCAGAGTGTGTTAGAAACAGTGGCACAAGGAAATAGTGCCACACATAAGTAGTGGAGATTTTGTAAATTGGATTACTTAGAGGGACGGTTCATCAAGAACTTGTTTATGTTGGACTTGAAGACAATCAGATTGTAGTCAGCTGGAAAGCAGGCAAACGGAAGAAAGTTCCACAGGCGTGCAGTTCTAAGAAAAAAGCTTTGTTCATGGAATCTATGTTTAGGTTTAGGCACAGATAAAGAGTGTGGGAAATTATTGATAGTGGTTTTGGCTAGATGTTATGTTGATTAATCGGACTATTATTCTCATCTTTGGTGTTATTAGCACAACGTTTCGGTCGCTGCAACCTGCGACCTTCTTCGGGTGTTGAGAACATGCTTCATTTTTTCTACTAAGAAAAAGAGGGTTAGCTTTGCATTACAAGATTGAACTTTATTTATGATCTACGGATCCACCTTCAAACCCACAGTTCGATTTTTTTGTAATGCAGAGCCAACCCTCTTTTCCTTAGTAGACTTGGTTGGTTGTTTTTGTTTTACGGCATATCAACCCTTTTCAGGTTATTTAATGCCGAATCCAGTGATTTTGAAAATAAAATTTTTAATAGAGTATATTTTTTTTTCTAAGTCGGTTTCTATTTAACCCATAGTTGGGGCCCTAACAGGTACTACTACTCTGGGTCAGAATGGACCTGGGAGCAATGGCAATTAAAGGGTGGTTCCACACTCCCCATAGCCCGCATGCTGTGGCCTCACCATCAGATATAGTTTAAAGTCATATCCAGGACCTCCTTAGTAGAGTTTCAACACCCAAAGAAGGTCGCAGGTTGCAACGACCGAAACGTTGTGTTAATAACACCCGAGATGAGAATAATAGTCTGATGAATCAACATAACACAAACATTCACATCTCATCTCAAAAATTCAGAATTGCAATAATTTTATGCTTAAGTTACACAACGAAATAAATGCCAACCCGCAAAAATTAAATAACGTTTTCCAAATTTCTGTGTAATATTCTGAAAAATTATTAGTGCTTTCTGATCGACATTAGTAACAATCCCAAATGAACTAAAAGAAAAAAGTAAAACTCGTTCCAAGAGTTTTGCCGGTGTATGCTTTGTTTCCAGTTGACTGAAGTATGGTTTTGGTGCTGTGTGGTTCTAGGAGACTCAGCCTCTTCGGCTGTCGACTCCCAACTTTTGAGTGGAGTAAGTTTATTGTCTACTGTCTGATGTGCCCCAATCAAGGAATGCAGTCAGGACTACCCAGGCAATTTTTAATAGGCCAGAGTTTTCCTCCTTTAGTGATGCTGGCTTGACTTTCCCTTTTCTTTCGATCTTGTGTCACATTTTTACACAGTGAAAAGGAAGAAGTTTAAAAAAATAATGTTTGCTGCAGCTAACAAGGAATTGAACTCACAACTTCTGAACGACAATCAAAAACTAAAAAAACGAAACGCTTGTAGCAACAGCAGCAGCTACAGCAGTCACACAATAACGATTTGTAAATTATTGGCTTGACTTGAATGCTTAATGCAGATTGAAGCAAATACTCTATTTTGATTGGTTCCCTATGTTGCGATTTAGCCAATCAGAAACAATTTTTCCAGAAGCTTTGCATCTGTTCTCAGTTTTTTTTTTTTGTTTTTTTAGCTATTGAGAGATAAGTAAGAAAGATTTAATATTAAACGACTTGAAGAAATGAATTCAATTTGGGCTCAAAAAGAAATAAAAATATGTCGACAAGTTGAAATGAACATTTTGCATTTCAACCTGTCAATGTCTGTATGCATTATTCATCCATCCAAACAAAGATTTTACTTGTTATAAACCATCCTTCGCTTATGAGGCACTATACCATGTTAATTTCAGTGTTATGTGACCAGTAGTCTCAGAGTTTATCGATTAAATGTTTACACACACACAGACACAGAGATATCTACTGTTTTATTTATATGGATTCGGTATAGGCATCAACATTCGTCACCAGCTTTCCAAGCCGTGTGGGAACTGCACCAACTGATTTCACAAAGAACTGATTTTTATTTTTACTAATGAGTCACCAAGCTAAAATACATTCGAGAAAAGGATTAATGATATGGATAGACTGACAAATGAATTGTGATGAATACCATGAAGGGATTTAAAATCTCCACATATCACCAACTCAAAACAGGAAACAACATTTTTTCCACAAAAAAATAAAAAGGCAACCTCACAACTTCCTCTCCATCCTATTCAGTTCTTGTTAGAATTATATTTCAGTAATAAATTACAAGTATAGGAAGTGGTGATGGGACGATTCCAATATTTTTCCCGATTCCAATACAATTACTGATTCCAATCCTTCATAAATCTCTATATATATTTAACTACAAAGTTGGTATTTTCCGGATTACCATAAAAACACACGTTAAATGTACATTTTCCTAAAACTTTAAAAACACACTAGGAGGGGAGGGGGGATCTATAGATTTTAGTTTTAATAGTAATTTAAAATCAATAAATATTTACTACTTTTTTATAACTATCAGCAGAAAAAGATTATATATATATATTAGAGTTTTTGCCTGATAAAAATGGGCAAAATTACAGCCTGTTGACTTAGAATGAATGTTGACATCAACGGCATCAACTTCATAAATGTTCAACAGGCACCGGTGAATATTGATTGGTTCAATTTTTTCTGCATAAAGAAATTCAATAATACATTACTGCTTCTGACGCACGCCCATGACAGGGCTTGCTTTCTTAGAGCCTTGGTGCAAAAATAATGTCGTTTTTTGACGTTCAACTACATGTCAAAAAACAATATTATTTTTGCACCAACCTAATGTATACTAGCAGGTCGTCCAGCATTGCCCATTATAAGATATGCTTAATATTATTGCGTATTTATTATTATAGAGACAATTCTTTATCGATTACTATATTCAACCTAATATATAGTAGTGAGATCAAAAACTTTATATATATATATATATACAGGATGACCCAAAAAAACGGGCCCCAACTCTAATTAGGCCCCCTTTCTTAGTATTTTGTCCGAATGAAATGAAACTTTGGTCATAACTAGTTTATTATATTCAAAACATCACATCAAAACACTAGGGTATTTGGCCTTTTTTTCTCCATTCTACAGCATATGTTCTAGATGGCCTCCATTTAGCTCCGTGCATTTCTTGAGCACGAACTTGTCCATGATGTTCTTACAGACCGAATTGGTAATGACTCTCATCTCCTCCCTGATGGCTTCCTTGAATTCCGTGATGGTTCTGGGTTTCCCTGCATAGACTCTGTCCTTAAGATAGCCCCAAAGAAAGAAATCTGGGGGGCTTAGGTCCAGGCTATGGGGTGCCCACTCACAATCAGTCTTGAGACTAATCACTCGGCCTCCGAAGTTCTCTTTCAGCCAATCTCGGGACAGGTTTGAGGTGTGAGAACTTGCTCCGCTCTGCTGGAACCAGAACTTGCTCATGAGCGATGGGTAAATGGTCTGGAGCTCACTCTTGAAGGTTTTGAGGACCTCTACATACCGCTCCTTGGTGACTGTCACTGCTGCGCCAGATTCTTCGATGATGATTGGTCCGATGATGCCTCTGGCCGAGATTGCAGCCCACACTGTGCACTTAGGAGAGTGCAGGGGCTTGGTGGCTACTTCATTGGGTCTGGAGGACCCCCAGAAGACATTTGTCTTGGAGTTCACCTTATATATATATATTATATTTCTGTAGAAAAATACTTTAATTCTTTGTAACATATACCAATCCTTATTTAAGAAGCTCAATGTAATTACAGAGCAATATAGTGAATAAATGACTAAAGACTATATGTCAAAGTTCGTGATGTTCACCATCTTATAATTTATTCCTTTAATTCAGTTGACACTTACAATTCTTGACAGTATCTGTTTTGTAGCGCAAAATCAATCACATAATTATTATATCAATTAGTAAAGTGCGTTTTGACATGATTAAAATCCGAAAATTGGAATTCCAATTTTCGGATTTTAATCATATCAAAACGCACTTTATTTCCTTTTGACAGATTGATTGTTGCTATTTCTTCTGATGAGTGAGTTAAAGTTATGTGTAGAGGAGGGCCTGCCTCTTTGACACCTGTTTTAAAAATACCCTTTTCAGAGAACTGAATGTATTATAGATTTGTGCCCCACTGGACACCGTTTTTTTTTTTACTTGAGTACCTATCCTGAAAAACTTCTTTTTCTCAGTGAAATCAAGATTCAAGCAGGCATATATATAAGCAAGAAGCTTGGGTTTCGAATCCCAAGCCCAAATGAGGGCAAAACTCGAGTCTTGGACTTCCGGTTTGTTGACTATCATGGCTCTTGTGAGCTGCGCCGTTGTTTGGTTGTGGAAATAATTATATATATATATATATATATATATATATATATATATATATATATATATATATATATATTAGCATTTCAGCCCGGCGTTGCCCGGGTGTTTGGAGGTGTATGTTGAGCAAAAAAAAAGAAAGCGGTAAATTTTTTTAACTTTGACTCCTATTATGACCTCTTAACATTTATTGTTTTGGACTCAAATCATTAAGTTAGATCCATGTCCAAGGAACCTATATCTAAAATTTCAAGTTTTTAGACCCAAAATTGGCGGAGGAGTTTGGTAGAGTTCTCAAAAGTCAAATTGTTGAGCTTTGACTCTTTAACAGCCAAATTTCTGGCCGAAAACCAATCACAAAGATTTTCCCAAATCTCAGTACCCTGTATATCAAATTTCGAGTCTGTAGACTGAAAATTGACAGAGTTATTCCGTAGGGAAATGTACACACACACACACACACACACACACACACACACAGATACGTTCACTTTTATCGATATATAGATATATATATTCACCTGTCATCCCGTTTTTTAAAAGATGGAATTCCACAATCATCAAAGACAAGATGAAAGCAAGCAAGGTCCACAGAGTTTTATAATAATATAGATATACAAATTGCCGGATCTATTTAAGCTTAATAAAAATGGATGACACTTTCAGAGCATATATATCATTTGTAAACAATTTAAACACCACAAGTATATTTAAATTACATTCATATCATTTTATTTGATATATGGTACGTCTTACACATGTTTCGTTGAATGGTATAAGTAGACCAAACAACTCATCAGAGATCCACACAAATCCATAAGACAAGAATTCATGATTTAAACATGATGCATTCCCCAGCGCTCTCCGGCCAAAAACAGATGCGAAACAACTTGTAGAAAAATAAATGTCTTTATTCTTTTTTTCAAAATGCTGCAACTACTAAAATCAATTGTTCGTGTGTAGTACGAGAAACTTAGCGACGACGTGGAATAGAGAGGGCAGTGGTTGACGGTGGTCGGTGGACAATCGAGCGGAGTCCCAACAACTGGGCATGTGTCTGATTTTTCTTCTTCTGCCTCTGACAAGCTACCTGCTTTGTTTATATCAGTTTCAAGTTCCCCGATGCACCTGCAATGTCAACAACTTTAACCTGTGACCCCATCAATGAGTACATCCGGCCTCTGCTACCACTGACAATTCAAATAAATGTAGGTGTTTCTGCACAATGCACTGTGCAACAAATATACTTGTAGTATTAGAATTGTTTACAAATGAGATATATATATATATATATATATATATATATATATATATATATATATATATTCAAAATTACCAAATTCATGACATAATCAATATTTTGTAAACATGCTTGATAAATTCAATATCAACAAAATATTATTGTATGTATATGTTCTGCTGGCGGTTTTGGGGTTTAAGGCATAAGAGCCGCTTCATCAGCAAACCAAGTATTTCTCAAAAGAAAAATGCAATAAATACCCAAAATACATTTTACTAAGAACTTTAGCAAACAATAGCAATTGCATACACAAAGTCAAGCTTGTGTATACAATGATTGAATATGGACTGGTGACCTTAATTGAATCCAGAAGTGTAAGTAAAGTTAGTATTAAGTAATGCTAGCAGATTGCAAGCGAGAAGAAAAATCAATAGGGATCAATGCTTAAACATATTGATCTGTTTCCTGATACTTTAATATCCTTATCAGTCCTAATCAGAAATCAATCATATTGACAGTAACAATTTTAAAATGTGACAGTGTGTGTGCTGTGTCTATTTTTATAGATTATAGACAAAATATAGGAGCTCAACTTTATTATTATATAAAAGGAACTTTGTCTGTGTGTGAGTGTGTGTGATTTTGTGTGTGAGTGCATGTGTTTGTGTGTGTGATTTTGTGTGTGAGTGCATGTGTGTGTGTGTGTATGTGTGTGTGAGTGTGTGTGATTTTGTGTGTGAGTGAGTGTGTGTGATTTTGTGTGTGTGTGTGTGTGTTCGTTTCCTATAGACTCCAAAACGGCTGGGTCGATTTTTATGAAATTTAACATGAAGGTACTTTATGTGCCTGGCAGTGTTCTTAGATGGGTTTTGTACCAGAATGTCTTTGATAAGTATTGAAAATCGATAATCGAAATAATCAGATGAAAGAAGGAACAGGCAATTTTGACCAAAGTTAACGTCTTACACAATCTAACATCACAAGTGCATTTGAGAAGTTTTATTACCACACAAACCAAAAGGTCGCGCTTATAAAATCAACAGTAGGTTCTTTGATATGACAGAGGCACGTTCAAAATGAATGTTTCTGTTCAAAGCATAATTTCATTATGATACTTGACTTTTTTCATTTTAAACTTTAATCAAGCTATTATCACTACACAATCAGTAAGACCAGGCATATAAAATCAGCAATAGTTCTTTGATATGACAGAGGAGAGTTCAAAATGAATGTTTCTGTTTAGAGCACAATTGAAGCATGATACTTGACTTTTGTATTTTAAAATTGAATTCAAGCCATTATATATAAAAAATAATTTTATGAATTCAACAGTAGGTTCTCTATAGTGCAATGTCTACTACAATGTATTGTGGACTAAGTTATTGCAGGGAGGCATGTGAAGCTTCCTTTCGGTGCACCGCAATGGGTTTCCAACTAGAGCAGGCAATCAATCGATTTTGTTGAAAAAATGGGTGATTTCACCGATTTCGATAACAATAAAAAATATGGGAGTGTGAAATATTCATTGACCATCATTCATTCACGTCTGGTCTCCTTGCTAGTCTAAACAAAAACTGTAAAGACTGTCTCCTATAATAACCTCTAACAAAAGCGTCAACAAACAAGGTATAGCAGTAGCTCTACAAAGGACAACAGTAGCAATAGCAGCAACAGTAAGCCACCATAATAAACCTTTTGAATGTCAGCTTGATTTATAAACTAGGCACTGATTGATGTAAAAATTTAACTTCGTTTTTAGCTTTCTCAGTTTTTTTTGTTTTTTTTTATACGAAGGAATCACCACTTATCAAGACTCAGAGGTCATTTGAGAATAAGGTAAGTGGAACAGAGTTCCACAGGCGTGCAGTTCTAAGAAGCTTTGTTCATGGAATTCACATTTAGATTTAGGCACAGATAAAAAGTGGGGAAAATTATTGATAGTGGTTTCAGCTAGACGAGTGTTTTTCATGAAAGTTTGGCAAAGGGAGACCATAGATTGGAGACTAGAGGAACAGTTGCGATGAAAATAATGATAGAGCAGAAACAGACTTGCAAAGTCTCTTCTGTGGGAAAGAGGTTGGGGGGGAGGGAAGAGAAAAAGGCATCTCCTACTACACTACAAAGTCTATTTTGAACTTTGTCAAGGCAGGATAGGTACTATGAGCAGCTTCTGCTCAGATGTGGCAACAGTACTCTGTCCAAGGACATACTTGGCTCCTATGCAGGTAGAGAATTGCGTCGGCAGTGAGATATTTACTGGAGCAGTAGAATGATTCAATCATTTTTCCAGCGACCTTGGTAACAGATTTGATGTACATGTTCCATTTCAAATCAGGAGTAAAGGTCAGACCCAGAAGCTTGTCAAAACATGGAGCCTTCCTAAAATGAGAGCTATTCATTTCAATTGATGCCAGACGAAACAATCTTTCATATAGAGATAGGTCCCAGGGGTTATAAAAGACTGCGCTTATCACTGTCCTTTCTCTGTTGGCTGCAAGCAGCCTCTGGCTATCTACTCATTATCGTCACTTGAATCAATGACAAAATATCTTTCCTCAGCCTGCAGACTTCATGACATAAACAACAGCTAATGACGTAGACCAGAAGATTACCTAGAGCCGCACAAACTTGGTTATTTGTAAGAACATAATAAAAAGAGTGATGTTAACGCAGGTTGTGACCACACAAAGACAACTCGAAAAACAGCATAAGTTTAAAGATATATCAGAAAAGGAACAATATTCAGAGGAAAGTTTTGACGTAAGCTAGGCTTATTTGTCAGTCGAATATCAACAGAGTATCCAATATCCATGAGAGTACTTGGCTCTTGATTAATATCTTTTTTTTTCTTTCTTTTTTTTTTTCTCTTCTTTTTTTTTCATTTTTCTTAAACTTTTTCTTCTAGGGGATGGGACATCCAACCAGATGTCTGACATTTACCCTTATTTTAGTGAGTCCAACCAAGAGATCTTTTCAGGATTCTAGCCGTCCCTTTCAGTGCAATCGTTTGTATTTCACTTACACTTGGTTCACCGGGTATGCTTGCTATGTACTTTTTAAAGTTCTTTTTCATAAGCCCAGTTGCTCCTATGATGACTGGTATAATTGAAACGTCTTTTAATTTCCAATTTCGTTTCATATCATACATAAGTCCTTGATACTTTGTTATCTTTTCCCTCTCAGCTCTGTTAAGCCCTGTGTCATTGGGTACACTGACCTCTATTACGGTAGCTTTTTTGTTTGCTCTTTCCCAAATCACTTTGGAAATGTACATGATTGGATAAGTAGTTGTGGCACCTCGAGCAATAAACACTTACTCCACCAATAAAACGGGAGGACAAGGCCTGGGAAAGTGGAGTACCTAGAACCACCCAGACCACAGCTTGACAGATAAAAATGCCACCAAAATGGTTCAGTTCCTGACAAACTGATTGTCAAAATCAGAACTTCGACTGGCAGTTAGCAGTTCAAAATCTCTAAGCAACTAAAGCTGTAGAGTTAACAATAAACCATGGAAAATTAAAATTTCGCTTCCGCTTGGCGAGGGGCGCTCAATAAGATCAAAGATCCCAAATTAGGAAATAAATAATCACCAGCCGCTAAACAAAGCAATCAAAGAACCGAATTTGGAAAAATGAAAGAGAGAAAAAAAAAAAAAAAAAAAAGGAAAAAAGGTCAAAACATAAAAATTCTAGTTAAGGGGAAGCAACTCTGTAAGATGTTCAGATATTAGATTAAGCAGATATTGTTAATGAGACTTAACCAAAATACTTAATTCTATTGTCATAAAACAATATTATTCCGATACGTTAAAAAGCTAATCATAAAACTATTTATACTTAGTCAAAGAGAATGGAATTATTAATGTCTGACTCGATGAAAGATTTAACTAAGGAAAATTAAGTTATTGAAAGACGAATGAATTAATGAGTAGTTGCTTGTCTATATTAATCAAGAGAGATATTTATCACCTTAAGTATATGGTTCTAAGTTAAATATGGAGTGTTAATAAGGAATAGCAGATATAATTGAAGTGGATTAGGTATAAAACAATAGGTTAGTGAAAATTAATAAGATACTAAAAATATTGTAAGTAGATTTAATAGAGACATAAAACTCTATAAGAATTGTATCAGGTCAGCGCAAAAGTTTTTGTTATTATTAATTTGTAACTTTTTATTTCAGATTATTACAGCATCATTCATATTTTTCTGCAATATTTTCACCTGAAAACGTATTTCTTTAGTCAATAGAAAGGAAGTCATCTTCCCTCGTGATAATGCTCGTCCCCACTCGGCAGTACTGACCAAAAATCTCCTAGGAAAATTTGGTTGAGAAATCTTGTTCCATCCTGCATATTATCCTGATTAAGCTCAGTCGGATTCCCACTTATTTCAAGGATTACAAAACCATTTAGATGGCCTTAGGTTAGCATCACAAGAGTAGATTGAACATGAATTAGATTCATATTTCACATCAAAATGTAAAGAATCTTACATTTAAAAGCTCGTTGACAAATGGAATCAAATTATAGAGCGCAAAAGTTATTACTCTTATGAATAAAGATTTTGAAAAAAAAAATACAGTTTTTCCTTTTCAATATGAAATTTTAAATTGGCAAAACTTTTGCAATTATGTAATAACACCGTAATCTTATCCAAATTTAATTTTTTTTAAATCTTTGAAAAGATTTTTATTTTTGAATAAATAAACTTTTGTTTTTATTTTATAATTATTATTTATTTTATTTTAAATTTCATTTTAGAAGTTTTATATTTAAAAGACACTGTGGGGAAAGAGCAAAGCCAACTGGTTTGAGGATTGATTAGGAAGCCAGCAACGTCTAGGGCCCATCAGACGATATCCACTGCTTTTACATAATATTTCTTTTTTTTTTTTTTTTTTTTTTTTTGATGAAATGATGCAACAGTTAAAGATGACCGTAAGGGAAATATTCAACAACGTTTTAAATAAGGGAACAAAGAATAAAATTAAATTAGTCTCCCAAGCGCTATTAAAACCTTTCCTCCCAGGCATCCCTGGGGATTTGGTGGTTACTAGCACTAGTTCTGAATTGTCATAGCGTTCCAATGTAATGGGACGTAATTATTTATCTGGTCCCCTCACAAAATGGCAAAGTTAGGCACATAATAAGTTTAATGTGGAAGACACAGATCTTGTAAAAGAAGCACTCTGAACTGGATGAAAAATTAACCAAGTCGGTCCACTCGGCTAATTTTCACATAAACTATAAAACTATCTTTTATAATAATCTGAAAGGATCACCAAAGAAAGAAAACCAAGGCTCTTTTATAAATAAACAAGTGAAGCATGCAGGGTCCTCCGTGAGTGCACAGTGAACGAGGCATAAAAAAATGACTAAGTTCAGCATTTGCCCATTCCCATTTAGTCCCAAAAGTCGCCAGGGAATGTCAAATCCTGGTGAAAATGAACAAACGGTGCAGTTTTAGGCCTTAACATATGTAAATTTTAGTTCTGCACCATGTAAAAAAAAAAGAAATGACTAAGTCCATCATTTGCACCCCCCTTTCATTTAGCTCCAAAAATCCCCAAGGCCTTAGCATATTTAAATTTGAGTTCAGCACCATGCAAAACTGCTAAATAAACATACACATAAAATTTTGGACAAATATGGTAAAATAGTCCCAAAAATGGAGTGTTTTTATTAGCCCCTGGAACACACTCAAGAGTTATCACAAAGTATAGACAAGCAAAATTATAAAGAAATCAGTTAGTTACAACTTTTCAGAAATTTTTATTAAAAATCAAAGGCGTCAATTCTTTTTAATAAGCACAAAAGTGTCCATTTTAGCCACTTTAACATGAAAAGCACCTGTAGAGGGGCAATCGGAGTTTTCCCGGAAAATCCGTTCTGTTACTTTTTTACTCATATCATGTTTAATGTTTATGCAAAATTTCAAAAAATTCCAAGGCGTAGTTATTGAGAAAAGTGCGGACAGACGAACAGACGAACAGACAAGGGAGAATTTACAGGTCCACCCTCCTTTTGTCGGGACCAACAAACTATATAAGAATTGGTTAGCTGTTTTTTGTTTTATAACATACAACTCTTTTTGGGTTATTGAATGCCAAATCCAGTTATTTTGGTAAATGTTTCTGTGCTTTAAGTTCTTTATATTTTCAAATATTTATTCATGATGTTTGGTTTGGTTGTTTTGTATCACGGTATTTCAATCCTTTTCGGGTTCAGTCATCTTAACAAAAGTTCTTATGCTTCAAGTTCTTTATATCTTCAAATATTTATTGAATGTGTTTGGTTTGGTTGTTTTGTTTTATGGCATAGCAGCACTTTTCGAGTTATTTAATGCTGATTCCTGTTATTTTGGTAAAAGTTTTTATTCTTCAAGTTTTTTAAATCTTCAAATATTTATTCATGATGTTTGGTTTGGTTGTTTTATATAGGAAAATAGTTGTTTTTGTTTTTTGATTTTGCAGAACATGATTGGGTTTCACGTTTGCGCCCATTTTAAAGAGCTTTTATTTTCATGGAGCTTTGTAAACCCGATATATTCTAGATGGCGCCAGATTTTACTCAATGTGAAACCTCGATGCTGTAGGACGACTCAAAAATCGCAAATTCAACAAAAATACAGCTTATAAAAATATATATATATCAGCCTAAAATTTAATTTTCAAATATTTAATTTCTAAAATTTAATTTTCAAAAATTTAATTTTCTAAATTTTATTTTAAAAAATTTTATTTTCAAAAATTTAATTTTCAAAAATTTAATTTCTAACCGATTTGTGAAAGTTATTAGTTGTATGCTTTGTTTAATTTTCGACTTTTTGGTTATTAAATTTGCGACAAGCAACATTTCACATTGAATCAAATCCAACACCATCTTAAATATGTCGAGTTTACAAGGCTCACAAGTCATAGATAAACATGCAAATTAAGGCACTTTAAAATACTTTCAAACACAAAAATATGTTTTAAAAAGTAGGCAGTTAAATTGAAAAGTTGCTTTTCCTTCCTTTGGTAACAATAATTTGTTGACTATGTGTTTTGGAATCTTTTTTTTTTTTGTGGGGGGGGGTCGCCTTTATTTCTTTGTTGAAAATTCTATACAATCAATTTTACTTTTTTTGGGGGGGGGGACTTTAGCTCAATGGGTGATACAACAGGTAAAATTTTTTTCATTTCTTTTCAATATTGATGAAAAACCATGCTTCGAAAGCAGATTTGTAGCTAGCAAACTTACACTTCAGTGTACACAATGAAAATGCTCAAAATGGTTTCCGTGCATCCACTTGCCTGAATTAATAAAAACAAATAAAAAAAAAAAAACATTCTAAGCCAATCAGATGCATTTCTCTGAAATTATAAAATTCCTCGTTTTTAATCCACTCTGAAATGCGTAAAAAGCCCAATTTTTCTTCACTAAATAGTTGGCCGTGGGTTACTGCTATCTCAACTCATGCATAAGCATGCGCACGCAGACATTAACAAAAAAACTCATTAACTTTCTTACGTTATTGTTTGCTCATCAAAAACAAATGTATAAATTTATTCATTTTAAATACTCCTTACATTTCTCACTGAACTTTCTTTCTACAAAGAAAATCAAATGAACATCGACTTTTATCAATACAACAATAGCCCTTGAGCCCCTGGAGAGGTATAGGCCATCTACAACTTTGTAGATATTTTTGTAGCAAGGAGTTCTTTTTACAGGGTGAGGGTGCTGGCCCCATGCCCAACCTTCCCAGAAGGTACATACAGCGCCTAGCCTTTTCAAATGATAAGTGGTGATGCCTATGTAAAAAAATAAATAGATAAAAAAAAAAATTAATTTTCATGTTCGCATGCTCGCATTTTCGATGTAATAAATTTTTCAATTGACCACCCCGCCTCAAATTACTTCAAATTAGAGTACTATTTTCAGCAATTAGCATTTTATTTGTTAATGTTGTCGTTTTTCAAAAAAAAGGTGTTTCATTTTACTTCTGTCAAAATTCTCTAAAAATTAAAAGGGGCCCCTTCCTGGGGCTAACACTTGATCTCTATACAAGACCAAGATATTTGAATAGTGAAAGTTTTTTTGTTTTTACCTCTCACAGAGTTAGTAAAGTTGGGAATAATTTTCCTCTCCTCAATTAACAATTTAAATGTTATAGTATATCTTTCTTATGGTCTCTTGCACTTACTGGACCCCAGGACAAGAATTCATCTAATCTAGTGGAGTATCCAGATTTGTGCTGTTACTCGAGGTAACATCATTATAAATGTTTCCTTATAAAGTTTCCTTCCTTGAGCCCCTGGAAAGGCATAGGCCATCTACAACTTTGTAGATGCTTTTGTAGTGAGGAGTTCTTTTTACAGGGTGAAGGTGCTGGCCCCACGCCCAACCTTCCCAGAAGGTACAACTTTTATCAATAAATTTTAATTAAATA
Source organism: Euprymna scolopes (assembly GCF_053919585.1). Classification (NCBI taxonomy): domain Eukaryota; kingdom Metazoa; phylum Mollusca; class Cephalopoda; order Sepiida; family Sepiolidae; genus Euprymna; species Euprymna scolopes. Next base: position 44,860,070 of record NC_136504.1, read on the forward strand.
TAATTTGTATAACTGAGTGGGCAAGTTTTGATTATGATTTTCAGACTCGTGGATAATTCACGACCCGGACTCAATTACTGAAAAAACTCCTTTGTTCTACAAGGATACAAAGACCTTAAAAATATTAATAAACATTCTTTGTTTTCCTGTTGATGTAAATTTCAATTTTAAACGTATATAAAACTAGCAGGGAAATCCGATGTTGCCTGGAACTGAATGATAATCAACAAATGTTTCATAATCCTATATTTTATTGCAATCAAAATCAATGAAATCGCCCATTTTTCAATTAAATCGATTGTCTGCTCTAGGTGGGGACCCATCCTGGTGCACCGGGAGGAAGCTTCACATGCCTCCTCAGAGTGACTTAGTCCACAATATATTGTAGTTTACATTGCACTGTAGAGAACCTACTGTTGATTTTATAAAATTATTTTTATATAATGTTTTGAATTAAAGATTACAATGCAAAAGTCAAGTATCATGATTTAATTGTGCTCTAAACAGAAACATTCGTTTCGAATGCACCCCTGTCATATCAAAGAACCTACTGTTGATTTTATATGTTGGGCCTTTCAGCTTGCATGGTAATAAAACTTCTTCAATGTACTTGTGATATTAGGCTGTATGAGGCATTATCTTTGGTCAAAATCGCTTGCTGTTGCTTTCATCGGATTTTTACAAATATTGATACTTATATAAAACATTCCGAATACTGCCAGGCATATAAAGTACATTTGTTAAATTTCAGAAAAATCGGCTCAGCCGTTTAGAAGTCAGTCCATAGGAAACACACACACACACACACACACACACACACACACACACACACACACACACACACACACACACACACACACACACAGAGTTTCTTTTTATATAATAGTCGGTATCTCTTTTGTAAATTTATGCTTTTGAACACATTATTTTGCTTGTGTTTATCATCTCACATTTCTATCTCTCTCAGACACATTTAAGTATAAACCTAAAAACGGCTTTCACTAAAAATGTCTACCTAAATCTTCCTCCCAAAAAGGTGATCTCGAAAGATTTAATGGTGATTTACCTTTTTGTAATTTTCAGGGGAGATAACTAAGCAAGAATCATTTTCAATGTACATGGGTTCTCAATGGGGGTGAAATTCACTCCCATGGGTGAATTTTAGATTCTCAGAAGGTGAATTTTTAATCTATTTATAGTTTTAACTGTTTTCTTATTTTTATTTACAGAATTTGAAGCCCATCATGAGTAAAGAAAAGAAAAAAACGATCATTCATATATCGACTATGGATTCACATCCATCATCATAAATGGAAAAGAAAAGCCCCAGTGTGTTATTTGTAGTAAAGTGTTGACAAATTATTTTATGAAACCAGTAAAGATGAAGCAACGTTTGCAAAATGTTCATCCTCATTACAAAGACAAGAACAATCCCCCCCTTTTTTAAAACACCATAGGAATGCTCTCAAAATGATGTAGCTGTTTTCAATAGAATATTTTAAAGACGAAAACCAAGCTTTGTATGTCGTAGCACTTGAAATAGCAAAGCAATGCACTTTTTGAAACAGGCAATCTTGGAAAGGGCGAAAAATGGGCGGGGGTATTCTTACAAATGGTGAAAAGCGTGCATGTGCATGAACAAAGTAAGGTTCAGAACCCAACAAAATAGGGGGCATAATTCGGCTGAAAGATTATCTCCCTTACATCGAAAAGTAAGCTAAGGGAGATAACTTTTGTTCGTTAGTTTTCGTCATTTTTTTTTGCATTTAACTTGTGGTGTTTTCTTAATTTCTTTTATTTATTTATTTTTTTTTTTTTTTTAAGAGTTTGACTCGGAACAAGTGACGACAATCATGTTTATTGCTTTAATTTATTTCGATAAAAAAAAAAAAAATAGAATAAAATGTAGACATGCCTTGTTTCTTTTATTTATTTGTTTATTTGTTGTTTGTTTATTTCGATATTGTTTTTGTTTGTTTGCTTTTGCTGTTGTTTTGTCTAATTCTTAAATTTATAAATAAGCTAAAAGCAGAATAGAATTTTGTGCCGTTTTTTTTCTTCTCAAATTATATATTCTTTATTTAAATTAGATTTTGAAATTGAACTTTATTCATTGCATTTTTGTTTTTAATTATCTTTAAAATTATTAACTTTTACTTCTTAGAAATTACACTTGTTCGTATTTACACAAAATCTCTCTCTCTCTCTCTCTCTCTCTCTCTCTCTCTCTCTCTCTCTCTCTCTCTCTCTCTCTATCTATCTCTCTCTCATACACACACAACTTCGACAAGCTTCTAGGACTGACCTTCACTTCTGATTTTTGCACGAGCCTTTTCTAGTCTCACACAAAAACACACGTTCACATTTCAAGCTATATTACTTGTCATATAGATACGCGCACACAAACATACGCGCCCACGTCCACACACGTACATATATTCACGTTCGTGTATATACACTCACATTTACGTGTATATACACACACACTAACGTACACACATGTACTCACATACGCGCACACGTAAGCACACACGGGCGACGTCACTTCCCCTTTCAAAGGAAATCCACACATGCGCAAAAGATCAGCGGAAACACCTATAAAAGCAAGAGCAATAAGCAGCTTCTCCCTTTTAGACCAGCTTTCGAGCTGTACGGTCTACGGACCGACAGCGTGCCTTTTTAGCATGCGCGCACACGCGCGTACCTCACACCACTTGTAGGACAGAAAGCTATCAGACCGTACGTACACTTTATACACTTTCTATCTCCATAATCTGGATTGACTTTCTCACTCTATCTCCCCTTCGCTTTTGGTCCATCAAAACAGACATGTGTGTGACGCTCTACTGAGCTTAACCCTCTCTTTCTACAGACCAGCTTGCCACTTCGCGTTTCTCTATTGCATTCCCCTTTCCTTCCACACGCATAGTCATCAACGGCTGAATGAACACGTGTACACCCAAGACTTTCATTTCTTAACAGAAAATAAACGACATGTTTATTTTATTCCAGCATTTTATTTTTTGTTCCTCTACTCCATTTCCTTTTCTTGCCACATGCAACATGAAATGGTGACCCCTTTATTTAAAATGAAATGAAATGGATGAGTTTGAACGAAACACTCATACACACAGACTCTCTCTCTCTCTCTCTCTCTCTCTCTCTCTCTCTCTCTCTCTCTCTCTCTCTCTCTCTCTCTCTCTCTCTACAACAATAAACTTTCCCTCTCACCAGCTAACAACGAGAGACGCACGCCAAACTAAACACGTGTAGTACCTTTTTCTTTCACTTGTTTCTTCACAAAATAAATCCTAGTTCGTTTAATTCAATCTAACACGTACTTCGTCTCTTTCTCAATTCAATTCATTATTCCTAATTTGCACCACCTCAACAAATTGGTGACACCCGAATGCGAGGAACACGCATTTCCTCCTATGCCACAAGTTCACAACAAACCACTGACCACGACGAGATGTAAAACGAACAAGCATGGCGACCCTACCTTTTTTAAATTAATTGTTTTGAGCGAGACACGTGTTTAATTTGATAAAGAAAAAAACGAACTTTTCAACAAAGAAAAATAAGTGAACTTCTACCGACAAAAACCTCAATGAATTACAATGACGAAACCCTTCGTCAGACTCGGCAGAAAACAAACACGGAGCTGTTGATTTCATGCCAAATTTAAAAAAAAAAATCGAGCTCGACAAACAGTTTTCACGGTTTCCTGACATTACCCTTCAACAAACGCGAGGAGCAAAATCACATAAGCCTATACACATTCCCTCCAGCACAGCAGACGCAACAAAAAAGAAACAATTACAGGACATCCCTATCAACACATAGGAAGAAGTTGAATCAACAATACGAGTTGAGATGCACCACACACGCTGATAAACTCACAACTTGGAAGTTTTGTTGACAGCCGGCAACCACACCTCATTCAACAAGAACGAATGCGCAACTAGTGCCCGTCCAAACAATGCACACATTACCGCAGACTCACTTGTGAAGATACCGTCAACTTGACACACAACCTCAATAACGAAACAAAAATGTTCCTTCCAAATGAACAATTCATTTCACTGTCCAAGCAACTCGTTGCACATGTCAGCACACAAAAAAACAACCAAACAAATATCACCCTAAAAAAAGAGTAAACGCCTTTCCACGCATAAGTGAATACTTTTTTTTATGAATACACACCGTTTTTGACATTTTGTTTTAAACAACCACACCAACAGCAAAAAAACAGGACGAAAAGTCAATTACTGAAAATATTATTTATAAAAAAAAAATATATATATATATATATATATATATATATATATATATATATATATATATATACACACGTTCACATTTCAAGCTATATTTACTTGTCATATAGATACGCGCACACAAAAATACCCGCCCACGTCCACACACGTACATATATTCACGTTCGCGTACATACACTCACATTCATGTGTATATGCACACACGCTAACGTACACACATGTACTCACATACGTGCACACGTAAGCACACACGGACGACGTCACTTCCCCTTTCAAAGGAAATCCACACATGCGCAAAAGACCAGCGGAAACACCTATAAAAGCAAGAACAATAAGCAGCTTCTACCTTTTAGGATCAGCTTTTCGGCATGTGCGCACACGCGCATACCTCACACCACTTGCTACTATGTGGGACAGAAAGCTAACAAACAGTACGTACACTTTATACGCTTTCTATCTCCATAACCTGGATTGACTTTCTCACTCTATCTCCCCTTCGCTTTTGGTCCATCAAAACAGACATGTGTGCAACTCTCTACTGAGCTTAACCCTCTCTTTCTACAGGCCAGCTTGCCACTTCGCGTTTCTCTATTGCATTCCCCTTTCCTTCGACACGCGTAGTCATCAATGCCTGAATGAACACGTGTACACCCAAGACTTTCGTTTCTTAACAGAAAATAAACGACATGTTTATTTTATTCCAGCATTTAAGTTCTTTGTTTCCTTCATTCAATTGTTTCATTTATTTTTCTTGTAACGGGATTAGGATTTATATATCCTAGTCCTCAACATTTGAAATAAGACTTAAATCATTCTACCTGTAGTGATGAGCTGAATCATGTTCATCGGAATTTATTCATTTCAGAAACAATTTGATTTTGTCGCCCACAGTCCTGTTAGTGCGTAGGCACACAGATGTAATGCGTCACTTTTACACACAAATCCATGGGACTATATTTTTGTCTACTCGTGTATGTAGACAGTGAATGGGGTGGAACATTCAAGAAAGCCCATATAAAAGGGTCAGCGCGCCAAAAACAAAATCAATCTAGACAGTGTTTCCACAAATCACCATCGTCACTGCCCGTAATTGTCATTTACATCAGACTCCGTCCAAAGGACATTAAAACCATGCCAAGTCTCAGCAACGATCCCGTTATTTCCAGACAGCATTTTGCTGGCTGATTAGCCATTGCTCGAAATTATCACGCATGTGGGCTCCGTTTTTCAATGTTAAAAATCTGCACTAGTAAGAGCATGACATTCAAACTGTAAACGGACAAATTACTCAATCCCTGTACTAATGATGCTCACACAAACAACAATGGATGAATATTTTTTGCTCATAGACTTTTACATTCCTGGTACTTTTCATCTGCAGGGTTTTCTTCATAAAATTACGCTGACATTAATAATTTTCTCAGTCGTGGAGGATTTCTTCAGTCACTAAAATCTTCCAGCAATACTTTTACAATCATGCAAATATATTTTTTCCATTTGAATTATGTTCCTGAACTTTCGTCTTATTAAAATACACATGTCTCCGCATTATTAACCCTAACCCTAACCCCAATCTTTTCAGCTTGATGCTCATAGGGAAATATCGAACATTCAAGAAGAATTGTGACTTGCACATCATATCTCACACACAAAAATAAACCTTTCCTGGTTAAATAAAAATTATTATTTTAAATGTTTGTATTTGTTCCTGAGTCGTGGCTATTTGCTGTTTTTTTTTTTTTTTTTTTTTTTCTTGTAAGGGAAAGGAGTTTCGACCTATACTCCCGTCACCAAAACTGGTCAATGCCCCTTTTCCCTGCATACCATCCCCAAACGTATCTCACTCTGTTGTATTATGAAGATGGGAGTCCCTCACTTATCTACTTGGTGTGTGCTCGAACTGTGTATTTAACTTCTTTATTTAACAGCCTTATTTAACTCTTTCTTATCAGTCTTATTTATCAGGTCTGTGATCGTTTAGTCTCTGGATGTGGGTGTGCGTGTGTCAGAACATATAGAATAATACACAAATGTGACGACATACCTGTCTTCTGCTGCTCCTCCTGGGGAGATCCGCCGACCATCTTGAGAGAGCTGGTTCTGTTACAATCAAAGACGCATGCAAGACAGGAACCCAAAACGATGATTGTTTTTTATATATATTTTTATTCATTCCCAGGCGTTTTCATCACAGCAGCCTGGAGTGAATGGTGCTCTTTAGCTTGCAATTCCATTTGAAAACCGTCACCCCCTTTTGGGGGGACATTGCTCAACATATCCTATCTTTTCGACGTTCTGAACCCAACTCAACTAAATTAACTCAGTTTCTTCAAACTGGAACCCTTGACATGTCAGATCCAATCCCATTCGCATACCTTCCAGTGCAACCTGACCAGTAACCCAGTTTGATATATGTCATCATTTCCCACATTTTCAAACTATTATTTACTTCGCTAGACAGATAAGCAATTAGATAGATAGATAGATAGATAGATAGATAGATAGATAGATAGATAGATAGATAATTATTGAAGCCTTGTTAATCCGTATTAAAAAAACAACCATTAATCAAGCTCAATACGAAGCGGATGGCACGCTTAAATGCTTTTAAGTATTTTAAACAATTTTGATTGTCTTTTCATTCAATTCATTACCTTATTTTTTATTATATTTCACCCCTCTTCTGAGGACGACTTATGGAGGTTAAAAATGTTTTTATACCTGAATAAAATGTTTGGAAACTAGTCCGTCAAAAATAAAAAATGGATTGTAAGAGAAACAAAAGAGTTTTCTCTGCCCTTCTATGAAATGTGCATAGATAGATAAATAGTTATACTGATAACTGAATAAATGCTTCCTACCCGGTTTTGCCTGGTGATTAAATAACTTCCCACAAAATCCTCTACCTATATATGAGCCGAATACATCCTAAAATGAAGTACTGTTGCCACATATAGGAAGGAGCTGCTATTTTTATTGATAACGATTTTATATTTTGAGTAATTTATTTCATAAACAGTCATAAACACTAACATTTCTTTCTTCTTGTGGAGAGCAGATCCTGTAAGGTGGTTTGATCACACAAGGCCCAATCAGATTCCAGTGCATATTAATTTTAACCAGAAGTTTGAAGGACTAGTTGAAGACCAGTTTGGGATTTACAGAGAAGTCAGAAAGCTTCCTGGTACAAACAAAGAAAGGCATCTCTCTTGACCAATCGACTTGATTCTAAGTGAGGCTACCCTCCACTGGAAGATATATGGGTTAGATATTTCCGGTGGCTGACTTTTCTTACTTTATTACTAATTCCTTCATTGTGACACGGTTTTAACTTTTGGCACACTACACCCCACGGTGTAGGTTGCTTAAATAAATACATATCGTTGTTATTTATAAAAGAGCTTAGTTTTCCTTTCAATTGACAACCCTTTTTTTTTATATAAAATATTACAGAAGTTGGTTTTATAACCCGTGTGAAGATTAGTTTCTATACGATTGGCCATTGAATTTATATAAATATTTGTATATTTCCCATTTTTTTTGCCATTACTTTGTGAACTGATGATGTTTGCTATGAATAAACTGTAGTCCATATTGTGATGATCAGGGCCCAAACAACGCCAAGGAAAGAAGGGAAAAGAGAAAAAGCAATGACCTGACTCAACGGGGCAGCCTGACATAGGCGTCCATCAAAGAAAAATTTATTTGTCCACCAAATCGTGAATGTCTAACAGTCTTTGTTTTATCGCCATTCAGTGATAAACATGCTCGGATCCTTCATGCAAAATTGTCGATAACTCTAAGAAACTCCTTTCTTGGCACTAATGGTTGTAGGTTACTCAAATAAATACAAGTGTCCCAAAAAGATGAATACATACTCCTAACTGTCTTTGCGCTTCAACAGCGTTTTCATGCTTCCAATAGCATTTTAGAATTTTTTTTTTTTTTTTTTCAAAGGTTAGCCTGGCTGCAATCTTAAGATCGATGAGTTTAATCTGCAAAAAAAAAAACAAAAACAAAAAAAAAACTAACATCTGGTTTAAAATTATTTAAAGTGTGTATACATCTTTTTGGGACACCTTTTATGTATTTGTTATTTTTTAATAGGGCTTTGCTTTCTTTACATTTGACGACCAGTTTTGTTACAAAATATTATAGGAAAACCGCTAGACTTTGGAATTCCATTCCAGGTCCCTGCTTCCCCAACTGTACTGACGTGCAGAAGTTCAAGTGCAACGTGAACCAACATCTTGCTGCCCAAATCCCTACATCACGATCACATCAGCTTTTGCATTCACCTCTTGTTTAATTTTACTTGAGTCGAAGTTCTCAGAAATCAAGGACCAAATCTACCTGAAACTAACACCCGAACTCTATATGAGATACATATATATTAAAATGCTCCATTAAAGTTCTTTATCTCTCAAACACTGAATTAGTAAAGAAGTTGAGAACATAATTTTCCTTTCCCCAATCGACCATTTCCATATGTTGTAGTATATCTTTTGTTTTGGTCTTTTGGTCTTACTGGATTCCAGGACAAAAATTAATCTGGTCTGGTGGAGTATCTAGTTACTTGAGTTAACATCACTTGGAGAAGGTGCACTATTCTCCGTCAAAGCTAGTGTAGGTTAACCATATCGGGATCTTATTTGGGCCTCAAATACTTTGCGATTTTAAATATTTGGTCAGGGTTAACTTTTAGAAAAAAGTATCCTCATGCCAGATTGTCTTGACAAACCTTTGTATAGAGAAACATTTAACTCTCGAGAACAGTGTCCAGTAAGAATTCAAGTTGTCCCTTTAATTAGATTTTGGATCGTGCTGATGGTCTAGGTGATTGTGGTGGTGATTCAGGTGATAGTGCCCTGTTAGGTGATGTAGATTCCTTGGTTGGTAGTTGTGGGTTTCCCAGCAGAGAGTTTGTGAAGACAGGTGTTATGTCATCCGTAGACTTCAGAAGCACAAGCGTTCCAAGAGAGCTGGGCATGTGCTGGAACAGCTGGATGGGTTCTGATGGTGAAGTTGGTTGTTGTTGCTGTTGTTGTTGTTGTTGTTGGAGTAGGTCTATTGTGGGAATTTTTATTAGGTTTTCCAGAGGACATCTGTTGCTCACCAAAAGAGAAAAATATCCTCGTACCAGATTATCCTCGTACAAACCCTTGTATAGAGAAACCTTAGACGCTTCAGGATAGTGTCTAGTAGGCATCCAAGTTCTCTCATTCATCTAGAGTAGTCTCTTTCATCCCTGCCATCTTACATTCATTAACCCTTATTCTTGAGTGGCTTTCGGGCCTTGATAATTGGTGACTACCTTGTAAAAACGGGAAAAAAAGGCATGTCCTATAAAACTTTCATTCGCTTCCAATAGTTTCCTTCTTTGAGGTTGTTCCTATAGTAGCACTCCATTATCAGCCTATTTTCTTTTGTGATCCATTCCTTCTTCCGGGTTTTTGGTTTCCTGCGTTTGGTCGGTGTTATTGTTGTACCTGAAATCAGAAGGGTTACTTACCTGTTTTTACGTTTCTAAATTTTTTAGATGAGGATTGGTTATTCGTATTTGGATTCTTCAGATTACTGTTCTCATCTTGAGTGTGATTTTCACAACGTTTCAGTGGGTGTAACCTCCGACCTTCTTTAGGTTTATCTTGTCGAACTCGGGAATGTTTCTGGCGAACTCTGGAATTTGGATGGAATTTCGAATGAAGCCCTTTATTTACTTTACAGGTGTAGCATGCTCTTGTTTCGTCAGCCATGACTGGGTAGATGTCCTAAATAATCTGCAAGGACCCATGGTACAGTGGTTAGAGTACTTGGAAAATCAATTGTAAAAGAGATATTCTTCTGAAGGTTGAAGGTTCAATTCTCATTGTGTACAATCAAAAAATACAATTGTGAATTACTTAGGACCTCTATTCAGTCATGGCTGACGGAATGAGAATTGAACCTTCAACCTCTTTTACAATTGATTTTCCAAGTACTCTAACCACTGTACCATGGGTCCTTGTAGATTATTTAGGACATCTACCCAGTCATGGCTGACGAAACAAGAGTATGCTACACCTGTAAAGTAAATAAAGGGTTCTGTTCGAAATTCCGTCCACATCGAGTTCGACATAAACATTCTCGAGTTCAACACGATACAGCTGAAGAAGGTCAGAGGTTACATCGACCAAAACATTGTGAAAATCACACTGAAGATGAGAACAGTAGTCCGATGAATCCAAATAATACGAATTACCTGTTTCTGGTCTGTGATATACTTGTTCCTAAAATTAGAAGGGCCAACATTTACAGGATGTTGATCAGGCTTCATGTTAGCCAATGAGGGAACACCTGCCAATCATCACTTCTTCTTCTTCTTCTTCTTCTTCTTCTTCTTCTTCTTCTTATTATTATTATTATTATTATTATTATTATTATTATTATTATCATTATTATTACTATTGCTGTGCTGTTGTTATTATTTTACCTATTATAAATTATTTTTAAATATTGTAATTCACTAGTTCTCGAACAGGTCATCAATAATGATTGCTCACGGACAGTAATTGGTGGTTTTCCATGAAGGCTGAGTACAAATAAGTTCTCCTAAGATTTCTAGTAACCATTGCAAACGATTTTGCCTTATTGCAACAGTTGCTTATCATTGATTTCTTGCTGGCAACTATGATCGGTCATTTGAAATTTAGGTGGCAATAAGCCTCTCCAAGGCTCTAGTACTATTTGCACCCTTCCAGAGGCGGTTTGATTATTATTATTATTATCTAAATATTAATTTACTTGTCTGTACGTCCACTGTCACAAAATCATCATCATTGCAAACATTAATTAATGAGAAACGAATTACCTCCCTTTATAGTTGTTTTTTATCAGTTAAAAATCATTAAAGCCATTTCCTCTCCAAAAATAAAAAAAAATCATGGTTGTCTGTTTAAGGTTTAAAATTAGCTATTTTATTTTATAATTTAAAAAAAAGATCATGTTGAGAAGAGACTGTAAGTTTTTTAATAGTTTCTTTTTAAAATTAAAAAAAAATGTGCAAGTGAACTGACATCTGTTCCTTTATAATTTATATAAAAAAATATTCAAAAAAAACAAACAATGTGTTGTGTGTTAAATTTATATATAAAAAAATATATAAATTTTTTAAATCAATTTTTTTTAGCTTTGAAATGTTAAAAAAGAATTTGTTAAAAATTGTTTTAAATTCGTCGTTATTTGTTTAATTTTATTTTTATATTTATTTTATTTACAATGTGTTTTAAAAATTTTCAACTACCATGGAATTTCCACAGGTTTTGTGAATTATTATTAATAGTAGTAGTAGTAGTAGTAGTAGTAGTAGTAAGAATTATTATTACTATTATTATTATTAATTATTATTATTAATTATTATCAATGTTATTATTATTGCTATTATCAAAATCATTATTATTGCTATTATTACAAATTATTATTATTACTATTATTATTATTATTATTATTATTATTATTATTATTATGGATTATTTATATTACTATTATTATTGCAAATTAGTATTATTATTATTATCATTACTATTATTATTACGAATTATTATTATTAGTAGTATTACTATTATTATCATTATAAATTATTATTACTATTATTATTATTATTATTATTATTATGAATTATTATTACTAGTTCATTATTATGAATTATTATTATTAATTATTATCAATGTTATTATTATTATTTCTATTATTAAAAATCATTATTATTGCTATTATTCCAAATTATTGTTATTACTATTATTATCATTATTATTATTATTATTATTATTATTATGAATTATTTATATTACTATTATTATTGCAAATTAGTATTATTATCATTACTATTATTATTACGAATTATTATTATTAGTAGTATTACTATTATTATCATTATGAATTATTATTATTTCTGCTATTATTACAAATTATTATTATTATTACTATTATTATTATTATATTATCATTATTATTATTAATATAATTACTGCTATTACTACTACTACTACTACTACTACTACTACTACTATTTCTCACGAGGGGAGAAGGAAACTACTACTACTACTACTACTACTACTACTATCCCCACCCACCCCGTGAGAAAGCTAGTCACAGTTTGTTCTTATGTGTCACAACCTGTTGTCATTCAAAGGGTTTATCTTTTGTAAATCTCATAAATGAGAAGCCCTTAAGAATTAATGAAAAAAACTTTTAGAAAATCGAAAACTTCATATCAGTTCGATCATTTTCACGCGCATGCATACCATTGTAACCTTCTAGACTGTCACCTTCTGTTGTACCGGGTGACTTTCTCATGAAATCAAGTGACAGAAAGTTTTATTTACCTTGTTTTATTTTTATATCTTGTCAAATGGACAAGGACGTGCAAGCTCATCTATTTTTTTTTTCCAGAAGGGTCACCACTTATTAAGGCCAAACACTATTAGAGGATAAGGGTTAATGCAATGGAATAATTTGTTTCTTTTTTATTTGGGAGTCACCACTTATCAAGGCCCGAAGGCCACTCGAGGATATGGGTTAATGAAAGTAAGGTGGTAGTGTAGTAATCGCTAATGGTGTAAATTTAGTAGAATTTGATAATTTATGGGGACGGCTCAACAAGAATTTGTTTTCATTGGATTTGAAGGCTATTATGTTGTATTCAACCGGGAAGCAGATCAGCGGAACAGTGTTCTGCAGGCAGGCAGTTCTGGGGGAGAAGCTTTGTTCATGGAATCTGTGTTTAGATTTAGGCACAGATAGAGAGTGGAGAAAAGAATCTAATAGGCATGTGTACACAGTGTAATGACGTATGGAGGTGAGGTTTGAGGACATGTGTTGCATGGAGAGAAATGATATGAGAATTATATGATGAATGTGTAATGTGAGTTTTAAAGACAGGTTTAGCTCTGATGACCTCAGAGGAAGATTAAATCAGTACAGTATAAGGAAATGTGTGCAGAAGAGTAGACTTTGATGGTATGGTCACATTGAAAAAATGAATGATAATTCTTAGGTTAGGATTAATGACTGTACGGGGGTTACTGGGACAACAGTGTAGTAATCGTTAGTGATGAAAACAAATCATAATTTGATTATTTAAATAGACGTCTCAGCAAGAACTTGTGTACATTGGACTTGAAGACGACCATATTGTAGTTAGCTGGAAAGCAGGCCTGTGGATCAGAGTTCCACAGGTGGATAGTTCTAGGAAAGAAGCTTCATGGAATTTGTATTTACATTTAGACACAAATAGGGAGTAGAGGAAATTGTTGATAGTGGTTGTAGCTAGACGAGTGTTTTTTCTTTTTTAAAGTTTGGCAAGGGCGGGGGACCATAGATTGAAGCTCAGACGAGCAATTACCATGAAAATAACGATAGAGCAAGATAGGCTCGCAACGTCTCTTCTATGGGAAATAGGTTGTAGGGAAAAGACCAAGGGCATCACTTACTAGAATTCATAGCCGGTTTTGAACGTGTTTTTTTTTTGTAGGTGTTTTTTTATTTTATGATTGTTACATATACATATACATATATATATATATATATATATATATATATATATATATATATATATATATATATATATCTTTAATGGAAATCGCTCCAGAGAATGCATGAAGCCATTTGATGTAAGTAGCTATAAAAAAGGAAAAATATTAAATAGCTTTGGGAAGGTCACAAAGACAAGATGTAATTTGATGCACGGAAATGTGATATGATAAAGATGAACACTTATCAACGTCACCCCCCTCCCTCCTCCTCCTCCTCATCCTCCTCCTCGATGTCGTGTGTGTTGAGCGGTCATTTATAAGAGGAACAAAGCACATGCTTAGAGTTGTGAGTTTTTGTAGGAGATAGTGAAATTAGATGCTGTAGCAAAAAAGAAAGAGATTCATTCGTTTTCGGTAGCTTTGTTAGTGTTAATCTGGGGTTATCTGAACACGAGTTCCTTCTGATTTAAGACTACCAGTAAAACCTTTTTATGCTACAAAGGATTTTTTTTTTTTCACTTTCTTATGAAATGAAAGAGAAAAACAGAATAGAAATAACAATTAATGTGCTGAATAGATTCCATTTAGAGATGAAACGAACACACGTGTTAGCATGTAGCTCTTAAAAATAATCAATGTTACACACACACGCACACGCACACACACACACACACACACACACACACACACTCGCGCACACACACACACGCACATTCTTTCTCTCTCTCTCTCTCTCTCTCTCTCTCTCTCTCTCTCTCTTTCTTTCTTTGTGTGTGTCTCTCTCTTTGCTTCCTATTCTCGACCTTCACACTCTCTGTCTCTTCCCCCCTCTCTCTCTCTTCCCCCCCCACTTATATCCTCGCCCTCACCCCCACCCCAATCAACAAAGATTAGACCATTCCTGTAATGATCCGGTTCCTGTTGATTTTGAGGATGGGGTTTAGTTTTGTGCGGTTCTAGGAGGTCCACCCTCCCAGATTTTGCTTTCTCTCTTTGAGAAGGGATTAGTTTATTACTAATCGCCTGAGGCGCCATTACAGGGGAATGCTGACACTTTTTGTAGATCAGTGGGCCCCTTGTCAGGGATGCTGACTTCTCAATTCCACTTTCCAACCCTGGTGTCTAAGTTCTTGCTGTGGGAGAGAACTAAAGAACTACAGTTCAGCTTGGGAGTTAGGAGCGCTCCCATCAATCGTCGTTGTGGCCAGGGGCAACAGCAGCAGTATCCAAATAGTCCTTTTCAGGACTACTCAACAAACTAATTAGACAAGTCACAAACTACCTGTATGCGATCATGGGACTGTGACATGTAACTCAAAGTTTTTTTTTATAACCGACCCATCAAATTCGTAGAGTTGTAAATTGCTCTTCTATAAGGTTGACTTTCCAATGCGTTCTCAGAAATGTTTTGGTATCAACATTACTCCACTGTCAGTATCAGTTTGCATATCGAAATCGACATTGTTAATTTTAAGTTTTAGTATAATATCTTTATTTTGTTAAATTTTTCCCCCCACATCTTTTTTATTGTTCTTTAATGAAAAGACTACCATACTGTTTTTTTTTTTTTTTTTTACTTGCGTTCAATTTTCTTCACATTTTCATTTTTGGTTTTAATGAAAAAAAAAAAAAAAAGATTATATTGATTTCGTTTCCTCCAACTCTTTCCAGTTTTTTTTTTTTTTTTTTTTTTTTTCTACAAATGTGCATAATGTTTTAAAATGTCTCTTTTTGAAGCAATTTGTCTTTCCAAATGCTGATCATTTTTTTTTTTTTAAATTTTGTTATCTTCCACAATATCAACATTTAAATTTTTTTAACATATACGAGTGTCGTTCCAAAATTAAGGCTACCTAGTTTTTAATTAAAAAAACACAAAATGTTGAAGAGCTACAAAGACGGGGGTATTACTATTATAACGAGCGACCTTTTGTGATCCAAAATTTATTTATTTTCTACATAGTCACCACCATCCTCAATGCACTTTTGCCAGCAATGAACAATGATGTGGTCATAAAAATCCGAAGCACACTTTATCACTCGCATCTCTGTCGCCACTCTGAAATTGATGAACCCATCTCCTAACTGTGTTGATATCAACTGCATCGGCTTCATAAACGTTCAACAGGCGCCTGTGAATGTTGATCGGTTCAATTTTTTCTGCATGGAGAAATTCAATGACGCATTTCTGGTTCTGATGCACGTCCATGACAGAGGTTGCTTTTTTAGAATCTAATACTGTCAATATCTGCAGCAGAGAGATGAAACTTTCAGGTCATGAATGAAGAAGTTCAGTCATCATAACAATGTAATTTTCGATCCCCTCTGGTTCACTCGGACGGAATAAAAAAAAAATAGGAGGCATTACTTTTAGAACGTCCCTTATAAGTATTGGCGAATATCAAGATGCAAATATCAACAAAATTTAAGAACTCTTTCTCTGATGAGAGATTTTACATTTGAAATTAATTAAAAAAAAAAAAAAAAAGAAAATTCTTTCATTTGCATCTAAAAACGTGTTCTAAAACGGTTTATCTGTTTATTCTATATTTTTCATTTTAAGATGCTTCTTCGTGGCGATACTTTCTTCTAACCTTAAACATTTATTTATTTAAAAATTTCAAAGCAACTTAGTTCGACGATATTTTGCTTCATCAGGCAAGGAATCATTTTATTTTTTATTTTATTTTTTTCCTTGTGGCATGGCGTCACTATAAAATCAAAGTCTGTCTGGTCTTAAACAGTGACTATTTTTCAAATGTTCCAATCGGGAGGATCGCCCATGGCGCGTGTGAAATGAGTTAGAGTCTTTTTTTTTTCTTGATTTAAGTTTTTTTTTTTTTTTTTTACATGGGTGTCACCACTTATCAAGGCCCAGAGGCCACTCGAGGATAAGGGTTAATAGGTATACATTAGTCATTGTGATTTTAGCATAGTAAACAGTGGGAATTTTGTAACTTGGATTACTTAGGGGGACGATTCAATTAGAACTTGTTCACATTGGACTTTTTCTTTTTTTTTTTTTTTCATAGGTATCAACACATTATCAAGGCCAAGAGGCCACTCAAGGATAAGGGTTAAAGAGTGTACAGTAGAAATTGGACAATATAATAATCATTAGTAATGAAAATTTGTTAAATTTGATAACTTATATGGAACGGCTCACCAAGAACTTATTTACGTTAGACTTGAAGACAACCATATTGTAGTCAGCCGGAAAGCAGGAAAACGGAAGACAATTCCACAGGCGTGCAGTTCTAATAAAAAAGCTTTGTTCATGGAATCTACGTTTAGGTTTAGGCACAGATAAAGAGTGGGGGGAATTATTGATAGTGTTTACAGCTAGACGAGTGTTTCTTGTGAAAGTTTGGCGAGGGGGGACCATAGATTGAAGCTCAGTCGAACACTTTCCATGAAAATAACGATACATCAGAGACAAACTCGCAACATCTCTTCTGTGAGATAGAGGTTGCAAGGAAGAGAAAAGGACATCTCCTACGAGGCTACAAAGTCTATTTTGAACTCTATCAAGGCAGGACAAGTTCTTTCTAGCAGCTCCTGCCCAGATGTGGCAAGAGTATTCCATCCTTGGACGTACCTGGCTCTTATATAGATAGAGAATTGCATCAGCAGTGAGATATCTACTGGATCGATAGAAAGATCCCACCATTTTTCCAGCGGCCTTGGCAACAGATTTGATGTACGTGTTCCATTTAAGATCAGGAGTAATGGTCAAGCCCAGAAGCTTGTCAAAACTTGAGGCCTCCTGAAGACGAGAAGATAAGAAGCCAATACAACGCAGCATTTTTTTTTTTTTATATATATAAGCATCTATAATATAAATCTCATCTGTCCGTTTAAATGTATGTATGTATGTATGTATGTATGTATGTATGAATGTTTGCATGTCTGCCTAAAACTTTCGACGGAGCCAACAAATTTTCACGAGATCATTATCACTTTGAAGCTCGACCCTTCGGATGACAAATATCGAAAAATTGGCCAAAAACATAAATTCCTTCACCTTCAACTGGGCACTTTTCTACAGGGAGGGTCGGTTTTTTCGCTGACATTTTTTTGCAAGTTATTCAACCCTCCACTCGCATGAAAAGGCGTTATTTCGACCGCCCGTGACGTCACAATCACGGTAGGCACATCATTAAGACAGTTTTTTTGTTTTTTTCACCTCTGGCGCGTTATGGATTTGAACCTGCTTACTACTTATATATATATATTTTTTTTTGCGCTCGCAATTTTTCTTTTCTTTTTTTTTTTTTTTTTTCGCTCAACCAACACCCTTACATACACCTCAACTTTCTTTTCCTCCTTCAGGTCACGGGTTCGAGCCTGCCTGTCTGCCTGCCTGTCTGCCTACTGCCTACTACAACTCTAAAACTTTTTTTTTTTTGCTCAACACACATCTCCAAACACCCGGGCAACGCTGGGCACCTAGGCTAGTAATAAATAAATAAATGTTTGTTTAAAAGATAGCTGCGTTGTATTGGCTTCTTAACTTACAAGTTCTAATACAAGTTTACACGACGCTTACATCAAAGAAAAAAAATTCTCTTAAAATATATCTTCTCTCTTCCCGTTTTTTTTATTGTCTTTTAACTTTTTAGTTCTTGTACTTGTGTGTTTTATCAAAGGTTCATCAAAGAATTAAATACATCCTAAGATTGAGTTGGTTGCCATATCACTACGGTGGAGCTCCTAAAAATACTCTTTCCTGCCTTGCCAGCGTACAAAACCGTCTTCAAAATTTAGTGAGCAAGGATGTTTTCGCCTCCACACTTCCTCTTTCTCACAGAAGAAGAGACGCTGAAAGTCTGTCTCTGCTCTATCGTTACTTTTATGGTAGGTGCTCGACTGAGCTCTAATCTCACCCCTGTAAAACATTTACAACGAATACTCGTCTAGCTGCCACAACTTACCTCATGCTCTATCTGTGCCTAAAACTAAACAAAAATTCCATGAATAGACAGTTTCTTTCCCAGAACTGCCTATCTGCGGAACACGATATTGTGGGGCAGCTTCCAGGCTGCCTATAGCATGGTCATTTTCAAATCTAACGTAAATAAATATATTCATATGTTTAAGTCAGTTTAGATTTCATTAAAAATAAAAGTCAAACATTCTCATTAAAAAGGAAGGGAAATGCATGCGAGTTTTAATATGTTTAATGGAAGTGTACCACATCAATATACGTGATAAGAGGATGAACAATTTTTTTTTATATTTCTACTAGCATTTAAACCCGGCGTTGCCCGGGTGTTTGGAGGTGTATGTTGAGCAAAAAAAAAAAAAAAAAAGCGGTCAATTTTTTAACATTGACCCCTATTATGACCCCTTAAAATTTATTGTTTTGGGCTCAAATCAAGTTATTAAGTTAGATCCATGTCCAAGGAATCTATATCGAAAATTTCAAGTGTTTAGACCGAAAATTGTTGGAGGAGTTTGGTAGAGTTCTCAAAGGTCAAATCGTTGAACTTTAACCCCTTAACAGACAAATTTCTGGCCAAAAACCGATCACAGAGATTTTCCCAAATCTCAGTACCCTGTATATCAAATTTCGAGTCTGTAGACTTAAAATTGACAGAGTTATTGCGTAGGGAAATGTACACACACACACACACACACACACACACAGACACGTTCACTTATATATATATACAGATTGCTCTCAGGAAACAAGGGAAGCACTTTTCTTTAAACACCAGTAAAACAAATTAACGAATGTAATCAGTTGGATTATTTAGTTAAAACATGCTATTCTTTAAGTACAACCCATATTCTGAATAAATATGAAAACATAATTGATTAATAAATGTTGTGCTCTTTTCATGTTGAGGCGTCCTCTTAGATAATTAAGCCCTACCAAGTTTCACCATTACTGATCCTGTTGCTCAATCATCTACCTAACACCTATCAACATTTATCCTAGAGAGGTCTCCCTGCAACCTCTTACCCACAGAAGAGACGTCACAAGCCTGTCTTTGCTCTATCGTTAATTTCATGGCAAGTGCTCGACTGAACTCCAATCTATGCCCCCCCCCTTGCTAAACTTTCACAAAAAACACTCAACCAACCACAACCACTATATACGAGTTCCCCCACTCTCTATCTGTGTCTAAATAAATAAATGCAGATTCCATGAACAAAGTTTCTTTCTCAAAACTGCCCACCTTTGGAACATTATTCTGCTAGCCTACTTTCCGGTTGAATACAACATAGTAACCTTCAAATTTAATGTAGACAAGTTCTTGTTGAACTGTCCACATAAATTAGAGATGGGATGATTCTAATATTTTTCCCCGATTCCAATACAATTACCGATTGCAAATCTGATTCTTTATAAATCTCTAAATAATTAACGATAAAATTCTTATTTTTCCTCCGATTACCATAAAAACACATGTTAACTGCAGATATATACCCAAGCGTAAAAACACACTTGTGCGGGAGTGATCTATAGATTTTCGTTTTACTGGTATTTTAAAATCAATAAATATTTACTATTTTATTATTACTACCAGTAGTGGAAAATTTTGTTTTGACCAAAATCAAATAAAAAAAAAAAAAAAAACAGCTAAAAATATCGTTTGGGGCATCGGAAAATAGGCAAAAATATTTCCGATTCCAATACCGATTCTGATACCCTATAAAGTTCTGATTTTTCAAATTCCCGATTCCGATTAATCATCTCAACACTACCATAAATAATTAAATTATATCTAATTTACACCATTAATGATTACTACACTATCTTTATTAACCCTTATCCTCGAGTGGCCTTACGGCCTGCCTAGATAAGTGGTGACCTGCCAAATAAAATAAAATAAAAGAAAGAATTTCCTGGTAAAGGACTTGGTGGTAGACACCCAAAACACTGGATTGGTCAGATTGCAGCAATGTAATACGTTCTTTGCTAACCGTTGAAAAATTTGCAAAACGCAAAAAGAAATGGATTGTATACCTAGAAAGTGTTTGAACATCCTTTGAGAATGATCCAATAAAGTAAAGTACAAAGCGTTAATGGATCAAAGTCTAAAACAGATCAGAATTTACACAAATTTAAAAAATCAACACGGGTTTTTTCTTGTTTTTTTTATAATAACAGTTTAGATCTCATTAGAAAAGAACAAATAAAATATTTTCAGTGTAGAAGAGGAGTGTATGCGTTTTAAACTTTTTGATCGACAGACGGGAAACTCGATATGTGCACCTGTGGAACAAGTTTGATTTGGTTTTTAGCCAGAGAAAAAAAGCTGCTAAGTGGTCAAAATTGAAAAATTTGAACCTAGCAGGTATAAGTTGAAGTAATGTGTATCATTCACACATGAGCAAATACATATTTACATGTTTAAGTCAGCTTGGATTTCATCTATTTATCTATCTATATCTATTATATAAAAGTGAAAATGTGTGTGTGTGTGTGTGTGTGTGTGTGTGTGTGTATGTGTGTGTGTGTGTGTGTGTGTGTGTGTGTGTGTGTGTGTGTGTGTGTGTGTGTGCATTTTTTTTTGTATGTCCGGCAAAAGTTTTTGGAGGAGGGGGCGCTTGGGGCGAGGGGTTTACTATGTCGTACAACTTTTTATATACTGCCTAGATTATAATATCTCCGATTTACAAAACGAGATTGTCTTTATCTTTTATTTGAGCGACTTTTATAAAATTCATGCTATCCCATGGTCTCGCGTGTTTGTTCGTAGTTTATGTATAAAAAAAGCGAAACTAACAAAACCGAAGACAGTTTTCCGGCTTTGTGCCGGGGATGTCCAGAAAGCAATTAGCTTTGATCCTGAACAACGTCGGGTTTATCTGCTAGTATATATATATATATATATATATACTTGTATGTAATATACTGAGTTCGTGTAATTCAGTAAATTTTCATATACCAATGAGCCAAAAAGAGTTGACGTAAGGAGTAAGCTACATAATACATAATTATCATATTTCATAATTGAGAATTGATATATTGTGAAAACAAAATCAAGACTTCAAAAAAGGTGTTGATGGCAACAAAAAGTGTATTTCATTTTATGTTACAATTGTTTCCATGTCCAGTCGACAATTTCAAACATTATATCGTTTGAAAATTTTCAAAAACCAGCATTTCTTCAGACTTTATGAATAAAAACACTCTTGACAATAGAGCATTTTTGAAAGGAAAGAGAAAAAGAAAGAAAAAGGAAAAATTCCCTTAACGGGAAAAGCAGGTGAGAAACATTTACCTTTGTGGTAGCTACGTTAAGGGAATTTTTCCTTTTTCTTTCTTTTTTCTTTCCCTTCAAAAATGCTCTATTCTCAAAAGTGGTTTTATTCAGAAAGTCTGAAGAAATGCTGGTTTTTGAAAATTTTCAAACGATATAATTGTCAACTGGACATGGAAACAATTGTAACGTAAAATGAAATACACTTTTTGTTACCATCAACATCTTTTTTGAAGTCTTGATTTTGCTTTCACAGTATATATATATATATATATATATATATATATATATATATATATATATGCTAGCAGTTCCGTCCGGCTTTGATTGGGCCCTATGTACTGTTCATAACTTTATGTGCATATATATATATTACAAAGTGTGAATATGTACAGTAATACTATATAATAGGCTTCCTTAACTACCATACAGAAAAGTTGGTAGAGACCGCAGACGTAAAATTTTTTAAATTTTGACCCCTTAACATTTATTGTTTTGGGCTCAAATTAAATTAAAATGTTTGACTCATGTCCAA
This sequence comes from Euprymna scolopes, assembly GCF_053919585.1. Taxonomy (NCBI): domain Eukaryota; kingdom Metazoa; phylum Mollusca; class Cephalopoda; order Sepiida; family Sepiolidae; genus Euprymna; species Euprymna scolopes. Next base: position 44,882,613 of record NC_136504.1, read on the forward strand.
GTAACCTACATCTAGAATATCAAGTGTTTAGATTCAAAATTGGCTTAATAGTTTCCTAGACATTGCAAAGGTAAAATCTTTTGAACTTTGACCCCTTGGAAGCCAAATTTTCAGCTAAAAAACGATTAAAAAGCTTGCCCTATGTCTGAATATGCTTTATGTAAAATTTCAAATGTTTAGACCAGAAATTGGCTGAGTAATTTGGTAGAGACTGCAGAGGTCAATTTTTTTTTTTAAACTTTGACCCCAATTATGACCCCTTAAAATTTATTGTTTTGGGCTCAAATCAAATTATAAAGTTAGATCCATGTTCAAGTGACGTATATCTAAAATTTCAAGTGTTTAGACTCAAAATTAGCAGAGGAGTTTGGTAGAGTTATCAAAGGTCAAATCATTGAACTTTGACACTTTAACAGTCAAATTTCTGGCCAAACACCGATTAAAGAGATTTTTCCAAATCTCAATATCCCTTATGTCAAATCTCAAGTCTGTAGACCGAGAATTGACAGAGTTATTTTGTAGGGAAGTGTACACACACACACACACACACACACACACACTTTCACTTTTATAGATATACTAACATGAGTACCCGCCGTTGCCCGGGTATTTGGAGGTGTATGTTGAGCAAAAAAAAAAAACTGTCAATTTTTTTAACTTTGACCCCTATTATAACCCCTTAAAATTTATTGTTTTGGGTTCAAATCAAGTTATTAAGTTAGATTCATGTCAAAAGAACCTATATTGAAAATTTCAAATGTTTACACCGAAAATTGTCGGAGAAGTTTAGTAGAGTTCTCAAAGGTCAAATTGTTGAATTTTTACCCCCTCAATCACCAAATTTCTGGTCGAAAACCGATCACATCGATTTTCCCCAAATCTCAGTACTCTGTATATCAAATTTCGAGTCTGTAGACTTAAAATTGTCAAAGTTGTTGCGTAGGGAAATGTACACACACAGACACACAGATACACAGACAGACAGACACTTCCACTTTTATAGATATATAGAAAGAAAGATAGATAGATAGATAGACAGATAGATAGATAGATAGACATGAATCACATCTTCCGTTTTGTGCAAATTGCGAACCCACGTGACTTATTTTTCACCATTCCTTCCGATCCAGGGCAAGTAGGTTAATGGATGCCCAACTGTTGAGAGATGTCCAATCAAAAACGATTTTTCTCCACCTTCTTCTTAGCTTTCACCTGCCTCTTTTGCCTTCTAACATGCCCTCAAAACATAACTTTGAAAAGCCAGTGGTTGATCATTTGACATGGGCCAAAATTTTAAGGGTTTTACTTTTGATTTTATCAAATAGAGGATGTAGGGAAGTAATTTGACAAAAAGTGGACATTTTGTTTTTTCGATCAGGCAATGTATCGTAATGAAACACATTACGTGATTTTGAAACACTTTGATGCAATTGGCTAATTGTTTCATCCATGTGATACAATCAAGGCCTCCCGATAGTTTTATATGGCTTTGATTGTATCACATGGACTAAACAACTAGCCAATCGCATTGAGGTGTTTCAAATAAAATGAGGATGAACGAGGTGAGTCCAAACTGCTTGTTTCTTTAAAATAGGGATTATGAAAATATTCATTTATTTCTATAACAAATGTATTTTGGTGTCTGAAGAGTAGCTATTTTGGGAATATTTTAAAATAATATAAATTGTCCAAATTGTTATGAAACAATTATAACACATAAGGAAATACACCATATGATGTTTTTATTTTATATTTTGTTGTCTTCATTTTTGTGTTATATTGCATATCCCTCCATATTTACATGAATAAACCAGAAACCAGCAGGAAGAGTGACAGTGATAATAATGGCAACGCTAAGACAAACCCCATTCATCGATAAAACATAAATGATCACACTAAACACACAACACAACATCAAATCCCAGTTCTTTAGATACACACATCAACGGAATAACTCTCAATTCACCTCAACAAAGAAAACCTCCAGAGGAAGCCGTACACGTACATTAAAAAAAAAATCAAAATACAAAACACAAACATCATAGCAGACACAATTCCGGCAGCTTATAAACACAAAGAATTATCCCATACAACACTGCAACAGTATTATGCCTACTAGAACACATTCACAACTTTCTTAACTTCAAATTGATATAACACATGAATACAAAGCTCAAACAGACGACTTCCTACAGCACATTAAAACACAAAAAACAAACACAAATAAAAAAAAAGAAAATGACGGGCAGGGTTGAAAGCCACCTTTGTCTACGACTACGTCCGCAACACGAGTATAAATACGACACCTTTTTCGACAGGCAGGCAGATTGGCTCAGGGTGTCAAACCGTGAACTTTGTTCCGTCAACAGCCAGCAGCCATTAACCTTTCATCAGCAACAACAGCTATTAAGATTAATATGCTCTCACCATCGCCGCAGCCGCCACCCCATTCATGATACTGGACAGCAGACTTGAAGACTACCCTTCTTCCGTCACCGCAGCTACCGCCCTCACCACCACCAGATCACTACAGCTCATCAGGCAGCGAGGTTTGTTCCGCCAGTAGCAGCAGCCACTATCACCAACCCTCCACAGCGACAGCAGCTATTAAGATTACTCCTCCTCCGCTGTCACCACCAACCCTCTTGTGCTACCAGACGGCAGCTTTTAAGACTACTTCTCCTTTGCCACCGCCACTGCACCCGTATACCAGACACCAGAACACATAGCCACGTTTCTGTCATTGCCACCCTCGCCTCAGCCTGACAATAACACCAGATCGTTGCTGAGTTCATATCAACACACGGCCAGCATTCCTACTGTTGTCCCACCAACGCTGAAATATCCTGACACATTCAGCAGTTTGTTTCACGATCGTTTAACTTTAAATAAAGGTTTAAACTCAACCTTTTCGTTTGTCCCTTTCTTGCTTCCATGCGCTCAGTTTTGTAATATAGCATTTGCAAATATATTATACGCATGCTCGATGATGAAAACCGATAATGATGAAGCTTAATTAATATTAACTTTGATTTTATTGGTATATGAACATTAATGAATTTTAATATATATAAAAATTGGAGTAGAACAATATTATTAATAATAATAATAATAATTATATATATATATATATATATATATATATATATATATATATATATATATATAGAGAGAGAGAGAGAGAGAGAGAGAGAGAGAGAGAGAGAGAGAGAGTGTTGGGACGATTAATCGGAATCAGGAATCGGAAAAATCGAAATATTTGAGGGTATCAGAATCAGTATTTTAACCTATTTTCCGATGCCAAAACGATTCTTTTAATTGTCTTTTTTATTTGATTTAGTTTAAAACAAAATCTTCCATTGCAGGTGATAATGATAACATAATAAATATTTATTGATTTTAAACCACTAAAATCGATAGATCGTCCCCCACAAGTATATTTTTACATTTAGGAAAATGTCTGCACATTTACCATGTGTGTTTTTACTATAATCGGAGAAAAAATACAACTATATAGTTAAATATTTATAGATTTATAAAGAATCGGAATCGGTAATTGTATCGGAATCGGTAAAATATTGGAATCGGCCAATCCCTAATATATATATATATATATATATATATATATATATATATATATATATATATATATATATATAAGCGAGATAAGACACTGATAGAAATCAGATGAAAATTCTGATAGATATTACTTGAAGTAATACTTTCAAAGTGATCCTAGCCAAAAAGGAAAAGCTCAATATTTAAAAATAGAGCAATATATAAGTTTGGTGGTTAAATTTTAAATTCTGAAAAAAAAAACATATAGACACACATATTTGAATTAAGAATTTATTGTTTGACAAAAGGAATATATAGAAGGGGTTATGTAATTTCCTTAATCCATAGATTTTCAATAATGGCTCATATCATCAGAGGAAATGAAATGTAGTTAGCAAAATGTTCAGCTGCGAATGGACGCTATTTTGCTTTTCAGCACAATTATTGAAAATAGTTTTTTGAGTGGTTGTGGATAATTATATGGAAAAAATTATACGAAAAGAGAAGTTGATACAACCTGGGCAGCCTATTATCGGAGGGAGTACATTGTCCTTCGGGTTTATAAATCCAGGTGGGCAGAAAATAGGTCCAGGGGAGTAGGTAATATTCCCATATAGCAAAAGCGTATTGCTCCTTATTGATTTTTCGAAAGGTGTACGGGGAAGCCGTATTCGTTGGTGCATTGAGTGTGTGTTGGTTGATGTAGTCCAAAAGCTTTCTCGGTGCTGACAAGTGTATCCGATGTTGGGTGGATATACCATTCCATTGTAATTATCCCCGTGAGTAATAGAATTTGAGCATTGAGTTATGTATGCACTGGACCTCGAAATCAATAGTATGGGTAGCAAAATAGCAAAATAATCCGGGAGATGATATTGAGAACGGTGCGTCAGGCGATTAGCTTCTGGTGTGAGACCCAGTAGAAAGATAGTTCGCTTTCTTGTTGATAGTTGGTGAGGGAAGCCTTTTAGATGAGGGAAAGAGGAGAGTGGGGTGAAGTAGAGAGGATAAAAAGAGAGGGAAGGTTAAAATTGGGCGAGCATACAGGTGTTTAATGGAATTTTTTCTTCTGATGATATGGGCCATTATTGAAAATCCATGGATTAAGGAAATTACATAACCCCTTCTATATATTCCTTTTGTCAAACGATAAATTCTTAATTCAAATATGCGTCTATATGTCGTTTTTACAAAATTAAAAATTTAACCACCAAACTTATATATATATATAAATATATATATATACATATATATATATATATATATATATATATATATATATATATATATATATATATATATATAAATATAGTTATGTCTCGGAAGTAGAGTGAAAAGCACATCTTATTTTTCTTTTATTAATATTATTTTTTTTCCTTGTACACATTTTTGTGAATTATTCCATGGATTTCTGCCTTTGGATTATTATGGACCATCTTCTTCCAATTACGGGATTTCTTTGGATTTTACTTGTACAAATGGAAATTCTTTTAACTTTCTTGAAGTTTTACATTTGGATTTTACCGTCACTGGATTTTTTATCTTCCACCAGACTATCCATTCATGTGTAATCACCTGTTTCCTTACCATATTCCCTCTGCTTAACTTATTTTGTTTTCAAGTAAGATCTTTGACTTACTTGTTGTTTCATCACATACTTCTGCATGTAAAATCCGATCCCGCATTTTGCTAATTCCTACCCTCTAATGAGAAGGAGAGTATTTCTTTGAAACTCCGCGGATTAAGGACTATCCATTTATCTAGTGTTTCCTTTTCAGATTAAATATGTTTTCAACTCATTTCAAGGTGTTTTTTTAACATATTTTATTAACTGTTTGCTCATATATATATAGATATATATATATATATATATATATATATATATATATATATATATAGATATATATATATATATATATATATATATATATATATATATATATATATACACTCACACAAATAGATTGTTTCACTATATCACAGATCTTCAGTGTGGCTAGACAAGCAAATGTCTCAAACTGGGATTGAAATTCGCTCGATTGTAGAGCTAACAGTTGGCACTTCTAACTAACCTCGACGCTCTCATTCGCCACCTGTTAAATGTAAACTTGCCAAGTGCTCGAGACCTGAATTATTTATAATGCATATGTGTGTGTGTGTGTGTGTGTGTGTGTGTGTGTGTGTGTGTGTGTGTGTGTGTGCTATCGTAGGAAATAAACAATAATAGAAATAAATTAATTACAAATCACTAAAACTCACCGTTTGTTTATTAAATCCATCCAATATTTTGGATTTTTTCAATATTATTGATATATTATTACATTAATTTTTTTTTTCTTTTCCCATTGGAAGTTTGGAATTTTCGGCAACTCCTGTTGTTATACTTTTCAACCAATAACGAAATGACAAACTCGATAGAGATATGTCCGTTATTTAGATATGCATGCAAAAGTTACATTATATTGTTATTTCGCTTATTTTTTTTAGAGTTTATTCTAAATTGGTGAGGGAGACAGTTACTTCTCGGATACTCATAAAATTTGATTTTCTCAAATAAAAATAAAACTACTCGATCAATTTACATGATTTTTGGAATATGATATTTTCGTTTGGTTATTTTTCATCATTTTTTTTTTTTTTTAATATAGGGGAAATCCTGTACCCATATACCCGAAGAATATCCCTACTCCACTCCTTAACAAAGAAGGAAATCTAAAATCTCAAAAACTAAACTAAAATTTGTATAGAAGTCGTTGCCTACTTTTTAGCCGACTTCTAGTTGCCAATTCTGGAGACCCTAAAAACACATAGGGTCCGTCTAAAGTTTAGATGAATCGTTTTCGTATTTCTATTTACTAAAATAAACAGGCGCGTAAGAATCGGTGCGAACTTGCAGACGTCACATGGAATTAACCAACCACATAGAAACACGCTTTCCGTTTACGTGTGCGGGGGGGGGGGGGAAGAGGAGTAAGAAACGAGCGTATTTCTTTTCCTTTTTCTTCCCAAGCATCATTCGCGAGGTGTGGAAGGAAGGTGGGGGGAAAAAATCTGTTAGAGTTATTTGCCCCTGTTTTCGTGAGTAGATTAGCCGGTGTCCGCCAGGTGTCGCTCTCTGTTTTTGTGTGTAGTCAAAATTCAAGATGTCTGTCAATTCTTCACGCTGGTTTCCAGCTGTCCTGTTCTCGGCGGTTTTTACCCTGACTCTGTGGTTCAATGTCGCCCTCGGTTCGTCCACAGCGCCACGGTTGAAGTTTGAATACAAGCTCAGCTTTAAAGGTCCACATTTAACCCAGAAGGATAAAGGCATTCCGTTCTGGGAACACGGAGGAGGTTGGTAGTTTTAGTTTCTTTTCGAAAACAAACACGTTTAGGATTCAAAATAATAATAAACATTTGACATCATTTTTTTTTTTTTTCAATTTTCATCGATGTGATAATTTCAACTTACTAGGAGATCGATTAATTTTAATTTCTATTAAGATTTCTTTGTTTTTTTATGTGATTAATTAGGTGTTGCTTTTCAAAAACTTGCGATTTTTGCAATCAACTTTTTATATTTCCCCCCAACATATTGTCATTCATTTCTAAAATGGACGGTTAAGAATCTCAAAGATCTCTCGGTTAGAATGTATGAGATAGCGGATGAATCCAGTAGGATGCTCCATCGCCAGCTTGAATAAAATATTTTTTTTCTTTTCTTAATCTTAGGGAGAGCTCCATAATTCCAGTAATTAGTAGCAACCTGCCCCCTGAAAAAGAATTTCAAAAACTATCAGGCAAATATACCCGGGGAACCAAGTGCGGTGTTTATGCACTTTTTATGTCGCGCTTTTTATATATATATCACGTTAAATTCAATTTGCACGATATCTTTTTTATGGTCAATTTTTACCATAACGTGCCCCAGCGTATTGTAAGCACCCCAACCTCAACCTCCCATGTTAAGAACAGCTTTCGGAATACCCTCCCCCAACCTCGAAAGTCGTTCTTAACATGGGGAGGTTGGGAGGTGTTTATAATACGCTGAGGCACGTCGTAAAATTGACTTTTTATATTATTAAATTGTTAAAGAAAAACTCTGCCGTAGGCGATGAAATGGCGCAAAATAGTCCCAAGGTCCAGGGATTCATACCATGCAAACGGTAAATTTGTGGCAGGTTTGATTATTAGATTCGTTGTCAGCGACCTTGAATACCCCGAGAAAATCAAATTAGAGTGGTCGGGGTTTTGTTGTAGCGTAAGGTAACATTTACCAGAATGGCTTTTTTATCACGGTACAATAGGTGCATAAGTACCCTACGTGCAAGACAGATACAAACAAGTGCACGGTTAGTATTTTAAAGATACTGACCATGCAATTGATACTATTTTAAGATCTCTCAGTTGGAATGTACGACGAGATAGCGGATGAATGTTTGGTATTCGATAGTATGCCTCATTGCCTCAGCCCCATAGGAAAATTGAAAACAAAACAAAAACTTTACATCAATAACACCGAAAGATGTTTCTTACATTTAGTTAACAACTAGCAGAGAGACATGACGTTGCCCGGGATTGAATGATGATCAACGAATATTTCACACTCCTACGTTTTTATTGTCATTGAAATCCGTGAAATCGCTTGGGTTGGGAGGAAGCTTCACATGCCTCCATGCAGTAACTTAGTCAAAAATATGTTATTGTACATTGCCCTCTAGAGAACTTACTGTTTCTTTTATAAAATTTTATATAAACTTCTTTCCAGTTAACGAAAAAAAAAAAAAACATTAAGAAATCTACGCGCGGAGTTTGAATCTCCTGACCATGTCATGCACCCCCCCCCCAAACAAAAAAAGACACGCTATCAACTTATTACCCACAGTAGAATTTTCACGGCCCCTTGTTCTATCATTGTTGCTAAGTGAGTGATGACATGGAAAAAATGGCTTTACCGATGATAGATAAATTAAAATAATTGTTTCGATTATCGGTAATTATCAGGGGTATTCTGAGCCCTAACTGAACTAAGATCACTCCCAGACTTATATTCTAAAGTTTTGTAAATTTTAAAGAAAATCTGTTTAGCCGTTTTGGAGTTTAAGGAACTCACACACACACACACACACACACACACACACACACACACACACAAAGTTGGATACTCATGCAGTCCATGCACTTATTGATCCGTGCTAAAATAATGTTATTATTTAAAAAGTCATTCTTAACATGGGGAGGGTGTTTTGTACCTATTCTGTACAATTGAATAAAAAAAAAAACGGTACTTGTACAGTTTAGTCAAGATATTAAAAAATGAAAATATCGAAAAAAGTTTAAATTGTATGTATGCGTTATAGAACGAAGTTCTCCGAAAAAAAATTTAACTTAATTTCATCAAGTAGTGTTTTTATGAGAGCGCGTTCAAGGCGGCCATCTTGGATTGAAAAAAAAAATTGTTTGAATTTTAGAAATGACAAAGGGAGATAACCCCAGTTAAAGCGCTGACACCACCTCCCCATCTCTAATACTAGCTTTTCTTCCTAAAAATCGAACATTTTGCTCGGATATCCTAACAAATTGTTTTTCGCTGTAAAAAAAAAAAAAAAAAAAAAAAAAAAAAAAAAAAAAAAAAAAAAAACTACTTGATGAAATTAAGTGATTTTTTTTTTTTCAGAGAACTTCGTCCCATAACGGATGCAGCATACAATTTAAACTTTTTTCGATATTTTCATTTTTTAAACTTTAATTAAACTTGGAAATACGATTTAAAAAATAGCGCGGATCAGTAAGTGCATTTAGCACCCAAAGTTGCATTTATATAATTGTAGATAGATAAAACCCTTTTTCAATCCACGCTATTTAAAAAAAAAAATATTGTATCAACACCTTCAGCCGTCCCGTCACCTACCATCAAAACTTTTCGAGATATTTTAGTTTTCCGGAGGCAGTTAACTATTTTTATTTATTTTTTTGCCACGAACCCTGTCCAATTGGCAAAGTCGACAAATCATATGCAATTGCTTTTAATTTTATTTTATTAATTGATAAAATAAATGTTAAACTTTTTCGAAATCTACTTATAGGGAAAATGATAAAGCTATAAATGCAACTTCACTGGAAAGTAATGAGATTCCACTTTATAGGCGATTACATGTAATTAAATCTCCTGAACGAGAACGACTTGGAAAAAACAAACAAAACAAAACAAAAAAAACAGAATTTAGAGTGGGGGATCAGTCATGCAATCATGCATTAACGTAAAGTGACACTTTAAAAGTGCACCGATTTTCAAGCGAAGTTTCTAACTGGATAGTATTTTCAGGACAGAACTTTTTAAGAAATGGCGGGTGTAAATAATGTGACACTCAAATTTGATATCCATAAATGATCGTCTCCCCCCCCCTCTCCAATCAAGAAAATGGTCAAGATTTAATTGGTTACATGTCTTTAAAACGCTATTTGTTCGGAAATTGGGCGATGTTTATGGTTAATGTATATGCTAGGGTATGTCTTTATTTTTACCGCCATGCTTTCCGGGCTGTTTACATGTAATTACTTAAAAAAAAAAAAATAAATAAAATCTCGTATTAGTTTTTAAATTAACTAGCATATGGTGTACTAATTTCGGTACTTCTGCAATCTGCATTTATCAACCCGCGATTTCTACGAAGTTATTCGGGTTTGCCCGGCAGTTGACGGGAAGAACCGGAAACGGTCGACAAGTATTTTCTGGATATTAAGACGTGTTTTCCCCAATTTACTACTTGAATTTCAGTGGTCGTCGCCATTCTTAACAGAGAGGGGGGGGTAGCAATTTAATTTATATAAGGCTCACCCGGGCGTTTCCGGATATTCCCGTCATCTACCGGGCACACCCGAGTAACTCCGTGGAAATCGTAGGTCGATAAATGCAGAAGCACCTCAATTTCTACAAGAGAACAGTTTTTTTTTGTTTGTTTATGGCACTTTGCTATAGGGGCCGCTATGTGTTTAAACCGCAGTTTAGTGCCATTATCAGTAAATGAAGAACCTTTTCGAATGAAGCACAAAATAGTATTACGTTTGTCATCCTAAAAACAACACGCTTGAAATGCAATGCGTACATATGCTGAAATATTGAAAAAAGGAGTCTGAAGTTATCGATTATTTCAAGCGTGTAAAGATGACCAAGGTAACACAGTTTAACTGCAGGTTGTTCCCCATTTACAAACATTTAACAAAACTCAAGATAAAACATGGTACTTATGCACTTTTGTCACCGTGCTAAAATAACGTTATTTTGAAAGCCATTCCTAACATGGGGAGAGGGAAGGTGGTTGTAACAATTCTGTGCTTCCGCCTAACAATTTAATAATAATAATAATAACGATATAGTGAAACTTGAATTTAACCTGAAAAGCAATTTTAAAATAGCGCAGTAACAAAAGTGCATAAACACCTAAAAACAGTATTTATCGCCTGTAGCACTTTTTCATCGCATTATATTCAGGCCACTAAACTGCGGTTTTACCAAAAGAATATTTTGCGCTACTACACTATTGGGACGAAATTTCGGAAATCGTAATACTGAATAGTGAATTTCACATGAAAACAATGGTATTTCTCGTATTTAAGATGATTATATCCAAAAATTACGAAAATCCATAAGGTAGGAAATTAAAGAAAATAAATAGAATTTTGCAACGATCGTAAGACACAGGAGAGTTTAAAAGGGAGGTAATTTTCCGTTTTGATTTAAACAAGATGGCGGCAATTATTTACCTGCTAACACGATTAACGTTTTGTTTAATAATTCAGTAACATTCAGGCAATTTCGACTGCATAATTTGGAAGCTACCATTGTAACTTATTAGAATTGATAAAAAAAATCAGTTGAAACCATTGTTTTTTTTTGTATCTGAAAACTGCATTTATCAACTACAAAATCTCGTCCCAATTCTGTAGAAGCGCCGAATATTTTTGTGTCGGAAAGAAAGCTGAGTTTTACTAATAGTCAATGCAAACTAATGTTTCACCATTCATTTAAAATGTATTGTATGTCTCTTCAATTGCCTCCCCGCGAGGGCATAGTTAGACATAAGTGTTTTTTTTTTGTGTGGGGGGGGGTTATGTGGAGGCATTGAAAAAAAAATGCTTCAGAGAATAACTTTCTTTCGTTTATGGTGGCTTTACGTAGAAATTATGAATTGCGTTTACACCAGTTATAAAGTACGGGTATCCATTTTTACAAAAATGTAAATAGCGAAGAACTCTCCCACTCAATGCATTGTTTTCTTTACTTGCTCTCTAAACGTGGTAATTTACATTATACATTAAAAAAAAAAAAGGAAAACGATGTAGTCTCTATTCTCCAAAATTATACAATTTAGTCTTATTGAAATGTCAAATAAGCAAAATAATGACCATTTTGAAAACAGCCGCTCTTGAAAGGTGTTTGTTTGGTTTAGAATGAACAATATGGAAGGAGAAAAGTGATACAATCTTTCTTTTATGATCGCTCTAGTGCTTAAATGCGACGGATTGTCTTTACTAGATGAAACAAACCGGGATCCCTAGCCTCTTTTTTTATTTATTTTATTTTTTAAAAAATTTTTTTTTTTGTTTATAAATAAGTATATTCAAATCCAGTATATATTAGTTGTATCTTGCATATGAAAAAAAAAAAAAAAACTCAAGTGGTTTTACAACTTTTGCTGCTTTTACACATCCATACATTTTTACAAGCTCGGTTGTAGAACAAGTTCCGTGAAGTGTGTTGACTGTTTTTGCTAAAAGAGGACAAGCTAGGAAAATGAGGTGGGGGGGGGGGGGGATCAACGAATCTAATGAAGCTGATAAAAAGAACAGTAACAATGGTTCTTTGGTTGAATAGTGTCGCACTTTTTAAATTTTTTTTTTATAGAACAATTTTAGGTGATATTGAATTTTCTTGCTCACACGCTATTCCGAATTCGTGGTCTTGTATTAAACGTTCATAAACAATATTTTAAATATAATTTAGACTGTTTCAAACGGATATAAATGACTGGCGCTTTATTTTTTTTACATTTTCACCTCAAACAAGGCACATTGCCACTAGGGGGCTACTATCAGGGATATAAGCTACAGAGGTACTATGTAGGGAGTTGGACAGCAAGATGTCTGTTCACATTACACTTGAACTTCTGCATGTCAGTGCAATTGAGGAACCCGGAAGAGTTCCAAAGTCTAGCAGTTCTGGCGAAGAAACTACTGGAATAGAAAGCTCTTACATCTAGGGATCTCTCTCTAGGGGTGAGATTTTGCTCCTTGTCCGGTTTGTTAGGGGTATTTACGTCGGGGGGGGGGGTACAAATGTTGGCAGTTCGTCGGAGCATTCACCATTAAAATACTAGTAGAACAGGCAGAGGGATGCAACATTTCGTCGATTGGACAGAGGCTGAAACTTAGTTCTGGAGTCAGGACCTATCAGGTTGGCGACTCTCTTTTGAACCGTCTAGTAAGCTCAAATGTGACAATACATGGGCGAATGGTGGCCTTATAAAGGTATAAGACTTTCAGGCATTAGTAGTTTTCTAGCACGGTGGAGAGAGCCCACCTTCTTCGCAGCAGTCTTGGCAATGCTCTCGATGTAACTGTTCCAACCCATGATCCCTGTGAACATTAGGCATAATCAAATAAAAATCATTACTTTTTTTATTCGAATTATTCCAGGAATCGAGTAAAAAAATCATTTTTATATGATATTGAATTTTCGGTACTTATGCACTTATGTTACCGTGCTGAAATGATGTTATTTAGAAAGCCCTTCTTAACATGGAGAGAAGGGTGTTTTATAACTATTCTATACTTTCACTTAACAATTTAATAAAAAATATGGTAAATTTTTACGACGTGCCCCAGCGTATGAAACACACTAACCTCCCCATGTTAATAACGGCTTTCGGAATACTCCTCCCCCGCCAACCTCGAAAGTCGTTCCTAACACGGGGAGGGGGGTTATAATTCCCAAAGTCGTTCTTAACATAGGGTGGTTTTGGCCGTTGGGGTGTTTATACTACGCTGGGCGGGGCAGTGGCACTGGGCAGGTATTGTAAAACTTGAATTTAAGTTGAAAATACTATTTTTAAAAAAATAACACGGTAACATAAGTGCATAAGCACCGAATTTTCATTTACAAATTTATTCCAACAAATTTTAATAAATTTTGATTATAAAACTTCCCAAACGAAGATTTTGTGACTTATTTTAATTATAACTGTTTTGGCACTGGATAGGAGGCAATCTATTGATGGCGACGACCCACAGCCACGAATTCCGAATAGGGACATGTGGTGAGCAAGAAAATTCAATATTGCTGAATTTTCCATATCCGATCTTTCCGCCTAAACTAATCAATATTTCATTCAAGTTATCAGTTTAAAACTTCAAACATAAATTTCTAACGAATGCGAAGAAACCTGGCATTGTTGCCAGTCGTCCTAGACTTGTTGCATTCCACCGGCCGCTAGCAATGTCGATTCAGATGGGGTCGGGGTTAGTGATTGCGCAACCTTTACTGCACTATTTAGATTACCCACGCAGAGGTTTTCGATTGTCTTTTGAAAATAAAGGAGGCCAGCTACGTCTTAACGGTCGTACGTAGACGCTGGGAGCCTTTAAATTGTCGAATATAAAGTGTTGGCTAGAAAGCAAGTTTTAGAGACGAAAGTCAAGACTATTGTCGCAATATTATTGTGTTTCTAAACAAAATTAAAAACATTTTTTTTTTTTAATGAGCCAAAATTCTGGAGAAAATAAACAAATTATATTGTATGTTACAAATTAAAAAAAAAAAATTTTTTTTTTTAATTTCTATAATCGAATTTGTAAATAACGGAAAGATGAGAGAATAGACCATATGGTCGGTTTTGTTAAATGTTCGAAGACGTCGAATTAATTGGCGAAACACTAAAACTCCACGTGTCCTTTTGTCGCTTTAAACAATCAACCTCCCCCTCTCTCTTTCTCCCCCTCTCTATGTCTCCATTCTTGTGGTGGTCGTAGTGGAAAAGAAGAAAATAACACAGTTTGAACAAATTGATTTTGCTTAAAAAGAGTATTAAAATACATTAAAAAAAAGAAAAAAAGAAAAAAAGTTACTTCTGCAGTTTACGGACCATGCAAAGTTATAACGTTAATTTAGAAACCAATTCTTAAACTGAAAAGGGGATGCTTTGTTAACTATTCTGTACTTCCACCTAACAATTTTAATAAGAGACCGTAAAAATCGAATTTAACTTAACTTATAGCACGGTGCGTAAACTACAGACAACGAAAAGTTGAATAAAAGATGTATCCAGTTTTGTGGGGAAGAGAGGCTTATTTACAAAAATAAAATTGGGGGTGAAATAGACTTTTAACGATCCCGAACATTGTATTGAATATTTTATAGAATCGCTTCAAATCATATTTCTGTATTTCGAGCTGTTATTTGCATTTGGGGATAGTGAGGATTCTATTACTGGGATGTGAGTGTGTGTGTGTGGGGGGGGGGTAGCTAACGTAGGATGGGAGTGATTCTATAAAATTATCTATTAATTTTAGTGATCAAATCTCCATATAAAAATGGATACTTGTACAGTTTAATCAAGACATTAAAAACTGAAAATATTGAAAAAAGATTATATTGTACGTATCCATTATGGAATGAAGTTCTCCGGAAAAAAAAAATCAAGTAGGGTTTTTTTTTTTTTTTTTTTTTTTTTTTTTACAGTGAAAAAACAATTTGATACCGAGTGAAAGGGTCGATTTTTAGGAAGAAAAGCTAGTATTAAAGATAGGGAGAGAGTGTCGGCGCTTTAAACTGAGTTATCTTCCCGTGGCGTGTTTAACAAATTCAAAGATGGCTACCTTCAACGTGCTGTCATAAAAACGTGTTTTTTCGCTGTAAAAAAAAAAAAAAAAAAAAAAAAAATTAAGTGAAATTTTTTTCAGAGATCTTCAGTCCAAAACGGATACGTACAATGTAACTTTTATTTTCTTTTTTTTCTTTTTCTTTTTTTTTTTTCCTTTTCTTTCTTTTTTTCTTTTTTTTTCTTTTTCTTTTTTTCTTTTTTTTCTTTTTTTCTTTTTTCTTTTTTTTCTTTTTTCCTTTTTTTTCTTTTTCTTTTTTTTCTTTTTTTCTTTTTCTTTTTCTTTTTTTCTTTTTTTTCTTTCTTTTTTTTCTTTTTCTTTTTCTTTTTTTTCTTTTTCTTTTTCTTTTTTTTCTTTTTCTTTTTTTTCTTTTTCTTTTTTTTCTTTTTCTTTTTCTTTTTCTTTTTTTTCTTTTTTTTCTTCTTTTTTTTCTTTTTTTTCTTCTTTTTTTCTTTTTTTTTTTTTTTTTTTTTTTTTTCTTTTTTTTCTTTTTTTCTTTTTTTCTTTTTTTCTTTTCTTTTTTTTCTTTTTCTTTTTCCTTTTTTTCTTTTTTTCTTTTTTTTTTCTTTCTTTTCTTTTTTTCTTTTTCTTTTTTCTTCTTTTTTCTTTTTCTTTTTTTTTCTTTTTTTCTTTTTCTTTTCTTTTTTATCTTTTTTTTTCTTTTCTATTTTTTTCTTTTTTTTCTCGATATTTTCATTTTTTTAATGTCTTAAACTGTACGAGTACCAAAAAAATAAAATTAAAATGTTTAAAAAAAAAAATAAATAAATAAAATAAGACTTTCTTCGACCTCACTAATCTAGCAGTATCAGAATTTTTGTAGGAATTTTTGACACCCCTAACACGAAACTGCGAATACAATATAAAAATCTCGTAATTTCTCTGTTAAAAGTGGGTTATTTATTTTCTTTATGGATTATACTTCCAAAATAAACTATTACAGTTGTTTTAAAAGTAATAAAAATATTTTTATTTTTTTTTTAAAACAGTAATGAATTTTCCGAACTCAATATTTTTCAATTTTTAAACTCAATATTTTTAAATTTTTAAATTTTAAAAATCTATCAAAATTTTTCTATTGATTCTATTTTTACGATATTTTCAGGGTCAATGTGAAATTTTATGTTCTTTCCAATAAACCGAATATAATATTTTAGACAAACGTTTTTTTTAAATTCACGCCCCCCCATTTTCACGCCCCCCCATTTTCACGCCCCCCCCCATTTTGAAATGTCTATTAAAAAGTAAATAATTAATTTATGTTTAATAGGTTTATATATCACAAATTGAAGAGAAAAGGTCAATAAATAATATATTCAAATTTAAAACAAAAAAAAAAAATCAGTTTTTTAGAAATTTACCTGTAAAGTCCGAAGTTTAAAACCTTATTTTATAAGAACACATTTTTTCTTTTTGTCTTTTTTTTTTTTTTTTAATGAAACCTTGGTCCTTGCTCCTTTAATTGAAAAAAAAATTAGGGCTTGAATTACATTTTTCGAGGAGTTATAAGCTTAGAAAGATAGGGGGTCGAATAATTTACGCCTCTCATTTTGAAATGTCTATTAAAAAGTAAATAATTAATTTATGTTTAATAGGTTTATATATCACAAATTGAAGAGAAAAGGTCAATAAATAATATATTCAAATTTAAAACAAAAAAAAAAATCAGTTTTTTAGAAATTTACCTGTAAAGTCCGAAGTTTAAAACCTTTTAAAAAAAAAAAAAACACATTGTTTTGTTTTGTTTTTTTTTTAAATAAAACCTTGGTCCTTACTCCTTTAATTGAAAAAAAAAATTAGGGCTTGAATTACATTTTTCGAGGAGTTATAAGCTTGGAAAGATGGGGTGGAATTATTCACTATTTTCACGAAATTTCTGACACTGCTATCACTAATCCGATGTCAGGATGAAAATAAAACATAACGTTAAAGATAACAGCAAAATATAATCCCTTCAGATTATTTTCCTGAAATGTTCAAGAAACACAATATAATCCCTTCAGATTATTTTCCTGAAATGCTCAAGAAACACAATATTTAAGCACAAGGACACTCAAAAAGTTTCTTTGGTCATCCTCGTCACTGGGGTCTGCCAAACGATTGTGAAAAATGGACCGCATGTTCCGTGACGTCAGATTTGTGTTAACTATATGAACTATGGAAAAGCAGAAGCAACTTAATGATTTTTTAAAACCTTTGTTTATCTTCTTCAAACTGCAATTAATAATTAATCTTTGTTATAATTTTGGTAGGTTTTAAGATTTACAGTTTAACGATTATGAAATACGGTTTTACTGAATGTTCATTTGGTTACCTACGGGGTTCCATATTTTGTTCGGTAAAAAGAGACAAACAAAATATGAGAGGGGGGGGCCTACAAAATGCTTAATATTTGTGCAATAATATTTTCAAATTGGTTTTAATCTGGCGATAAAATAGCTGACAAGAGTGATGTTTATATTAAAACTTAATATTTAAAAAAAAATTTAAACACAATTAATTAAAAATCTGTAGCGGAACATTTTGAAATAAGGGAATTTTAATCATTTTAATCTTTTAAAAATTAATGTTTACGAAGTTTGTTTTTCTTGGCAATTCTACTGATTATAGTATATATTAATTCGAAAAAACGCTATTAAAAAAACTTAAGTTTATATCAATATTTAATTGCAACTTCAAGTAAATATTTCGTTCAATATGTGTATTTAAATTTTTAAAAAAATATTTTTTACTTATTTGAACTCTTATGTTTCATAATAATACATGCTTCACTTGTTTTTTTTTTTATAAAATAACTAATAAAATGTATGTTTCCTTGAAATTTTCAATTTTTCTTATAATTAAACCTGTAAGAAGTTTTTTTTTTTTTTTTTTTTTTAAATGCTGCAACGAATTTGTTTTTCAGGATGAGTTTATTTTTAATAAAATGTTTTTGGTCTTTTTTTTTTTTTTTTTTTCTTTTTTTGGAATTATTTTTTTTGTTTAAAAAAATATATCTACACAAACAGGATAAAATGGTTTAAAGAAAAAAAAATTACCCCAATTTGACTGACTAAAAAGCACATTTTTTGCACATGTTTCGTTATGCAGAAACAATCAAATTATGTTAGTATCTGATATTTTTGTGCATACTCTTTAAAAAAAAAAAAAAATTTCTGCTTAGATGGAAGTATGCATGACAACCTAACATGGGGGGGGGGGTCTCTAGAAGATTCAGCATTGCGTGTTTACTTCAGCCGCCATTTTGGAATAAATATAAATGACCAGGTTGACAAAGTTCTTGGGGTTTTTAACTTTTAAATTCAGATGAACATCTCAACTCAAACAAATTTATTAATCGAAATAAACACCATCAAAATCAACACACTTTTGCCAACGCAAAAAAAGTGTATTTATGCCAGTAACATAAAAATCTTGTGTTCTGGTGGCGATGAAGTCGCTGAAGGTGTTTTTTGATATTGCTTAGGTTTTTTAAGCATTTCTCACACAGAAAGTTAAGATGCTTGAAAAAGTAGTCGGTAGGTGAGGGGTCTGGAGAGTATGGTGGATTAGGCAGAGTTCTGGAGTCCAATTCGTTCAACTTCTGCAGGGTTGGTTTAGCAACACGCGGTCGGGCATTGTTGTGGAGAAGAATTGGATCTTTTTTCTTGACTAATGATGGATGTTGTTGTAGAAGTTTCTGATGCATTTCATCCATTTATTGACAGTACTTAACCGCCGGAATAGTTTCATCTTCATTCAAAAAAACTAATTGATGAGACTAGTCGCAGACCACTAAACAGTCAGCATAACCTTTTTGTGCAACTCTGGCTTCAAGAAGTGTTGTGGAGTGTTGTTGGCATCTGACCACTGAGCTGAGTGTCGCCAATTGTCATAAAGAACCCACTTTTCATTGCAAGTCACAATTTAGTTAAGAAACGGGTCGTTCTTGTTGCGTGAAAGAAGGGGAGATGACACTTCATAATGGCATTTCTTTTGGTTGCCGTTTAATTTGGGAGGCACCCATTTATCAAGTTTTTTTGTCTTTCTAATCTCTCAAGTAGTTTGAAATTGTCATATCCATCCATTGAAATTGTCATATCCATCCATTGAAATTGTCATATCCATATCCTAAGGGGCATGGGCCATCTACAACTTTGTAGATGCTTTTGTAGTGACTGAGTTTTTTTTTTTTTTTTTTTTTTTTTTTTTTTTAACGGGGTGAGGGTGCTGGCCCCATGCCCAACCTTCCCATAAGGTACACACAGTGCCTAGCCTTCCTAAATGGTTACCCATCTGGCACTGGCCAGGCTCAATGTTTAACTTCGGTGATCTGGTGAGAACTGGTTTGTCAACGTGATTGTGCCGTACGCAAAAATTGTCATATACGTTATGTATAATTCAGAAGCAAGTTCTCTAACAGTTGTGCGTGGATTGACTTTGACTAAGGCTCTTAATTAATCGTTATCAGCATTCGATGGCTGACCACTCCGCTCATCTTAAAGACCTGTCAAAGCCACAAAATTTCTTAAACCACCATTATGCTGTGCATTCAGCAGTGGTTCCTGGGCCAAACGCTTTATTGATACCGTGAGCTGTTTTAGCAAATTTTTGGCCTAGCTTGAATTAAAATGAGAAAATGTGTGAATTTGCTTTTTTTCCATCTTGTATTCAGCATACTGAAAAGATGTAATCGTTTTAAAATGATTGTAATTTAAGCGATTAGACAGAACGAAAACCCTCTTTAAAATGATGTACCAAGTAAAGGTATTATCACGAAAATTTTTTTATTTTATTTTTTTGTTTTTTTACAAGGTGGTCACCACTTATCAAGGCCCAGAAGCTACTCGGGGATAAAAGTTATTGTGTGTACAGTACGTTAGTGTTGAGATTTGATAAAGTGTCTTAAGGGGGTGGTTCATCAGGAATTTGTTTATGTTGGACTTGAAGACATCCTGGTTGTAGTCAGGTGGGAAACAGGCAAGCGGAAAAGAGTTCCACAGGCGTGCACTTCTAAGAAAGAAGCTTTGTTCATGGAATCTACGTTTTGGTTTTGGCACAGATAAAGAGTGGGGAAAATTTTTGACAGTGGTTCCAGCTAGATGGGTGTTTTTCATGAAAGATTGGCGAGAGGGGACCAGGGATTGGAGCTCAGACGAGCACTTGCCGTGTAAGTAACGATAAAACAAAGACAGGCTTGCAACGTCTCTCCTGTGGGAGACGTTGCTGGGAAGAGAATAGGGCATCCCCCACTAAGCCATGAAATCTATTTTGTACTCTATCAAGGCAGGATAGGCTGTTTTTAGCAGCTCCTGCCCAGATGTGGCACCAGTACTCCAATCCATTTGAAATCAAAATTAAAAATTCCGAAAGAACCTTTATCTCAACCCAATATAATCAATTATGAAAACTTAAAGAATAAAGGTTAATGAGATTGTCAGTTGGTGATGAACACTGCCACGGAGAGAAATGGAAATGCTGGGTTAAATGGTTAGAATTTGATTATTTAATTGCGCGGCTAGGCAAATATTTGTTAACATTGGACTTTAAAAATAGCCATGTTGTGTTGAAGTAAATTCTAATGTTTGAATTTTACCTTTTCAAAATGAAATACAAACCAGAATTTTATATTATTTAATCAATTGGAATCTTTATTGAGATGAGTATTTATTGCAGACTATTATCCTCATCTTTTTTTTTAAATGAGAATAATACTCTCCAATAAATGTATAAACCAGAATTTACTTTTTATTTGTCGGTTTAAAAGCATCACGATCACTTTCAAATTTCTAAAAGTTACAAATATATATTCAAGTTAGTCATTTCATCACAGGGAAAAAAAAAAAAAAAAGAAATGGCTTCTTAAACTTACATCCTCTCTCTGTCTGACTATCATATATCATTCAACCACGGTAGTGGTTGAATATATGCTTAAGTCCGAAATTGAATGAATCGAAACACATTCAAACCCCCACCACTAATTCCGTTCGCAACCAAATTTCAAACAGGTTATATACTTGGATAGAACACCTCATTAGCTACATTTTGAAAAAAAAAATTCGAAAATTGGTTCAGTAGAAAAAAAGTTACACAAAATATGTGGGTTCACAAACAGGAGAGTAAGTACATAAGTGACTAACGTTTTTTTTTTTATTTTGCATAACTTTTTTTGTATATAAATATTTTTTACTGCTATTTTGCCGATATGACATGTTAGCGTAACGGTTAGAGTACCGGGGGTTGGTGGAAAGATTTTAGGTTCAATCCAGTGTATCGTTTTTTTTTTATAATTAAAAAACCGAACTTTTTTTTAATAACTAATTTTTTTTAACTCTCCTTGTGATTTTATAGCAAAAAATGGTGAATTTATCGATTAAAAATATTAGTGAATTCTATGATATACATATTCTTTGAATGAACTCAAATTTTTCATTATCACATTTGATGAAAAATGTAATCCCATTTTGGCAATGCGTCTGACCAATGATACTTTTGAACCCGCGACCAGCACTGCGATGTCATCAGCAGCAGCCTGGGCATAAATATTCCTATTTTTAAACTCCTTTAAAAGAGGATTCAGCATACAGTTCCATAGTAAAGGTGATAAAATCCCACTTTGGGGGTTTCATTTAACTACTTCCCTTTTAACAGTTGCCCTCAGTAGTTCTACTTGAACTGTTCTATGCCTCACCATATACTCAATCCATCGGATGAATTCTGGTGGCACATTGAGTTCTCGTAGCGACTTGAACATACTACTGAAGGGTATGTTGTCAAAAGCTCCAACGATATCTAAAAAGACACCGAGTGCCATCTTCTTTTTTGTTAGTTTACGCTCTATACAGATCACGAATTCATGAACCACAGTCTCGGTAGAGACCCTGGCTCGGAACTACTGTGATTGAATGATAAATATTGCATAAATGTGTGTTAGAGAGCTATTATTTTTTTGACAATCATTTATAAATATTATAAGTTTATATATTAATACAATAGCAATGCCTGGAAAAATCATGGATTATATGGAAAAATGCGCGCATGAAAAGTAATATTCTTAAGATTTTATTAAACCTGGAAAAGTAAAGGACAAGAAATTCAACCTGGAAAAGTAAAGAACAAGATATTCTAGTAAAGTAAAAAATAAGAATTTTTTAGACTTAAAATATTGCAGCTAAAAATAAAATTTGAATATTGATAAATATTTTATTTATTATTTGCATATGTTGTTGTTTATTGTTGAGTTAAAAAGAATTAAATGATCCTAATTATGATATAATAAAATTATTAATTTTTATGTAAATTATAAAATTATTAATTCCATCTACTAACTAACTAACTAACTAACTAACTAATGAATTAATTTTATTCAAACAATTTTCACTACATAAATATATGCAAATAATAGGGGGGGAATAAGTTCAATCCAGCGATTGACACCCTTTCTAACTCAACAATAAACAACAACATATGCAAATAATAAATAAAATATTTATCAATATTCAAATTTTATTTTTAGCTGCAATATTTTAAGTCTAAAAAATTCTTATTTTTTACTTTACTAGAATATCTTGTTCTTTACTTTTCCAGGTTGAATTTCTTGTCCTTTACTTTTCCAGGTTTAATAAAATCTTAAGAACATTACTTTTCATGCGCGCATTTTTCCATATAATATATATATATATATCAGCAGGGTACCTGGCATTGCCCGATCGTAAAATATGCTTAAATATATTTTTATAAATGCAGATTTCATATTTATTATATTAGCAGGGCCTGTTAACCAGCATTGCCTGGTTGAAACATCCCCCCCCCTCCGCCACATAAAAAATTAAAGTATGGCTGTTGTTGCCCAACCCCTAACCTTATGTTAAGAACGGCTTTCGGAATAGACACACCCGTTTTGTGATTGGGGGTGAGTTTCTAAAAAAATTTGCCCAAAATGTAACTTCGATAATCGATGCCAGGATTCCCATGCGCAAATACTATGTACCAACAAAAAGATTTGGTGGTTGCAGTATTGGTCGGCCCGTGTGTACTAATCTGGTGGGAGGGTATGATTCAGAGTATTGTATTTTTGTAGGCAAGACTGAGGTTTAGGTGGCAAAATACTCTCGAACCATGTATCACTTCAAAGGAACTAAATTCCTGTAGTCACCAGTATGTTACCATGTAAACATGCAAACGGTATTTCAGAAAGTGACAGTTTTAATGTAAACAGAACGTTTTTCTGTAAATAATAAACAATTATTAATTTAAACAATATATACATAGAACATTTTATTATTAGAAACCATGTAGACATTATTGAATTTTCAATGTAGACAACAGAATCAAATTTTTTTATATAATTTTGAAAGAAATATTGTTAAAAAAATTTTCAATACTCGCTTGCCCAAAATTTGTATTTAAGTGTAGTTTAAAGTCATATATAACCTCGATTAAATATTATTCTTCATAAAACGCAAATAGGGCACAAATACATATTTCAACCGAAATGACTTGTTTTTTTAAATTTCCCAACTGTATTTTTTTTTTTTTTGTTAAACAACTTTGTGCTTGTGCACTCAGATTACCACCGTGCTATTGTAATGTCCTGAGATGCCAAAGTTCAAGTGTAATGCAGATGGACATCTTGCTCCCTACGTAATATTCCTGCAACTTATGTCCCTGATAGTAAGGTTCCTTCATCAAAGTGGTACAGTGCTTTGTATGGGGTGAAAATTTTTAAAAAATAGGGGGGGGGGTAGGTAAAAAAAAAAAAATTTTAATGGCCATGTTGTGTTGAAGTAAATCCTAATGTTTGAATTTTGCCTTTTCAAAATGAAATACAAACCAGAATTTTATATTATTTAATCAATTAGAATCTTTATTGAGATGAGTATTTATTGCGGACTATTATCCTCATCTTTTTTTTAAATGAGAATAATACTCTCCAATAAATAAATGTATAAACCAGAATTTACTTTTTATTTGTCAGTTTAAAAGCATCACGATCACTTTCAAATTTCAAAAAGTTACAAATATATATTCAAGTTAGCCATTTTACCTTGTTATTAATCGATTCAAAAGTGTTCAGCATCCTTATTTTGTGATCCTTGAAAATTTGAAAGTGATTTTTTAAGATTTTAAATTTGTTAGCTATAAAGTCGTTTCTGTTTGGGATTAAAGTCAAGTATGATGGTTCTTTTGTGCTTCTAAAGCAAAGATAAACATGAATTCTTGCATGAGATCCTGTTCTATGAAAAGAACACAATGTTTTCTCAAATATCAGGGGAAATTAAGCAAACAAAAAAAAAACTCTGACCAAATTACGTTTATAAAAGAAAACGGAACCTTTAATATTAGTTGTAATCGTTAGAAGTATGCACAAACGTTTTTCAATATATATACGTGGAAGAAAATACAATAATACAGTAGGGGTATTTTCAAATTGAAGTTATGATATCCTTATTATTACCACGCTATTTAAAAAAAAATTTTTTTTTAAATAGTATTTTCAAATTAAAGTTTAACAATATCCTTTTTTTTTTTGTAAATAAATTGGTAGATGTAAGTATAAAAAGCGCCCTCCCCTCCCCATGTTATGAATGGCTTCCTAAATAGTAACATTAATTTCGTCACGGTATCTTAAGTGCATAAGTAACAATCATATTTACTGCGCTAATAGTCGTAATAACCCCTTTAGTTTTTGACATTAGTGTGCAATTTAATCGAATCGATTTAATTGTCAATGGGGAACCAAAAATCCGTATATCTTGCCTAGAAGTAAAGTTCTAAATAGTTTTACATCGTTTCAAAATAATGAATTTTATAATCGTTTTGTTTCTAATATAAGAAAAAATTCTGTATATATTGTTATAAATAAGTAAGAGTTGTTAAGTAATAAAATGTAATTGGGTTAATTTATTTTTTTAACGATTGCATCGTCTAGAGAGAATAGCCATATTGGTGTGTTCATTTATGAAATAAGATTGTATTCCGGAATAATCTGTTTCTCAGGTTTCAGCCAATTGCGAATGAAATCTTAGAAGGGAGAAATTGTTAATTTAGAGTTGTGGAAAGGTAAGTATCTGAGTTTATGATCCAATTACAAAAGGTGTTAGGTCAATATAGTAATGTGTATACCTCTTCAGTGATGACTGGGATCAGTGGGAGTACTTTAGAAATAGTGAAAAAGATGAACTACTTCCTTTATAGATATTGGCGATCCTGGTGTTGTTTCTCTTAGGAAGTAATGTAGGATTTTAATTTAATGAATAAATATGTCTGTAAAGGCGTAAAGTTACATAAGATGGTGTATAATAGTTTAGACATAAATTTGTATGTGGCATCTGTTGTTGCAAACCCATGGTAATTTGGTCCAGAGAGAAATTTCTGCAATCAAAGTTTTATATAGAGATTATATTGGACTAAATATATAGTAATGATTTAAAAAGTTAAAAAAAAAAAAAAAAAATGACTTGTGTATCACCACCGAGAATAGAAACCAAAACATTTAGCTTAGGATTTTTTTCCTTTGCTTATAATGACTGAGCTATGAAGACATGTTTGCAAGGTTAAAAATGAAAACCTGAACCAATAGCTATTACGTTATGCATGTTATTATTTGTAATGCCGTCATTCGACCTTCAACTGGCAAATTTAATTTTTTTTAATTTTCATACTCTTGTACCGATTTACCTGGGCTAAAACCCAAATATAAAGTTTTGCATGGGTTCAAATCTATATATCTATAAAAGTGAAAGTGTCTGTGTGTGTGTGTGTGTGTGTACATTTCACTACGTAATAACTCTGTCAATTTTAAGTCTACAGACTATAAATTTGATATACAGGGTACTGAGATTTGGGAAACAACACACGGGCAACAAAAAGTGCTCAGCATCTAAAGAATAGCCTAGTTTCTTTGTATCCCTCCTGCCAAAATATCTGGTGGGGAGGTTGTCACGTTCATCTTTTATTTATTTATTTTATTTTTTTTTGGATATTACATTTTTGTGTTTTTTTATCCATTCTTTTATTTTTGAAATTGTTGTGGGGGTATTGCTAAAAGTGCTCAATATTGATAGTATAGCAGGTGTGTCCAAACGGATCTTCATGTCGAGCCGGGCAACACCAGGTATCCATGCTAGTCATATATAAAAATGAGCAGAAAAATTTTGAATACGGTTTTCCTGACCTCTGAAACTTACAGTTCTTAAATGATCAATCCAGACTTTTTTCAAATAATTCTGTTTTTACAAGAACTCAAAAACTTTCATGAACACATCCCTAAAAACTTTTGATCCCCACTCATACATGTAAATAGTGACCTTGGGTTCTGAGCTATGGTGTTTGATCAGGCCTATGTTAATATATTGTGTCCCTTGAAAAATCTTGTTATAAAATTCAAATCCTTTTCACCCCTTCCCAAGTAAAAAAAAAAAAAAAGTATGGTCCATAGGTATTTGTCTTAAGTTGGATTTGGAGAGCTGGTGTAGTTATTGATTGTTCTAGCACCTGTAAGAATAATAATGAAAAAAAACCCGTGGCCCTTTTTTCTTTTTTTCATAATCAAAGTCTTTTCATTAATTATACCCCCCCCCCCTTTTTTTTAAATTCTTTATCTGCCATTTAATCCGAATCAATCTCTCTTGAGAGATTAGTTATATAAAAACTAACTTTTAGGAATGTTAAAACTGAGATTTTTAGTTTTTAATCAAACAAGCTGATACATGTACTATGCTTAACATGAATAAGATATCCACATCAAAAGCAAGCAAATGCTAATACTCCTTTTTCTACATAATGAATACTCTCGTTACTCTTTTTTTTTTTTTTTTTTTTTTTTTATAATATTCTTTATTATAAAAAAAAAAAAAAAGAAGAGTAACGAGAGTATTCATTATGTAGATAAAGGAGTATTAGCATTTGCTTGCTTTTGATGTGGATATCTTATTCATGTTAAGCATAGTACATGGATTTGTATGGTACGACTTTTGACCAGCTCAATTCTGTTTTTGGTTTCCCTTAGTTCTTTTTAGACTTGTATACGTACAGGAAGATTGCCAACATCTATATTGAAAGTGGTGCTATGGAACTGATCAGATCTGAACTCAGCATGCTCGGTTTGGCACTGTTATTAAAGCTCTTTTAATTAAAAGTTGGAGTCGCTTAAAAAAGCCAACTTGTGATACTGGATTTTGTTTTAGAAATCTGGTTATTAAATCTGTTTTTTTTTTTTTTTTTTTTTTTTGTTTTTTTTCATAAACTACTTGGTCACTAACTCTCTTCAATTCAGCATTTAATGAATGTTTTTTAATACATTTGAAAATAATATGCAGGTTCCATTCTGTTTCGGAAAATATGTTTGTAAAATTTTTACCTATCTCCAAGATATACAAGAAAAGACTACTATCAGCAAATTTCTAAATATTTTTTATTTTTTTTTTAAAATGTATTATCTGGATTCATCAGACTTCTGTTCTCGTCTTGAGTGTTATTTCATAACGTTTCGGTCGACGTAACCTCCAACCTTCTTCAGGTGTATCTTGTCAAACTCAAGAATCTGGACGGAATTTCTAGTGGAACCCTTTATTTACTTCACGGGGTAGCATGCCTCTGTTCCGTCAGTCATGACTGGATAAAGGTCTTAAGTAATTCGCAATTGTATTTTTCAGTCACCCACACTGAGGATTGAACCTTCAACCTTCAGAAGAATATCACTTTTTACAATTTTGTCCAAGTACTCTAACCACTGGCGCAAAAAAAAAAAAAAAAAAAAAAAAAAAAATTTTTTTCAAATAACAAACCAAAAAGTGATTATGCCCTGGGTAAGGCTCGAACTCACAACACTTGTATCTACATATGACGCAATAATGAACTGACCCTTAGAGTAAATATGAAATGTTAAATACATAAAAGCGTCCCCCTCCTGTCTCTCTCTTTGAATGTAGGCCAGCTGTTTGTTAAAATATGAATTGAAAGAATAGTAATAGCAAATACATTGGTAAATATAGAAAAAAAAAAAATAGTCTTAAATTTTACCCCCTCCCCAGTATTCATGAGGATAGTTGGAGTAGATCAAAGTTGGAGGATAAACTGGCCCCTTCTTTTATTTATGACTAATAAATAATAAAAAAAAAAGAAATAGATTAGGATTAAATATTAAAATCTTTGAAATCGATTAAGGTATATTTTTTTCCTTTTAACAACATGAACCAGTATTTGCCTTATATGACTGACAAAACAGATTTTTTATGCAACTTGTAATAAAACTGTTTTAATGTCTTTGCTTAGAAATAAAAAATAAAATAAAAAAAGCAAAATCTGTTTACTGTTCTTTGTCATACAATGTCAAAGCAAAGAGTTTTCTTTCATGCTTACAAGATAAACATTAAAATTAAAACTCTGTAAAAATATTAGAAATGATTTGTGTCAAAATCTTATGATAATCTGAATGGAAAAATGCTTTCATTTGATTCAATGAGTTTTTAGATTAATTCATAATAAATATATGAAATGGGCAGTGGATTTTCCTCTTGCTGAAGCAACTGTAATGAACTCACGGGTTTGTATTACTGTACACACAGATTCGAAAAAGTTGTCAAAAAACAAATATAGAACAAATAAATGTTATCAAAGGCAAGATAAGTTACTTTTCTACCTAACTGGATATAATTCACGTGTTTTTATTCAGTGTAACATGTTTATTCAGCTCGAAAAACATGCAATGTTTACCGATGTATTGGAAAATTCAAAATGGCAGCCGACTGTCTCTCGGAGAGGGTACGTTTGGGAAAAGGTATTATAAATAATAAACTAGACAAAATACTGTTAGAAAACAACCGAATACATGTCAACTTATGTCACGGTAACATATATTGAGCGAATTTCTAACAGTATTTTGTCTAGTTTATTATTTATAATACCTTTTCCCAAACGTACCCTCTCCGAGAGACAGTCGGCTGCCATTTTGAATTTTCCAATACATCGGTAAACATTGCATGTTTTTCGAGCTGAATAAACATGTTACACTGAATAAAAACACGTGAATTATATCCAGTTAGGTAGAAAAGTAACTTATCTTGCCTTTGATAACATTTATTTGTTCTATATTTGTTTTTTGACAACTTTTTCGAATCTATGTGTACAGTAATACAAACCCGAACTCACATTTTCAAGTTTTATCTTTATCAGATTTGGTTTAACCTCTATTTCACATACAGGCATGTGTTGAACAGCTTTCGTAAATGGACTTCCAAACTAACCTTTTTAGCAATTTTTTTTTTCATCTATATATATAAAAGCGAAAATGTATGTATGTATGTGTGTTCGCTTTTTCTGTCTACAAAAGGCTTTTTTTCAGAGAAGCGGTTGCTCGCCTAACAACTTTTTAAAACTTTTTATATCACATATAAATCGTAATATCTCAGTTAACAACGAAGCTCGCCTGTTTATTTAATTTGCTCGATTTCGGGAAGATAAATATTCAACATTTGTCGCTCGCCGCATGTGGGTTAGTCTTTTTCCTATAAAATCTTGGGAAAATAAAAATTAAAAAAAAGCGTTCCGCAGTAAATGAATACTATCCCGCAGTCAAACTTGACCTCATTAACTCATTAAAACGGGCACCTGCCAAATCCAAGTAATTAAATAAATTCAAACGTGTTTCCATTAGCATCTCGCGGTGGGGCAATGGTTAACGTCGCACGTTTTTTTTTTTTTTTTTTCCCCCACACACTTTAATTTCCAACTTTGCCTGAAGGGTTCGGGTTCGATCCTCATACTTACTTTTTTTTTTTTTTTTTTAACCCACCCCCACCCCCGGAGTTTCCACACACACTTCCAAACACCCGGGCAATGCTGGGTACCCCTCCCTGGTCTTTCTCTAAAATCCATTTCTAGCATATATATATGTGTCAGTGGATAATTATATTTAAAAAAAAAAAACAAAAAAAAGTGTGCATAATCTGATAATTTGAAATTATATAGAATTTAAATTTTCTTTATTCTCATGTTAATCAACAGTCGATTAGTATAGATATTAAATGAAACGGCTATCCCCTGACTTACAGTTAGTGTCACCGCTCCCTTCCGTGTTAAGAATCAGTTTGATAATAATTTTCTGAAAATCATTAAGTGAACCAGTTTTATTTATATTTATTTACTAACAGACTGTCCAGTGTTACCCAGTCATAAAATACGTATAAATATGTTAATCATGCATATTTCTTATTTATAATTATAGAACCAATTCTATAATGGTTATTATAAGTGATGGGATGATTCCAATATTTTTTCCGATTCCGATACAATTACCGATTCCGATTCGTTATAAATCTCTAAATATTTAACTATATAGTTGTATTTTTTTCTGATTACTGTAAAAACATGCATGTTAAATGTGCAAATATTTTCCTAAACGTAAAAATATACTTGTGGGAAACGATCTATCGATTTTAGCTTCACTGGTGGTTTAAAACCAATATTTATTTTATCATTATTACCTGCAATGGAAGATTTAGCTTTAAACAAAATCAAATAATAATAAAAAAAAACAAACAAACAAAAGAATCATTTTGGCATCGGAAAATTGGTACGAATTTCTCTGATTCCGATACCCTCAAATATTTTTTTTCTTCTCCCCACCCCCCCGATTCCGATTAGTCTAATATATAGCAATGATTTCAAAAGTTATAAAACAATGACTTAGGTGCCATCCGCTAGAATCAAAACCAGAATGTTTAGCACTCTAGCCTTAGTCATTGTTTATTTCTTCAGTGTCGTTACCGTCTGAGCTACCGACAAATCGACACAAAAGGTAAAAAATAAAGCAGCTTTGAGCTATAAATGTTTAATTTTGCACGTGTGCAAAAGTAACAGCTAAAGTAATGTTTTATTCGACTTACCTTGCCAAGGTTAACTGTTTTGTTTTCAATTTTGAGCCATTAGCAGTAATTTTAGTAGCTAAAATCCAAATTGAAAATGCTCAACAAGTCCAAATACAATAAATATCAAATTTCAACTCTGTAGATCAAATATTCAGAGAGGAGTTTGGTAGAGACTTTTTACACACACATCAACAAGATCACTTTTATATATACTAGCAGGTCGCCCGGTGCTGTCCAGTTGTAAAATATGCATAAAGATAATATATTACTTAATACAGAATTCTTATTTATTATAAACAGAAATACAATAGGTATTAAACGTAACAATAAAGTCTTTCTTAAAAAAAAAAAATGAAGTTAAAAAGAAAAGACAAAAAGAAACTGAGACATCTGCATGCGAGTATTGTTTTTTCTAAACAGTTCACTTCTTGTAAATAAAAAAAAAAAAATAGTTGAGTTGAGATTGAAACTGAAACTTAGTCAGTGAGTCAAATACAATAACCATTTAAGCCAGCTTGATACAATAAAACGTTTTCAAATCTACTTATTCTTAAGCATTCATGCATATGTATTCATGAAACTGTTGACAAACATAAAAATAATCAGATGTCACCCTTCCCTACATACAAATGTTTTAATTTTTACCTTTTAACAACCTTTTTTTCCAGATGAAAACTGGTTAAAAAGTGTGAATACCATATATACCAAATTTCAAATCTGCAAATCAAAAATTTGTTGAGTATATAGGTTGAGAAGTGCCTTCAGACGCGCGCGCACACACAGCCTCACTTTTATAGATATATAAATGTTTCTGTGTACTAGAACTTTTTCATCTCAAATTGTATGCAATTATGCAAAATGTAGAAACTATGCATAAATAGAATTCAGCATAACAGTTAAATGAAACTAATGATCTAATAAGAAACAATAAAAAAAATGAATTAGTACTTAACTCTCGATTTTCAAATGAATATGCAAATTAGTTAACCTTCATGTAGTTGCTTGCATATCTATAACTGAGTATATTAAGAAGCTAGTTTTAATAATTTTTAAATAGAAAAAGAGGCTTTTAATATCAATATCAGTGATAAAACAAATCAACTTTATAGGTATATAGATTTACTTATTTATTTATCATTCGAGAAAAGGCAGCAGCATTTACTTCCGGTGGGTCAGCTTTTCTCGAAGGAGGAAGTATTTAGGGAATATCAAATTCACAAACTGACCCCCACACTGGTGTATGTCCCAGTCAGTGGAGATGATGGCACTAACTTTTTACAGTTCTTGCAGGAGTTGATCCCCTCCTCTACCTACAGAAAGTGCCTAGTATTCCGAAATGGTCACCCACCTGATACTGACCAGGCTCAATGTTGCTTAACTTAAGTTATCTAACAAAAACCAGTGTGTCAGGGAATTATGCCATATATTTTGGTGGGAGGTAAAAAATTTCAGCCTTATCCTAACTTAAACAAACTGGTGCTTAATGAGAGTAGAAAGTGGATCTTGGGTTGACTTTCGGCAGCCGTGTAACTCTCGCTTCCTTTAGTCCTTGCATTCCATGATCGATGTTTCTGACAAAGACGGAAACATTTTTGTTCTCTAGGTAAGAATCTTTTCCATTTAACCCTTATTGGCAAGTTTTTGACCTTAAAGTTATTTTTTTATTTATTTTTTTTTTTTTTCTGTTTTCTTATAGCTCTTTAAATCAAGTGGTTTCATGCCTTGTTTGGAACGCCCCCCCCCCCCAAAAAAAAAATTCTGTTTGCATTAGTTACAATTTGGGTGTTTTGCCTTAGGCTTTATTTGAATAGGATTAATTTTTCAGGGGAAACTGAACAGTTGCTGTCAGCATGATTAAATTAATTTTTGTTTTACAATCATATACGTTGGTATTGTCTATTATTCTACATATTTCTTTTTACAACTTTCAAATTGTAAACTACTTTGGCCATTTCCATTTTGTTCCTTAAATCAACATTTGAGCCGATATGTCTTCCTAGCTACAGAAGCATTTTCAAACAATTAACTATTTCGTTTCTGAGTTTTTGAGATGAGGATTGGTTATTTGTATCATTTGGATTCATCGGATTACTGTTCTCATCTTGAGTGTCAGTTTCACAACGTTTCGGTCGATGTAACCTCTGACCTTGCAAGGGCCCATGGCGCAGTGGTTAGAGTTCTTAGGAAAAATCAATTGTAAAAGTGACTTTCTCCTGAAGGTTGAAGGTTCAATTTTCAGTGTGGGCGACTGAAAAAATACATGACTGACGGAACAAAAGCAGGTTACCCCCCCTCCCGTGTGACGTAAACGGATTCCTCAAATAGGAATCAACTATTTGTACTAATAAAAATTAGCCCCCCCCTCCACACACACACTACCTTGGTGTTGATTTATTGCTATTTTAAGAGACCATAAAAAATCTGTTTTTATAAAATCAGCTTTTCTTGATATTAATACACTAAATTAATTTCCTTGTACTGTTTATATAGCAAAGTTAGACACAAGACTAGTTCTAGACCAACAGATGTGTGTAGGGAAGGGAGACATTAATGTGTAATATAGGAAAATAAAAATACAAAATTACAAATAAATAACACCAAACATTAATTTATTATAAACTGTTTAAAAAATAACTATACAAATTAGTCATACAAATAGCTGTCTTTGCTCTCTACTATATATACGGTATTTCGAAGAACTGTAAGCTTTTTTAAGGTAATGTCTTCTATAATATAAATCTTGCCTGTCTGTCTGTATGTATGTCTGCCTAAAACTTACAGAGGCGACGGATTTTCACGAGATCATTTTGAAGCTCAACCCTTCGGACGACAAATATCAAAAAATTGGCTAAAAACATTAATTCCTTTACTCTCAACTGGCCACTTTTCTACAGGAAGGGGTCACTTTTTTTCATCAATATTTTCAAAAGTCATCCCCTCTTTTCGATTGACTAGCCTTAATTTAAACCTTCGCCACTTCCGGTTTGGTGGTGGATGAAATGGCAAAGACGTCACTTTTTTTTTTTTTTTTTTTTTTTTCACATTCTTTTCCTGTGTTGTGGTATGGGTTCGAGCCTGCCTGCCTGCCTACTACCACATTTTTTTTATTTTTTTGTTCAACACGCACTTCCAAACACCTGGGTAACACCAGGCATTCAGACTAGTTTATAAATAAAAAGAAAAACTTATAATTTTTTTTTTATTTAGGCTGATTATATCCATTTTAAATTCTAAGTTAATAGTTTTTCAGGGTGTTCACATGTAATCGATTGTTTTGTTATCATCGGGGGAGGTATTTAGCAAAATAATACTACAATTTATATTTGTATTGATTGAACTATGGTTCTCATCTTGAATGTTATTAGTGCAACGTTTCTGTCAGATTGTCCTTTGACCTTCATCAGACATGTTAGTTGTTTAAAAAAAAAAAGAACAAACATTACTGGCTCAGTAAATAATTTAGTATTTCTGTGAGTTGGTCTTCATTTTTTGGTCATTGTTTCGAATCTGTGAGAAAAAAATGGTTGGCACTCAAGATGAGAATAATGGTCCGATCAATAACAGTAATATAAACAATCAGCCCTCATCTAAAAAATTCAGGACTTTAATACTAAAGTTTGTTAAAGATTATGAGGCTGACAAACATTTACAACATAGTCGCCACACATACACGTGCATGATACATCACAAAAATCTAATTTTATTTCTACACAAACCCATCAAACATAATAAGATATATACATGTATTTCATTAGTCATACATATAGCTGCGCTTGAGTCTTTGCAGTATTTCGAAAGACCGTTGTATTAATTTGAATAACAGCCGTTTTAATGTTAATATAAGTGTGATAAGTGAAAGAAATTTTCACATTCTTTTAGATTATTCAAAATTTTCGTCAGGAACACAAAATATCCATTATAAAATTTTGTTTCTGTCTGTTTTATTTATTAAGATTTGAAATATTATGACAGACTTTTTTTTTCTTGTTACTTTGAGTTGTTTTTCTTTTCTTATAAATCAAAAATGTTTATCTGTTCATCAAGATCATGTCAACTTGATGCTGAAAATATTGTGTGGACTAAGATAAAAGATTAAACAATTAAAATGAATCTCTCTCTCTCTGTCTCTCTCTCTCTCTCTCACACACATGTACACACACACATTTGTATAAAAGCATTGTAGATATCATAGTGGTGCCTGTTCCCGCGGCCTGGTGATTTGAGCTGCTTACTATTGACTCTACTGTTAGTTTGATTCCAGGTTTCAGTCAGGTACTAGTCTAGCTACACTGAAGAGTTGTGATATAGCGGAATAGTCTACCTGTGGGTGATTGATTTTTATATATATATATATATATATATATATATATATATATATATATATATATATATATAATAGTTGAGCTCTATTAAGGAATCAAGAAAAAGGTTATCAACTTTAGTGCAAATGCAACCTTCAGATTTCCAGTCGTTAAATACTCATGATTTTCTACTATTGATTTGGCATTTACAGGCATTTAACTTTTGTGTTTAATTGCTAGTAGTCTAGAGGTAAGAGGTTAACCTACACAGTCATGGGCGACTTTATAACCGCATTCAAATCTCCCAACCAGCAGTAATTATCACTTCAACCACTGATGATCGCAGAAGCATCACTCTAGTGTCTGTAGGTATAAAAATAATTCAAAATATTTATTTGAAAGATATACATACACTAGCAGTTATTCTCTCCCTCTATTTGCTTATGTGTATACGTGTCTCTTGCCTCTGACATATTATCTACTAATAACTGATTATTTATGTAAATCAAAAATGCAATGCAATAAAATGCTAAAACAAATTTAAAAAAAAAAGGTAATTACAAAATTAAATATGAAACCATACATTTTGGTTTACTTATAAACAAGTCAGCCATTTTAAACTTTTCTTTATAGTTGACATGAAAGAATGAATTATTTTATGCTTTCTTAAATTTGAAAGGAATTTGGAAACCTTTTAACTGTTCCATAGAAAATCATTTTAATTGGCTTCAAAACTCTAAGCAAATTTTTATATATGAAAACAGTAAAAGTTTCTTAACTTTTTTTATGGGAATCACTCCAGACAAGGCATGAAGCCACTTAATGTAAGGAGCTAACAAGAACGAAAGATGATTGTAGCAAAAACATAAGATACTTATTGACCTTACTCTTAAAAAGATCAAGGTTAAAAGTAGGAGGAAAACAGTCGGCAGGAATAGTTCTTCAAGCCTGGAGCTCTTGGAAAGAAACTACTGGAATAGGAAGCTGTATTACAATGAGGTTTCAAAGACCACTAGACCAGTGAATCAAATGAGCTGGAACAAAAGAAGCAGAGAATAGATCAGACAATTCTGGAGAACACATACCATAATAGAAAAAAAAACTGAGACTAGCAACATCATGTATGTGAGAAAGAGGTTGCAGAGAAGAGAGTGAGGCCAATTAAATTGCAAATACGTTTCTGCATCTGATTAAGGACCCTCAAATGGGACAGATTTACCAGCTTAAATATGACAGTAATACTCCATACATGGTTTGCTAATAGATTTCCAGAGACAGAATAGCCTGAGGTGTGAGAAAGTCTTTAGAAGGATGTAAAGAACCTATTTTACAAAAAAGCAGAAAGAGTAATTTTTTTTTTTTCTCTAAAGCTTAACTATTTGCAAATAAATACATTACTGGGTTATGGAGAACTTGTGTGTGTGTATATATATATATATATATATATATATATATATATATATATAATCTTCCTTCTTATAATAAGGACCAATGCATATTGTGGAAAAATAAATTCAGCTCATTACAAAAATTTTGCAAGTATAAAAAGCAAATAAACAAAAAATGATTTTTTTTTCTTTCCTAGTCCATGGACGAGACCATTTAAAGTGGTGAAGG
This sequence comes from Euprymna scolopes, assembly GCF_053919585.1. NCBI lineage: Eukaryota > Metazoa > Mollusca > Cephalopoda > Sepiida > Sepiolidae > Euprymna > Euprymna scolopes. The sequence continues at coordinate 44,919,793 of NC_136504.1, forward strand.
AGGTGATAAAGCAAAAAGCAAATTAGACGCTCATCCCAAACTTTTCCACTTGAAATGAATTTATAAAGAAATTGGCTGTATTTTTTAAATTAAAAAAAATTTTTTTTTTTAGGTAATTTCTGTAATTTTTTTCTGGCGAACCATAAGTTTTTATTCCATCACTTTTAGTGGAAGGTGTGCACGTGTATGTGTCTCTGTAATGTTTGCATTTGTAAAGATAGAAGAAAAGTGAATTCTGTATAAAGATTGACCCAAAAGATAATCAGTCATTTTGAAATGAATACCAGCCTATCGAGTTCAGAAACATCCATAAATTAGTATAAAGTACATGTAGCTGTCAGTAAGATACACTTTGATTTGTTTTGTGCATGTATACTTTTAAAATATCTGTTAATTTGTAGGGAAATTATTTCTCTGGTCACACAATGGTCGTTGCTACTATGTAATCCAGTACTACATGCTGTTCGTCTCATCTCCATCCACTCTCTCCAGTAGGATAAACAAATCAGACTTGGGGCAACTTGCATGGTGGGTCATAAAAGACTATTCTTTGATAAACTGGAATATTGGCTGCTGTGGAAGAGCGTTGCTTGCACACCCTTAATGAAGGGCTCTATCGACTAATTTATCTTTAGTTGATCTTTGACAACTATTTTCGTTTACTAGCCAAATAGAAAAATTACTAACCAAACTCACATGATTTTTAGAATATGACATCTTCGGTCTGTGATGAGCCTGTACATTATAAAGATTCTGTGTTTTTTTTTTTTTTTTTTTTTTTTTATAAATAAGTGTAATTCTAAATATACAACAAATTTTATGTTGATACTTGAAGGTATAAACATTCTAATTTCTTCAGATATTTTTTTTAAACAGCCTTCGTTAAAAAAAGAGTATATTGTCCTATTAAACTTTTATTGTTTAAATAATTTAACTTTGTTTTATTAAAAAAAAGTTGAAAAGATAGTAGTGAGCTTTGGAATATTATCAGTGAAAGAAATACAATGGCCAAAAGATAAGCGGTTTATTATTTCTAGTCGCCATTTTGAAAAATTACTCACGAATCCGACTGTTTCACTCGCAATGTAGATCCCTGCCTTTAATGACTCTCTAAACTAGAGGTCTCCAAACTATTGCCCTGTAAGCCAAATCTGGCCTGCCAAAGTCTTTAATCCGGCCCGTGGAGCTCTTATGGAAAACATAAAAATAGCCAGAAAAAATTTTGAAAAAATGGAAACGTATGAAAGTAGTGTGGTAGCTTTTCTTTTTGTTCAAAAAATGATTAAAAGAATGAGGTTTTGGAGAACCAGTTTCATTGAAAAGCAAAGCTAATGATTAAAATCGTATAAAACATGTCTAGGTATATATATATATATATATATATATATATTTTTTCTAAATTTTGGCTTGCATAACTCTAAACAGTCAGCATTCTGACTCTCTGTTTGAAAACTTTGGAGACCCCTTCTCTAAACAATCTCTACCATGACCGTCATAATAGATTCAGGCCTGCTCATTGAAAAATGCTGTTATGGCTGAGTTCCTAGTAAGATGAATAATTCTTTGCAATCAAAATGAATGATAATTTTTTTTCGCAATGAAAACAGCCGATAATTTTTTCGTAATAAAAACGAACCATAAGTTACAAAAAAAAAAAAGTAAATAAATAAAACAAATTCAAACAAATAATTTTAATATAAACAAAGTTACTGAAGGTAAATATGAGGAACAGTTTGGGTAGAATTCTAGGCATAACACTATTCCAAATATATGGTTTCTTAAATTTAACTGTAATAGTGGTACCACTTTGTTCATCAAATGCTGACGTCTCTCTTTGTATGTCCTCAGGTTGAAAATGAGGTTCACATACCTAAAGAAATAATTTAAAAGACCACAATACCATGAGTTAAACATTCTTAAAAACTAAGAAAATATAGTAACAAAAAACATCTACAATATTATTGTAAAGTAATGATTGAGGTTAAAAGTTTTCTAAGTTTATTAAAAACTAACTAAAAATATATAACTAATAAGTCAATGAAAAAATTTATTATGACAATAGGTTTTAAATAAAATCTCGTGTATAAAAATTATTTAACAGGTTAAAAAAAATTTTCTCCGGTAGACATAAGCGCTCTTTTAGACACTAGGAAAATATATAGTTAAAAGGAAAAATAATAAAACTTAAAGATTTATTTTAAAAATAATAATTAAGTTGGACTGCACATTTTTTAAATATTATGAAATTTATAATTTTGATAATTAAACTTAAAATCTAAATATTATTTTACTATATTACCCCTGCAAGAAATTCTGTTAATTGCATGTGTCCAAATAGAAAATAATTCCTTGGCTCTAGAAAAGAAATAGTCACTTTTGGGCCATTAATGTAATTTCCTCTGCAATTTACTATAAGGATAAATAGTCATTTATCTGCTTCCGGTCGTGCCTTGAGACTCTGTCTGCTTCCGGTCGTGCCTTGAGACGCTGTCTGCTTCCGGTCGTGCCTTAAGACGCTGTCTGCTTCCGGTCGTGCCTTGAGACGCTGTCTGCTTCCGGTCGTGCCTTGAGACGCTGTCTGCTTCCGGTCGTGCCTTGAGACGCTGTCTGCTTCCGGTCGTGCCTTGAGACGCTGTCTGCTTCCGGTCGTGCCTTGAGACGCTGTCTGCTTCCGGTCGTGCCTTGAGACGCTGTCTGCTTCCGGTCGTGCGTTTGCTTAAGCAATGAGTTTTGTTTTTAATTCGGGAAAAGTGGATTGCAGCTTAAATCTCTAGTCTCCTATTTAAGCACATTCTCTTTGTGTGATATTTTTTGCTAATTGTTTAGCAATTGTTTTCATGTCGCTTTTTCTTCATCATATTTGGTTTCCCATGTCTTTTAAATCCTGGTGTATAAAATGAACGGCTGTAAGAAATTGACTTCCAAACTAACCTATCTCTGATCAGATCTTTATTTTATTCCCCTTATGTCCATTTTTTTATCATTTCCTCATGTGTTTTCCTTGGTCTTCCCCTTTGAACTGAACTTACTACCTCAACTGTTCTACATCTACTATCCCAAGAACTTTCATCCATTCTTTCAACATAGCCACAGTATTGAAGTCTACCACTCCGCACACGTATCTGTATGTAGTCCAAATTTAATCTTTCTCCGAGACCATTTTTTTGTTGCATGATAAGAAAATATCAATCTGTTTAGTGGATGTATATATGAAGAAACATTGATAGACGTGATAAGCCTCAACTTGAATTGATCAGTGTAAATGGTCCCAACTTGCCTTCTATTCACCATAAAAGGGGTTGTCTTTGCCTGATGTATAGTAGCAATACACATGAAAAAATTGAAATAGCTTGAAATATTTCAATATTGGTATGCATAGAAAGAGCTTGATGAGCTAAGAAAGAATCTTTTTAAATTTTTAAAATCGGATTAAAATTAAGGAAGTTATGGCTATTTTTGTGTCTCACACGTTTGGATATTTTTCCCTCTTTAAGACCATATGCGTTTCGTCACATTTTTTACACTACTTTTTCAGTAAAAATGTCATATCTTTGTTAAAACACAAGACTAAGAAATGAAATTTACCATATAAGTGTATTTTTGTACAAGGAATCAGAATATGCAACTGAAAATCTCCCAAAGTTTATGGTTTCCAAATAATCTGCAGTAAATGTGCATAAATATGCAGCAATTCCTTAAAAATGCCATGTATCCATAAACAGAAAAGAAGTTGGACAACTCAAAGTTGAATTGTAATGTGCTTTATGTACAAAAAACTTAAATCTAAACATAAGACCATTTAAAAATGAATATATTGCAATATTTCTTTGGTATTATTGTAGATTAACACCTTCTGTTTAACCCCACTCAACTCCTTCTGACCACCCCTCCAAAATGTGATTCTACCTTTTTAGGAAAGTATGTATAAAATGCCATGAAAAACTTTAATGAAAGATAAACAAATTATTTTAGAATTGAATGTAAAATAATTTCCTATTACAGGTCATTCTAGCATTTTAGGGCAGTTAACTGTTTATTTTTTTCTATGGGAAAATATGCATGCTTTTTTTTTTTTTTTTTTTTTTTTTTTAAGATGATTATGTGTAGTTTTAAGAGGGTTTCTATGCAATGAGAATATGGGGAGGGCTTTGAATTAATTGTAGGGCTAAGGAAAATTATGTGTGAACATACTGAAAACTTGACAGAGACAAAGCTAACAAAAACAATATTAGAGGGGGGAGCGGTTAGTTTCACAAAAATTTAATGTAAAATAATTCACCATTTCCTGGCCATTCTAGCATTTTAGGACAGTTAACCAATTTATTTTTATGTGTATTTTTCTTTAAGGAAGGATCTATTTTTTGTTTGTTTGTTTTAGATGCTTGTATGTGGCTTACAGAGGTATTTTGTTGGGGGGGGGGCTTGCCACTCGAACTTAGTGTTATTGTTAGGGTTAAAGAGTGTTTTAGGAGGAGACTTGCCACACATAATTTGGATTAGAGGTGAAGTTAAGAGAGCTTTTTTTCAAAGAGAGTGTTCATGTTATATTTAGTTTTAAAACTATACAGTATAGTTTTAAAATTGGGAAAAGGTTGAAATTATAGGCTAGGGAGCGAGGATCAAACTCACAACCTATGAGAAACAGAATAACTGGTTATTTTATTTATTTATTTTTTTTTTTTACATGGGGTCACTGCTTATCAAGGCCCAGAGGCCACTCGAGGATAATGGTTAATAGATATATATTAGTCATTGTGATTTTAGCGTAGTAAACATTAGTGGGAATTTTGTAAATTGGATTACTTGGGGGACGGTTTAATAAGAACTTTTTCATGTTGGACTTGAAGACAATCAGATTGTAGTCAGCTGGAAAGCAGGCAAACGGAATAGAGTTCCACAGACATGCAGTTCTAAGAAAGAAGCCCTGTTCATGGAATCTACATTTAGGTGTAGGCACGAATAAAGAGTATGGGTAATTTTTGATAGTGGTTCTGGCAAGACGAGTGTTTTCCATGAAAGTCTGGCGAGGAGGGACCAGAGATCGAAGTTCAGATGAGCACCTGCCATGAAAATGATAAAGCAGGGACAGGATCGCTATGTCTCTCCTGTGGGAAAGGGGTTACAAAGAAGAGAAAAGGGCACCGCCACTAAGCTACGAAGTCTATTTTGAACTCTGTCAAGACAGGATAAGCTGCTTCTAGCAATTCCTGCCCAGATGTGGCAACAGTACTCCATCGTTGGCCGAACCTGGCTTTTATATAGGCAGAGAATTGCATCAGGAGTGAGATATCTACTGGAGCGTTAGAAGGATCCCACCATCTTTCCAGCAACTTTGGCAATTGATTTGATATACGTGTTCCATTTCAGATCGGGAGTAAAGGTCAAGCCCAGAAGCTTAACCCAATGAGAAAAAAGGTGAAACTATGAATTATCTGTATTCTCATTGGTTAAAAAGAAACAACTGAGATTTTTGAATCTCTGAAATCTAACTTAGAATTCAAGGCAAAAAGAGCCAGAAAATTACAGTAAGAGAAATATCCAGTAATTATGAATGTCATTATTTTATTGACTGTGGTGAAAAATCCATTATTATTTTCATATTAAATCTACTGAAGTTCAGCTTGATATGCCCCATCGAAATTAAAGTGTAAACGGTGCCCTGATCAAATTTCAACTTTTTTTCAAAAAAAAAAGTTTGAAATATGTACTGCTTGAATGGCCATGTTTAAAGCATGGTGGATCAAATTGATACATTATTTCAGCCTATTGCATAATAAAGTTGACACCCTGATTCTTATTAGATCATCAAATTTAAGCAACGTTGAACCTTTTCAATACAAGATGGGTGACCATTTGTAAATATAAGATCTTTCATGTGGGAGGATGAGGACACCTTTCAGGAAAAAGAAAAAAAAATCATCAAAATAATCTTCTCTGATTAAGATAGACGTTATAAGCGTTTTACAGAAATGACTCCAATTGAAAATGGATTTGTGCATCTCTCACATGAGCAAATACTACTGAGGGGGTGCACAGGGTTACAAACATAAAAAAAACCAAAAAACATATCAGTTGCACTCTGGGTGTGTGTGTGTGTGTGTGTGTGACACCATCGACCCTCATTTAAGTCCACATTTATATCTATTGTTGAGACTGAGTTTCATCAGTCGGTAGATCAATTCATTTCCTCATCTCAAACTCCTAAAGATCTCTCAGGCTTATCTAAGCTGCAACCTACATTCAAGTGAGTTAAACTCTCAACTGTCATAAACCAAAGATTATCCATAAACTGTTCCTAACTGTTGCAAAATTCATAGTCCCTCCTAAAAGTGAACGTAAACTAATTTAAAAATATTGACCTTTGTCATAACCATTGCCACACCTTGACCAATAATCCCACCCCAGCTTCCTTTTGTCTTCCTTGTTGAACAACTTCCTATCCACTGTCTTTCCACCAACCCTATTTTATGTACCTTTGTGGTCATCATAAATATATTTCTTTTTTTTTTTCTATTTCCCAACATTATGGGAGTTGAAGACAACATCATAAAATGATCATCTCAACCTGGGATTTCCCCATCCCATTCCAATCAACAGATTAGACCATTCCTGTAATGACCTATTTTCTGTTGATTGTAATGTAATGCTGGTTCTGTGTAGTTCTAAAAGGTCAATCCTCCCAGACTTTACCTTCTCTCTTTGAGGCATCTCTACTGGGAAATACTGACAGGGCTGCACAGGCATTTTTTACAGGGTCAGCCCTGACTTTTTCAATCACACTTTCCGACTCTGGCGTCACATTTCTCATGGTGGGAGAGAAATAAACAACGTACCCCACATAAAAAAAAACAAAAAAACTTGTATCTAACTCTACTCCAATGGAGAGTCCAGTAAATATGGACATAGGATTTCTTGGTCGATCTGTTTTAGAGTTTGGTGTATAAAGAAAAACGATTAAAATTATGTAATATATGAATGTTTGATGCAGGGTGGTTCAAATTGCAAGGTTTAAATTGTATATATCATTTGAATTCTCCTGTTTAATGTACTGTGACTCAAATTATGTATGAGTGATCATATTTATTTCATGGTGGCTATAGTGATCAAGTCTAAGATTCGGGATCGCTTGTATTTAAATTATTAAAACACATCAGACGAAATGTTTAGTTTTGAAGGTATGCTGTCTGATACAAGAGGCTATTACTGTGTGATTGACGATGGTATAATGATCCTGGGTTCGCCCCCTGGCTTATCTAGTTGGATGAGATGATTCATATTTTGTCATGTCATGTCAGTGTTTTGGATTGTCGATTTAATTTCCGTTTTTTTATGCTGGCATGTGATGGACGGCTAATGACTTGGATAACTCAACGACCCTGGTGTCTAACTCTGTCCCGTGGGGAGGCATTGTAAATAGGAACTCTGAAATGGAGAGATGCTGAATTGATTCCAACAAAGATGGTTTCTACATTTTATTTATTTGCAGACTATTATTCTCATCTTTTGTAGTTGTTTCATAATGTTTCGGCCAACTATTCCTCTGGCCTTCATCAGATTGTTAACTGCGACGAGATAGGAAGGCCAGATGAATGGTTGGCCGAAACATTGCGAAACAACAACTATAAAAGATGAGGATAATAGGCGGTAAACAAATAAATAAAATGTACAAATTACTCCTTTCAAAAGAATTCCAATAATTAAAGATGATTTTATTCTATGGCATATCAAACCTTTTCAGGTTATTTAATGCCAAATCTATTAATTTTGGAAAAAAAACTTTTTTGTGCCCCCCCCCCTTCCATGACAAAGGAGGGATTGGACCTAGTAATTCACTCTTGTTCGTCCGTTTGTTTGTTCGCACTTTTCTCAATAACCAGGTTTTGGATATTTTTTGAAATTTTGCACAAACATTAATCATGGTGAAAGTAAATTTTTGCCAGAACAGATTTTCCGGGATAACTCTGATTGCCCTCCTCCCTCTACCCCCAGGGGCTATTATAGAGGAGGGGTAAAAAATTGCACCCAAATCATTCATTCATTTGTTCACACTTTTCTCAATAACCACATCGTGAATTTTTTGTACAAACATTAGTCATAGTGAAAGTGAATTTTTTTTTATCCTTCAAGTCCTTTCTTCAAATATTTATTCATGCTTTTAGGTTTGTTTTGTAGAGAAAAATTATCGTTTTTGGCTTTGTAGAACATGATTGAGTTTTGCAAAAGAAAAAGCAAATAAAAAAAAAAACAAAACAATAACATGAATGTCAGGTACATTTTAGTTCAGGAAGCCCGTATCTTCAGACTGCCTGATCTGGTAGAACTAGAACCAAAGAAAGAAGAGTGTGGTAATAAGGTCTTAGAGTAATGGCAGCTGTTAGTTAGGAAATAGATTTACAAGATAGTTAAATAAAATGTATATTTTGAAATAAAAATGTCTGTCGTGTGAGTATCTACTTCAGCTTACTTGCCCATAGAACGAGTCAGACACTACATTGATGAAATGTCATACGGTTGATCAAGGTTTCAACTATTTGGCTATAAACCTATGGTTATAGACGTACCCAAATCTTTACAATTTATATGTGATTAAAAAAAATTCTACATCGTGTGGAACATGCTTACAGTGATTCTCTGAAAGATTCCAGGGTTACAAATAATCCAAATCGTACCACCTAATGTTTACAAAGAAGGTAGGTTTCCTATATCGGGCTAGAAAACTTTTCTCATCTTCCAGTATCCTATATCTCTATAAACCCATTGTTTACCCATGCATGGAGTAGTGCACCAACCACTAGTCTCTTCCTCTTCAATAAGGTTCACTAAGGGCCTCTATTTTAATAGGCTCCAGTCTACCAAACTTTACCCCCTGTCCTATCACTGCAAAGTTACATCTCTGTGCTTCAGTCAAATGTGGTCCAATGGACTTCCTGCATTTGTGCTCTCTTCAGCGTAAATAATTCTGATCAACCTGACAATCAGCAAAATCCAACCCCTTCACTCTAAATATCCTCGGATGCCGGAAAGCTTTCTACTTTCATAAATTCCTTCCTCAAGCTGCTTGCCTTTCCTTTTGAATTATCTTTGTTTCCCTGATTGTATCAACATGAATAAATTTAAATGTACCGTGAACAAGCATCTCTTTGCACAACTCTTATTGAACTGTACTTGCAAAGAATCTGATCATACTAAATTTCCACAAACTATTAGTACACTGCTAGCCCAATGACTACAGTACACACAGATTAACCATTATCCTCGAATGGCTTCCAGGCCTTGATATGTGGTAACCCCCTTTGTAAAAAAAAACAAAAAAACTCTCCGCTTATTGTAATGTTTCATTATTAAATGAGCGAGCCAAGACACTTACACATATTGACGATTATCTTATGCATCCTCATGACTAATTGTGTGTACAGTTCCCACACTGACATCAAACTGTGCACTTATTGTTTCTATAGACACGCGACAGTCCTTATTTATGAAATTCTTTATTTGGCCGATCAACTCTTATGTTCTGACTTCTTTACTCTTCACACACCTATTGTCTTGTCCCTTACAGATTCCCTGCCTTCCTTGAATCTCTTCTTATAACTCTATGGGCTGCGTTGCCCGTCGCCGGGAGCAGAGTTGGGCAGCACCTCAAAGGTAATCCCATTCCCGACGGTTCAGGGTTACATTTTTGAAAATAAAATAAAATTCAATAAACTTGTCAAATAGAATTCAATAACTTTGCGTCTGGACGCTTCAAGTTTCCAACGACTTTTAATCTTCAAAACTTTTCAAAAGCTTTTGAGAGCATTTAACTCTTCAGCTCCTTGCGGATTAAAAGCCTTTAAACTGGCAAAAACATAATCATAACTACTTGTCGTGGCTTTATCATCTAGCTTTTATCTTTGTCTTCATCTTTTCTTCATCTAGTGGTTAGGACCTTAAGGTCATTTTGATTATCGATTAAGAAAACAGATTAATTCTTTTATCATCATCACCAGCATCACTTAGATTCAACAATGTGAAATCTGAATTCGTGTTAAAAGACCACCCAAGAGAACTGATAACTTCTTGTCGCAACAAGCAAGACAACCCGACATTGTCCGGTACACACTCTGTCCACATTATGTCATTCAAAAACTGATGCTCGATTCATGCAAGATGTTTCGAAATCAGTCTGAAGCATTCCATACGTTTCTATGGCATTTTTTTTTTTTTTTTTTTTTTTTCAAAATTAAAAACAGGATTTTATTTCATATCGTTCTTGTAAAGTGTCCTCACATCGAGATTGTATTTTGGAAATTCACCAACTGTAACAATCAGGTTTTAGTAAGGTGTATTCCAATTCCTGCTGTAGCTGTTCATTTGAACCTAAAATCATAAAAATTGGTCAGTCATCTTATAAGATGTATAGCAATAACATTGAATTTTCAAGCGTCTACAGCAATTTTAAATGCCTGTGTGACCCAACGGGGACCAGGCAATGCCGGGAGACGTTGCTAGTTGATTAAGGAACAGCTGGTCGCCTGGGTGGTCTCATTGATTCTTGATGGATAATCAAAATGATATCTCCCTCGGGAATGGATACTGAAACGCGTGTCTACACCAGAATGTAAGCCATAAATTAATTCTGAGGCCGAACAGACTTGTGTTGATAGACCACCGATAGAGATGTTGTCCAGTGACCGAAGGAGAGACCCTCCGAAGGCCCGTGTTGGGGCTAATTAGGCATGACAGCTCGTATTCCTGGCATGGGGACATTTATTTCCTCGCTGATGGGGCAGAGGAAGTGGGGGAGAGAGGATGAGATGAAAACCTTTTCTTTCCCCTAAATAATTGTAAAGCCCACTTTTCATTGTTTTCTTTTTCTTCTGCGATAGTTCAGAGTCAGCAAGACATTACTGGACCCCCCCCGGAACCAAAGCGCGGCCGCTGATTGGTTGACCATCACTTGCGGACGTATTGGGTTGGGGGTGATTACCCCCAACCGATATTGATAAAAAAGGGTGAAGCGGAGATAGGGAGAGATTCTTTGCCATGCGCTTGGACGACACGTTCCAGATACGCGTGTCTCTGTCAGCCGATCCTTCCCATAGACTGACGCGAGAAAAAGAACGAAGTACTTAGTTAAAGAAAGAAAACTGCCAGCCCTCTAAGTTGCATGACTAGGCCAGTGTGTAACTATTATTTGTAAAGCCAAAGGCAATAATCAATTCTATGTTAAAAGCCAATTAAGCTTTGACTTTTCTCTTTAATTGAAAACGCTGTTGGGAATGTAATATATTTCTCAGGCAGCCAGGTGACAGTTTGGAAGTTGATTCAAAAGTGGAAACAGAGCAGATGATAGTGACGGAGGCGAGGTCGACCACTAGATGAAAACACGGGTAACACCACAGGAACTGGCTACAGGTGCATCTCAACCCCAAGCCTGTGCATCTGAGCTGCCCTGTAGGGATTACACCTGTACAAAAATGTTTAGACACTTATTGAAGGCATCTTGTAAATAAAAATAAAAAATAAAACTAATTCTAAAATTATGTCATGCGCATGTTTCACAATAAATGTGCGAACTTCCGACAACTATCATGAATTTTTATTTGACAATCAAGATTCTGGTACATCATATATTGTGTACATGGGTTTATTGGTCGTCAAAAAAGATAAAACTGAAAAAGAATTAAAAACATTGTTTCAGAAAAACATAACCAACAAAATGGAAGATCATAACAATTAAATGACAGTCACTCGGAAGAAAAAAAGATGTGAGCGTGACACGCAAAAACAAAAGCTATCGTATTAATATATAAACATGCTGGTCAAGAAGAAGGCAGCTAAATGGATTGGGGCGGGGAGGGAGACAAGCACCTGAAACCTCTGCCGGTGTTGAGTCCGAAGGAATGCTTTAAGAAAAAAGGGATGGCAAAAAAGAGATAAATCTATTCTTCTACACTAAAGTTTTGCAAACCATATGAGGGGCGTGCAATAAGTAATGCCCCTGACCCACTTCCAATAGCAGTAGAGCAACGAAACTTGGCACAGTTATTAGTCTTTCTCTACATAGGAACCACCCACAGTTATGCATTTCTTCCATCGTTTGATGCAGCTCTGGAGACCGTTTTTTGTAGAACACCCCATGTTGGACCTCCAACCACGACTTGACTTCAGAAATCAAGGCTGCATCATCTGGGGAAACGCTTTCCTTTCAAAAATAACTTCATGGCTGGGAAGAGGTGAAAGTCAGGAGTAGGGAGGATGGAGGAGGATTTTATAACCACACGACCGTGCTTCTGATCTGGCGACGGCCGAGTTGTGGACCGGAGCATTGTCCTGCAGGAGGAGGGTGTTACACGAATGACCTGGTCTAAACCGAGTTGACATGCTAGTATATATATATATGTATAGGTGTGTGTATATATATATATATATATATATATGTATGTTCATGAATTAAAATGTGGCACGCGTCTGCGGAAGAAATGTCAGAAACTGACAAGCTAAACGGGAATTGTTCCAATATTTCTCACAAATATAAACAAACCTTGTTATTGTTATGAAAAATGTAACAGAAAGGGATCTGGTTATGTAGATGTTTTGAAAAGATTGACAGGAAAAAGTGACAGAAGGAAAAAGATTGCAGTTGGAGATTTGATTGTCAACCGAGTGGACGCCACGATAATTCTCTGTCGCCCCCCTCTCCACTCTCTCTATCTACCATAAGCAAGAACAACAGGAGAAATAAAAAAACGGACTGTTGCTTACACCAATGGTTGTTGTGTTTTGAATTCTTAAAAAGGGTTTATAATACAACACTTGCATCATCCAAAACAATGTGAACAATAACAATCAAGATATGAATAGTAGTCTGAATAATTCAAATATAAATACAGTTAGGTTGTTCTTTTATCAGGGACTAGTGGGGGTACCCGGCGTTGCCCGGGTGTGGTGTGGTGAGGTGTGTGTGTGTGTGGGGGGGGGGGGTAAATCAAAACAATAATAAAAGGGAAAATAAAGAATAAGCGAAATAACCCTGTTTAAATGGTTTTTTTTTCTTAATCGGAAAAAAAAAACAGCCAACGTGATGGAAAATAAAGAACAAGCGAACAAAAAAAATGACATAAATAATCCTGTTTAAATGCTAAAACTTCTTAAAATAATCGAAAAAAGAAACAAGAAAAAACAGCGAACGTGATGGAAAAATAAAAAAAGGAAAATCAAGTATAAGTGAACGAAAAAAAATGGCATAAATAACCCTGTTTAAATATTAAAACAGGAGAAATAAAAAATGGACTGTTGCTTACACCAATGGTTGTTGTGTTTTGAATTCTTAAAAAGGGTTTATAACATAACAAGGGTACCTTTGCTGATCTTGCCCCGCCTCTTGATTTTGATAGCTTCCCTTAATTTCCTCAAAAGTGAAGCATAATAGGCTCCTGTAATTGTGGTACCCTTTGTCAGGAAATCTGTCATCACTACTCCGTCCTGGTCCCAAAAGACTGTGAGCATGACCTTGCCAGCGGAGGGCTACACCCTTGCCTTCTTTGGAGGTGGTCAGTCCAAGTGCTTCCACTGCATTGTCTGGGTTTTGATCTCTGGATCATAGTAATGGACCCAGATTTCATCCTGTAATCAGTCTTTTGAAAAACTTTGACTCATCTTCTTGGCACATCTCCAAATTCATCCTCGAACACTCTTCTGGAATGGTGTGAGCAATCTGGGAATCCATCTGGCATACACCTTATGCATATGCAAATGGTCATGAATAAGTTTCCACAGACCCTGTACTAATCTTGACATCTTGGGCTATTTGGCGAATAGTAATGCACCGATCTTCCAAATGGCAGCCTCAACTTGACGGACAGATGCCTCATCAATGGCAGAAAGGGGTGGCGACCAGGTTTGGGAGCTGTTTCCACAGACTTCCGGCCATGTTTGAATTCACAATGCCAGCGTTTTACAAGGTCATATGATGGGGCATTATCACCATAAGTTTCTTTCATTTCATCAAAAGTCTCCTGTGGTGTGCGTCCTTTCAAATACAAAAACCGGATCAATGCTCGACATTCAACAGGCTCCATTTCACACCTGACTCAGTTCAAACACCTATAAAAGAGAAACCACAATTAGTTCAGAACTGTAATTTGCCACATAACCCGTACAGATATAAATCATTGCACATGCAAAATTTCAGCTAGATCAGACAACTGGAAGTGGGTCAGGGGCATTACTTATTGCGCGCCCCTTGTAGTTGAAGAAAATCTATAGTGAACACGTGGCAATCGGAACTTCCTTTCTTGTCTTTCATTGTTCCTTCTCTCTTCTTTCCTTTCTTCATCCCCTCCCCCAGCCTGCAGGAAAAGCAACACTCAAAATGTGATAATGATAAAGTAGGAAAGCAATTAGGTGCAGTTTGACTAGAAGTGAAATTCAAATATTTACTTGTGAAACGAGTTCTATTATTTACAAAACATTCATATTTACACAAATTTTTAATTAAAGTTTCGAAAATAAATAATATAACTCATTATTATTAATAATAAAAATCCAAACTTTAAGTTGTGTAAATATATCAGAACAAAAACAAAACACACTCTTGTTTACAGAGGCGATGGGAGTGTGAAAGTCGGGGTAAACTAGTGTCAACTGATGTCTTTTTTTTTCTTTTTTTGCATTGAAGTCGGTTGGGGTTTGTATTCCATACTGCGTCCTTTAATCCTCACATTCCATGAGCGATGTTTCTGACAAAGAGGAAAGAATTGCTGTTTTCTAGGTCGAATTTATCCATCTAAGTTGTGTGTATATGTATATATATATTGTGTATGTAGCATGTATGTGCAGTCAACACCAACCCTATTCAGGGTTTAACCGGCTTCCTCCGAAGGAGGAAGTTTCATGGGAATATGAAATTCACAAGCGGTCCCCAGTCACATGTATATCCCCATTAGGGGAGATGACGACGTTAGGTTTTTGCAACTTTTTGCAGGGAGGTGTCGACGTCCTCCTACATGCAGCACCTGATTTCCCAAATTGGTCACCCATTTTAGTAATGACCAGGCTCAATGTTGCTTAACTTTGGTGATCTGACGGGAACCGGTGTGTCAACATGATTATGCCGTATATTATGTGTGTGTGTGTGTGTGTTATGAGACGATTCTTTATAAATCTTCAAACATTTGACTATAAAGTTAATTTTCCAAATTACCGTGAAAGCACATGTTAAATATGCAGATTTTTTTTAAATACTTGTAAACTTGATCTGTAGATTTCAGTTTTACGAACAGCTTAAAATCAAATATTTATTATTTTATTATTACTACCATCACAGTAAGATTTAATTTTAAACAAAATCAAATAAAAATAAACAAAGGAATCGTTTTTGGCATTGGAAAATAAGCACAAATTTTTCCAATTATGATACCACAAAAACTTTCAATATTTCGGAATTCAAATTAATCGTCCCAGCACTAAAATATTAATGGCCTGGCACGGCCACAGGGGAGACAACCAGAGCAGCAATACTGAAGCTGGCTTGCAGGACGCTATATATATACAAATGTAGACAAGTTTTGGCATATTTTATTGGTTTGAAAATATAGGTACTTTTTTTACCAATTGTCATAAAATTTTAACCAAGAATAGTATTATAATCTTCAAAAAGCTTGCAAATTTTCATGTAGATTTGCCTCATAAAGCCAAAGATACGAGTATTTCAAGAGTCAATTTGGCTATGTTGCTGAACACATAACTCGGTTTGTTTCTTTTATTTATATACTAGTGGGGGGGGGGTGTACCCGGCGAGCCCGGGTGTTTTGAGGTGTGTATGGTTTTGGGTAAATCAAAACTCCGGCGGCGGGGGGGGGGGGGGTTAAAATAAAAAAAAACAATAGTTTTGGTAGGTGAGTATAAGGATTGAACCGAACTCTTGAGGCAAAGTTGGAAATTAAAGTGTGGAAAAAAAAAAAAATGCGACGTTAACCACGGGGCCACCGCGGCATACACAACGGAAACACGTTTGAATTTATTAAAAACAGGTGGCCGCAATAAAAGTTAACTCTGCTGCTTTTATTTGACCTAATTAATGAGGTCAAATAGAAGTCACGCAGTTAAATTTAGCTGCGAGGCAGCGTTTGGGTTTGTTTACCCAACTTTGACTGTTTTTTTTTTTTTTTCCCCCAACAGATGTTGGGGAGGGGAGAACCCAGCTCCCCATTATCCAGATTGACTAGCAATTGTCTGATATAGCAAGAGTTTGTCCCCACCTGGACGTTTCCTGGCGCGATGCCGAGAACACTTTCGTTTGAATTTAGTTTCACTTTATTTATACTAAAAAGCAGGACAAACAGGGGACAGAGCGAAATAGCGCGAATCTCATAAAAGTCGATGTAAATAAATGTAGAGGCGACCCGCGTTCCCAAATCGTAGATATTATTATCTAGGGGCTATATAAACAGTTCTAAGTGATCATGACCCCGGGAGCGTGTGTGAAAGAAGCCTTTGCGAGACATACATGAAATGGTCAGACATTTTGCCTTTTATTTATTTATATATATATGTATGTGTATATATATATATATATATATATATATATATATATATAAGCAAGCTGCCTGGCATTGCCTGTTCATAATCTGCACTTAAATATATTTTGATTAATGCAGATTTCGTATTTAGTATTATATTCGATCTAATTAATATATAGTAATGATTTAAAAAGTTAGACTCGTGCGCCACCATCGAGAATCAAAACCAAAACTTACAATTTACTTTTTTCTTTGACATTAATGCCTGAGCTATGAAGAAATGCTTGCTGCAAGGCTAAAAATTAAAACCTGAACCAATAGCTATTACGTTACCCATGCATATTCGTAATGCCGTCGTTTGACCTTCACCTGACAAATTCCATTTTTTTATTTTCACACTTTTACACCTATTTTCTCTGGCTAAAACCCAAATATAAAGTTTCTCATGGGTTCAAATATCCTATATATTAAGTTTCATGTCTGTACACCAAAAACTGATAGAGAAGTTTGGTAGGCAAATTTTTTTTTTTTTTTGCGAATAAATATATATTCGCATGCATAAATATATATAGAAAGAGGTTTGTGTTTACTATAACCTTTACGCAAATATAAATCATGTGGAATATCTGCATGAATATAATCCCATAATAAAACAAAAAAACTAATCAGGAATTAATTAAAATGAATGTTTAAAAGAATATGCAAATTAGCTAGATTTTTTTTTTTTTTTTTTTTTTTTTTTTTGCTTAAATAAATAGAAAAAAAGGGTTTTTAATTTGAATATCAATACATAAAAAAAATTCAGATTAATAGGAGTATAGATATATTTCTCCTTAACTTCTGGTCTTGATGGAGAGAAGACAAAAACTTGCTGCTATGGTTTCAAATGATCTGAAATAACAGCAAGGGGAGACTTGATTCCAAATATTTCTCATGTTATATCTCCCCTCTTAAGGAAATAGGATACAATTATGAACATCTCCAGTATCAAATAATCCTTATACACTGAGAAATTTACTTTATGTATAAAAACCAAAGAGGAGAGATATAACATAAGAAATATTTGGAATCAAGTCTTCCCTTGCTGTTATTTCAAATCATTTGAAACCATAGCAGCAACTTTTAGTCTCCTCCTATCAAAATTACAATTAAATTTACCAAAATGATCCAAGATGGTAAAATTAAAGTATATTATAAATATTAAAGAATTAATATTTATAAAGTTATCTCAACCAGATGTAAAAGCTCGATAAAACCAAATAGGAGATAGAGCTTATAATATGAGCAAACAGTTAATAAAACATGTTAAAAAAACACTTTGAAATGAGTTAAAAACATATTTAATCTGAAAAGGAAACACTAGATAAGTGCATAGTCCTTAATCCGCAGAGTTTCGAAGAAATACTTTCCTTCTCATCAGAGGGTAGTAATTAGCAAAATGCAGGATCGGATTTTGCATGCAAAAGTATTTGATGAAACAACAAGTAAGTCAAAGATCTTACTTGATAACAAAAAAGTGAAGCAGAGGGAATATGGTGAAGAAAAAGGTGATTACACATGAATGTATAGTCTGGTGGAAGATAAATAATCCAGTGACGGTAAAATCCAAATATATAACTTCAAGAAAGTTAATTGAATAGTGAATATAGTGTTTCCTTTTCAGATTAAATATGTTTTTAACTCATTTCAAAGTGTTTTTTAACATGTTTTATTAACTGTTTGCTCGTATATATATATATATATATATATATATATATATATATATATATATACAGGGTGGAACAATTAGTGTCACCCTAAAGAAAAAGAATACTACAGTTTTTGTTTTTTTTTAAAAAACTTTTATTAAAAATATCAATTCAGATAACTTTATTATGTAGTAGAGGTGACACCTATTCAATGTAGCCGCCTTCAGCCTCAATCACCGCTTCAATATGGTTTTGGAACCAGGAGCTTAACGAATGGCGGTGATCAAGCTAGCTTTGATGTTGTGGGAGGTCATGTTAGTGATGTTCTTAACATATGACCAAACGAAGTAGTTTAGGTTGAGGGAGGAGGGGGGCAGTGAGAGAAGGGTACAAAGTCGTAGCACTCCTTCTGAAGCCAAACCTGAGTCTCTTTGAACTTGAGGGCTGGCGCCGATTCCTGCTGCTACACCCAGTGTCTGCCAGCAGAGGATCACCTCACTCTTCAGCACATCCAAGTACACTTTCGTGTTGACTTTCAAGCCGATTTCGAAGATGTGAAGTGGCATGATGTGGCCCTCACTTGAAACCACACCATCATAACCGTGGCCAGAAACATTGTTTTCATAACCCTGGGCACGTCCCAGTGATTTGTGGCAATCTAGCGATACATTTCGAGGGTGCTGGCAATGGTCCTGTTGTTATAACTTGGATCGGTGGGGAGCATGAGTTGTACAGCGGTACATCTCCAATCTCGCTTGTTGAACATTGTGTCACTTTCAGACATGATAGAATGCTCCTCTCGCTCTTGGTATTTGTACACAGCTGGCCAATTAGTAGATGGTCTGCATCAACAAAAGAAAACTGGTTCTTATCAAACGGAAATGGAATCATGTCTTTTCTGAGGCGACAATTTTATTGTTTCACTCTGTGTGTGTGTGTGTATATATATATATATATATAAGCGCCTTACATCGTGTTTTAATTGGAGCGATTTCCATAAATACAATAAACCTAGGTCAGTTTAACCCATGGTATTTTGTTGCCTGTGTGCATGGTGATATTGATGGCGATGAGTTAACGAGAATTTTTCAACAAGCTTACTTTTTAATAATTGGAGTGCGAAGAGAGGAGGAGTGTGTGTGTATAAGTATGTGTGAGCGTGCAGAAAAATGAGAAGGAAATAGCTGACAGTATCAAATAAATAATAACTCGTAAAATATATGTAGAATAGGTTTTTAAACATTTCACTACGATTTATACCTACAGAAAACAAAAACTCTGAATGAGAGATGAAAAAAAGTTACCTCTGTGATTATCAGTTCGCTTCCTTTTTTTTTTAATTTTATATTTTTCTTTTTTTCTTTTTTTTTCTTTTTCTTTTTTTTCTTTTCTTTTTTCCCACCTATTATTGATTTATGCCTTCAATATATACTTTTTTTCTCTTGACCTTTATATATTTGCAGAAGTTGTAAAACGTTATATGAAACTAAAAGCTGATCTCTCATAAGATTTTCCAGTTATTTATATTTATTTTATCTTGCTGAATTTTTAAAGTCAGACTCAAATAGTAATATGTCTGGCGTATCCATACTTGATTTAGAGTAGCCTGTTATTTTTTTTATTTATTTTTTATTCTCTTTCTCTTCTCCAACTGTTATTGGCACGGATATATTTTTCACATTCATCATTTTTTTTATTTTTTTTATTTTTTTTATTTTTATTTTTTATTTTATCTTAAACTACCTTTGGCTAAAACTTTTTAAAGTAGAAACATTTTTCCCCTTATTCGTTGAATATTTGTAGATGTCAAAAAGGGGAAGTAATCATGTAATACATTATTGGAGCTTCTTTGTTTTAGAAGTGTGAAAATCGAAATATTGAATCTCAAGTAAAACCAATAGTATCTACTTCATTATTATGTCGCAGTAATGAATATATCCAAAAATTATGAAAAACTATAAGGTAGAAAATTATCAATGAATGATTTTCTAAGACAGTTAATAAAAATTGAGTTTTACTAAATTGGCTTAAGATTTTCAAAGTTTTCCGAAAATAATTACCTTCCTTTACGATTCAACCTTTTTTTTTTTCTAATCAAAACTCAATTTTCACTAATTGTGTTCAAAACTATTTTCATTAATAATAAATGTGACCTGACAATTAAGTAGATACCGTTGGTTTTACTTGAAATTGAATATTACAATTTTTGCATTTCGCTGTTATAACGAAACAGCACCCAATTTTCTCTTTAATTTCCAAAAAAATATTTAAATCCTATTATACTTTTAAGCATTAAAGAGAAATTTCTATGTTATGCATTCTTAACTATTGATTGATGAATGTAAAGTACTATAATGATCGACCTATTTGGTATAAGAGCGTTCAACGATGGACCAGAGACTGGAGTTCAATTCTCAGTCAAGCCATACCAACGACTCAACAAAGATTGTACTTGATTTCCCCTTGCTAGACATTTAGCATTATAAGGTGAGAAGGAAGAGTAACCAAAGTAATCCTGAGAAAGGAGTGACTCCTTCACCTTGGTATAGTAGCTAATGAAAAGGGAACCTTCAGGCTGCCCTTGACTATCGTCACTCATTTTATTTACTGAAAGTTTATAAAAAAAATCTAAATTAGTATTCTCATGAGCACCGTCTTTTTATTTTATTTTTTTCTTACGGATTGTTTCAATGTTTATTTAGTGCTTATATATATATATATATATAGTGAATAAATGATAAAAAAATGTATTCCAAAATTCATGTTTTAATCATATCAAATCACACTTTATTTCCTTTTGACGGATTGATTGTTGCCATTTCTTCTGAGTTAAGGGCAAAATAGATTCACTGATTGATGTAATAATTAAGTGAATGATTTTGCGCTACAAAATATACTGTCAAGAATTGTAAATGTCAACTGAATTAAAGGAATAAATTATAAGATGGTCAACATCATGAATTTTGGAATATAGTTTTTAGTCATTTATTCACTGTATTGCTCTGTAATTACACTGAGCTTCTTAAATAAGGATTGGTATATATTATAAGAAATATAGTGCTTCTATAGAATATGAACGAAACTATACTAACTTTTTACCAAAGCAGATTTCTGGAACTAGCCTTAAACAAAAATGAGGCAGTATATTAATCGGAAATTGAAATAAATGTGTGGCAAATGATAATTAAGGACAGCATTTCTTTTGACCCTGAACTAGATACTAATTGACTGTTTGTAGATGACTGAGACTCTTTCAAACAACAACAAAGAGGCAACCCCTTTTAATGATTGCAAAAATTTACCTGAAAGGTTGCAGCATATAAAAGATGGAAAAGTTGTTTTGTCTGAAATGAATCCTTGTTGTTTTTTATGCTTATGCATCTATGGTACCACACCATTTTTTAAATAGTATTTTCAAGTTAAATTCAATTTTTGCAATATTCTTGTTTGTTAAATTGTTAGGTGAAAATACAGAATAGTTACAAAAAAGAACACTCAGCTAAAACCACTATCAATAGTTCCCTTGCACTCTCAGTGCCTAAACCTAAATATGGATTTCATGAACAAAGCTTGTTTCCTTGAACTGCCTGTCTGTGAAACTGTTTTACTAGTTTGCTTCCCAGCTGACTATAATATGGTCCTTAAAGTCCAACATAAACAGGTTCTTGTTGAATCGGTCCTCTTAAATAATCAAATTATACCAAATTTCTAATAACAATTACTACGCTATTGTCCCAATGGCTACCATTAACCCCCTTATCCTCGAGTAACCTCTAGGCCTTGATAAATGGTGCCCCCTTTGTAAAAAAAAAAAAAAAAAAAAAAAAAAAAAAAAACACCCTCCCATCCCTACGTTAAGAATGGTTTCTGAATAATGTTATTTCAATGCGGTAAAAGATACACAAGTACCTTGTGTTTTTTTTTTTTTTTTTTTTTTTTTTTTTTTTTGTTTATTTTATGATTTTCTTTTTTTTTTTTTTAATTAAAAAATAAATTAATTAATATTGCTTCGTTCAGTGCTTATTGACTGTTTGACCGTTTCTCAACTATTTACTGTAATATTATCCATCAAAATCTGTTCCATTTTATTGATATTCTGTAGAAACATGTTATTTTGATTCTAGAAATAAGAGAATTATTCCAAAAGTAAAGCCCTTTATTTTTTATTTTATTTTTTTTTTTGTTAATTCAAAAAGTTGAAGAGCTACTAAGATGGGAGTAGTACTATTAAAACAAGCGACCTTTTGTGCTCCAGAATGTATTTTCTACATAGTCAACACTATTCTCATTGCACTTTTGCTAGGAAGTTAATGACTCATCTCTGCTTCTGACGCACATCCATGACAGGGGTTGCTTTCTTAAAGTAGTCACACTGTTAATATCTATAACAGAGAGATGGAACTTTCAGGTTATGAATGCATAAGTTCAGTCATCATAACAATGCAATTTGAAATTTCCTCAGATCTGTTTGGGAAGAATAATAAAAAAAATAAGAGATTACTCCGTAACAATGGTTTAACTTTTTCAATTTTTTTCATTTGCTTCTCTTAATCGAAACTATCCTGCATCATTTGGATCATCAGAACTACTATTCTCATCTGAACTGTTAATTGCACAACGTTTCGACCGATGCGACCTTCGACCTTTGTTAGATGTGTTTTGCTGAACTCTAAAAGCTGTATTGAATTTCAAATGGAACCCTTTTATTTAATCTGTGAAAGTAGCTTGCTCTCGTTTCGTCAGCCATGACTGGGTATCCAGAGCTCTACGGACAAATTTATCTTTAGTTTACCTTTGACAACTAAATATCTTCATACTCTTCATGCAATGAAGATGTCGTATTCCAAAAATCATGTGGTTAGCCTCGTAACTTTTGTATTTGGCTCATAACCGAATAGAAAAGTTACTCGCCAAACCTATATGATATTTGGAATGGCATCTTCGTTCTGTGACATGTATATCACAAAGATTTTTTTTTTTTTTTTTTTTTTTTTAAGCGTAATTTTAAATATGCATCAAATTTTATGTTGACATTGAAGGTATAAAGATTTTAATAACTTCAGGTGTTTTTTTTAACAGCCTTTATTAAAAAAGTGTATATTGTTCTATTAAACTTTTATTGTTTGAATAATTTGACGTTGCTCGTTTTGTTAAAAAAAAAAAAGGGGTGGGGTGGGACATTTTTCATTCAGTAATAAGTATTGGAATATTGTTGATGAAAGAAAAAACAAGCGCCAAAAGATAAGTGTTTTATTATTTCTAGTCGCCACTTGGAAAAAAATCACTTGCAAATGTAACCGTTTCGCTGAATGTAAAACCATGGTATCACCGATACGAAGAATTGAGCCTTCAACTTCCAGAAGACTGTCTCTTAGAAATAATTATTACTTAATACTTATATCCATTGCGAAATGGATCCTTGCAGATTGTGAATTCTATACCGATTTACGAGTTTGACGAGGCTCACCTGAAGAAAGGTTCGGAGCTACATCAGTTGAAACATTGTAAGAATAACATCGAAGATAATAGTAGTCGGATGAAAACAAATTATTAATCCTCATCTCAAAAATTCTGAAGCATAATAGGAAGTATCTATTTTGCTCTTTAAACTTTTGTTGGTTATGATCAGCTAACGTACTTCCTAACTTCCGCGTGGCTGCTACCGGAAGTGATGACAAGGCAAATCAGTTCCTTCGCTTTTTTTCTCTCTCATGCCTATATCTTCCATGTGCATGTACTCTTTTCTTTATTACGTCTTTCTGAACATTCTTTTTTATTAAAGTTTTTTCGGTCTTATTTTAATTAAAAATTATTGAAATTAGTTTTATTTTGTTTTTTAAGAACTACTGAAACATCTTTTAAAACTATTTTAGAAATTTTATGTATTATTTTATATATTACATTTTTTTATGATGATTGAACTTTGGTTATTTTTATTTCAATAATTTCATTTACTTTGATTTCGATAAGAGTATTTTTATGCTTTCATAAACATATATAAATTCAAATAAAAATTACTTTTAAAATAAAAAAAAAAACATTTTCATAATTTCATAAACATATAAATTTTTTAATGTTATTAAAAGTGCAATTAAAGACTAATTGCTATTTTTATCTGTATAATTTAAATTTTGATTGTATATTTTGCAATAATTTGAATAAATCACTTCACAATAGAAATACTGAAGAACAATAAAAGTGAAGAAACTGATTTGCCTTATTACCGCTTCCGGTAGCAACCACGCCGGAAGTTAGGAAGTACGTTAGCTGACTATAACCCTTTTGTTTGTTACCCAAGTTAACATTAATTTTATGCGGATCTGCTGTACTTGAAAATTTGTAGATTTGCCAGTTTTACACAGAAAATAGGTTAACATAGCTTTCATTATCCAGACTACAAAAGCAAATATGAAAGAAAGGACAACTATTTTGTACAATATAAGTAATACCTGACTATGCGGAAACATTTTTTTTTTTTATTATATGCAAAGGAGTCACCACTTATCAAGGCCCAGAGGCCACTCGAGGATAAGAGTTAATGAGTGTATGGAAGTCAATGGGAAAATATTGTAGTAATTAATGCATTCAAAAAAATAAATCAAAAGATAACATATTTCTAGGGTACTTTATCTAATATATAAATAAAAATTAGTCAGATTCTCTAAGACCTATATAGAATTGCATCTGATACATCGATATTTTATTCTGACTAGCCAATCGTTTATATAAGTTTTCAATCTGTTTTTTAAATAATAAAAACTAATCAATTTCATTGATTACACATTTTGACTCCATATTTTATTTTTTATGAAAATTAGTCCAGACAAGGTATGGAGCCACTTGATGTAAGGAGCTTTAAAAAATTCATTTCAAAATCAAAACCTCACCAACGATACATGTTATATGGATAGATTCCAACCCAAAAAAGACAACAATTCTTCCCTCTTCGTTAAAAACTTTGCTTGTGGAATGTGAGGACTAAAAAACAAAATGAAGGAAATTAGTTACAAAGCAACTACTCTTGATTCCCTTTTTATTTCCTTAATATGAGAACATTCAAAATATGCACTGGAATTTCATGCGAAGCGGTCCCTTTTTGCTTACTGATGAAATTTTATTTTTTTCAATTAAAAACAAACTACTTAATCAACTTATGTGATTTTTGGAATATGATATTTTCATTCCGTGACGGGTAAGTACATCATACAGATTTTTCTGTATTTTCTCTTATTAGGTTAGATTCTGGATAAGGACTGAATATTCTTTATTTAACCATTTTATGAAAGTCATATGCCAGCATGTAAAATGGACGTTAAACCAAATATAACTATGTTGAGTAAGACGTTTGGGCTATTGAGTCCAGTCTTGTTAAAAAAAAAAAAAAGAAGAAAAATGACAATCAAGAAGGTCAAGTTTGTTTAAACAATTTCTACCAAGTTGACAGGTTTTGCTTTCTTAACAATTAGTATGTTTGTGTCTTTTAACCCCCCCCCTTTTTTTTTTCTTTTAAACCAATTTCACTTTGTAAAAGAGATTTCGAAGGCTGTCATAATGTGAGGAATGAATTATAGTCGTTGTTGGTAAGAGGAGACGAGAACAAGTGGCGATTTACAAATCAATAAGTACATACATATATATATATATATATTATTTTTTTTTTTTTTTATATATATATATATTTACAATGCTGTCACTTTGTTCATGAAAAATTCCCCCTCTCTTCCGTTGCTTAATCAGCACAAATAAACCATAATACTCGACTTATAAACTTTAAATGGTCCTTATTTAGAATTCCCATCGACAAAATGTATTCCTGTGCCTATTTTACAAATATTTTAATGGAAACCGTCACACACACACACGTACGTACGTTAAAAGTACTATGATATCAATATAGTTTTGTTTATGTGAAATACTTTACAGGAAAAAAAATGACAAAAATTAAAAAATCGATTTAGGGATTTTAAGTAGGACGACCCCTGAAGTGAATGTGATATTATGGTGACTGGGTTCTAGATAGGACAAACATGGACAAAGCCCTAAGTAGAGTGATAAGGATGACTACAGACATCTCCCCCTTCCCACATTTTTGAATGGCCTTGTCTAATTTATTTTATGATTTAGTTTGTTTATTGTAAATTTTTCTAAAATTTTACAAAGTGTGGTCCTTCTAGACTGAGACGATTTTTATTTTTGTTCCCATCAAGAGTGTCCTTTCTTGGGGATTTGGACCCGCCCCCTACATACACACACTCACACATTAAAATCGACCTTTACCTTGCCCGCGTGGTGGTGGGAGCGAGTAAATAGGTACTTTACTTTTCAGGGTTTGATTCACTTTCCTACTGTAGAGAGGTTGGATCTGCAGTGGTTGGCTAAAGAAGATGGGAAAAAAAAACAAAAAACTTCAGCCATGTCAGGCAGACATCAACTTGGATACAAAAAGGGAAAAAGAAAAAAAAAAAAAGCTCAGTTGCTTGTACAAACAAAAAGTGGACAGAAATTCTTTTTAGAGATGTTTATCTTCTGAAGAAGCTGGAAACGTGATTTACCCCCACTCCACCCCCATACACGATCTAGTATTCGCTAACCCTTTTAATGTCAAAAGCAGTTGACAAAAGTTAATTCTGCTCCTTCACACTCAAAATGTACTGCTTATAGTCAAGATAGTCTGCTCTTTCTGACTTCCGGTTTCTGCTCCTCAAACAGAACAACTGACTTCTGATCAACGATCATCTTCCTCACAGATAACCTGACAACCCCCCTCCCCTCCAACACTTGTTAAGAATGGCTTTCCTGCGCACTTGACTATATCAAATTATTCAGTCAAATAGACAGCAGAAACCGGAAGTAAGAAAGTAGACAATCATGACCATAACCAATATGCTTGTATTGAATGCCAACAAAGTGTGTCTACATATGTTCCACCTCCACATTCATGGATTGAGCACTCTGATAAGGGAGAGCACCATTTGCTTAACATAAGCATTTAGATTGTGCTTATTTCCTAGCTTGTGCCAATATAATGGCTAAGAAGTTTGGCTTGACAAAACGGTTCGGGGGATCTCAGCTTAAAAGGGTTAACTTATTTAACCACTCTGAAGAGCTGAGATGTAGCGGAATTGTCTGTGGGTGATTATATTATACACATGTATTCTTTGTTTTGGGGTTTTTTTTTTTTTTTGCTTGAGCAGTCAGTTTTTCTGCGAAATTCTTTGCATCTATTTCTATCTCCACTGTTGTATAAAAGGAACTTTATGTGTGTATGAGTTCATTCCCTATGAACTCTGAAATGGCTGGGCCAATTATGTAATTTCACACGAATGTACTTCATGTATCTGGCAATGCTCTTACATAGGTTTTATATCAGAATGTCTTCGATAAGTATCAATAATTGAAAAGTCTAATGAAAGGGAGAAAAAAAAGGCAATTTTGACTAAAGTTAACACCTTGTACAGCCTAACATCACAAGTGCATTTGGGAAGTTTTTATTACCACACAAGCAGAAAGGGCAGTCATAAAATTAACAGTAGTTTCTTTGATATGACTGGGACAAGTTCGAAATGAATATTTCTGTTTAGAACACAATTGAACCATGATACTTGATTTTTGCATTTTAAACTTTAATTCAACTCATTTTATATAAAAAATAATTTTATAAAATCAAGAGTAGATAGTCCTTAACTAGAGCAGGCAATCAAGTGATTTGATTGAAAAATGGAAGATTTCACTGATTTCATTGACAGTAAAAATATAGGAGTGTGAAGTATTCGTTGATCATTATTCTGTCCCAGGCAACGTCGGATCACCTTGCTAGTACATATATATATATATATATATATATATATATATATATATATATATATATATAATGTATGTTTGTTCACTGTTTTGGGGAAAGAATTCCAGCAAAGTGCTTTATTACAAAGAAAATATTTTCAATATAAGAGCTTAATAGTTATTTATTTAAAACTGTACAAAAGGTCAGAAAAATGTTATATATAGGAGTCTTATTAAGAGTGAGTCTTTTGTTATTTTTAACAACGCTTGTTTATATATAACACTACAGAAGGTCAGAAAAACATTGGTACCGTCGGTTTCAAGCCCAATGTAAGGGGGACCAGTTAACGGTACCAGTGTTTTTCTGACCTTCTGTAGTGTTATATATAAACAAGCGTTGTTAAAAATAACAAAATTGTGATGCTAGATTATACCTTCGATTCCCCCTCCCCGATTTTTCTTATGATCTTTTTTTTTTTTTTTTTTTTTTTGTGTGTGTTAAAAAAAAAAATCAGTGTAAGTTTCATATGTATCACGAACGTCTTTGGTTCTCAAAATCTTGATCAGGCAAAAAAAAACAAATGAAAAAAAAAAAAAAGCTGGAAGTCAGTTAGACGCTGAGAGAACGTTCTCGCACTGTTCCCGGCAAGACTTTAAATTTCCTGATGAATCTTTGAATTTAATCCTCAGAATTTAAATAAACATGTTTCTTTGAACAGTGGGAAAACATTCGCTTGGCATCCAAATGACTTCACATGCCTGTTTCGCAGCTAACTTTTGAAATTATCTTTTTTTTTTTTTTTTTTTTTTTTTTCTTCTTCTCCATTTGCTTTTTTTTTTTTGCCTGATGACTCAATGAAGAACCGAAAACGTTTGTGATATACATGGCATATACATTAATTTGGATTTTTTAAAATTATTTTAACACAAAAAAGATTGTTACAAAATTCAAAAATAAGATGTTAACTCTGCTTTAGTCACCTGGATGCCCCTTCCCCTTGGTTATTCCCTTGGGGGTTTTATACACCCCAATACAAAAATGTTTACAGTGTTATTATTTTGTAAAATTTAGTTATTCTGCTGGTTAAATATATATCTACACTCCCTGTTGAACAGTTTAAATCACTTTTATCTTGTTATTAATATAAAATAATACAATAAATTGTAAAACTAAGGAAAAATTAAGATATTACATTAGCTAAGCTCATAGTTACAAGACTGAAGTAATAATAAATTGTAAATAAAATAATAATCCAATCAAAACTTATGAAAAAGAAAATACCAAAACATTAATTCCATATTAAATATTACACAGTAGTATAATGATACATAATAATGCGCTTATATCAACAAATTTTCATCCCCCACTGGAAAAATACAAAAATATATAAATCATAAAATCATACCTACGTTAGTCAGCTGGGGTGACTGGACACTCCAGAAGGACAAAGTGACGTCTACGTCCAAGGAAAACTGAGATACAACTGCGCCATATCATGTGTGCTATACCCTCACTGAGTCAGGGGAGTATTGGGAGGAAGGAAAAGAAATAAGTTGCCAATTAGGAATTATGAGCACTTAAACAAAATTGAGGTGACAAAACACCCCATGGGACTAATGCAGGGTTAAGCATAATATTTAATTTTTCAATGTTTACTTAAATGAAAAAATGCTGCCTAATAGCACGCATACACGCACACACATTTCTATGTATAGAATAATCTAAACTAATGAATAGATCATGAGTTTTGGAATTATAATATACAGGGTTCGCACTGGTTAAAAAAATGGCTTTAAACTTTGAGCTTTGTTTTGAAAAGGCTTTATTTCTATTATTACTCTGAAAAAAAAATGGGAAAGGTCTTGAAAATGGCATTCTTTTATGTTCAGTAATATTATTAGGAATATTAAAAATAAATATTAAAATATTTTTTTTTAAATATTAAAAATAAAATCGAAATAAATACATTCTTCTGGAATTATTTCTGATATTCTTGATTTAGTAAATCGTAAATTTTTTTTTTCCTAAAAAACCTACTTTGATCAAGTGAGACAATTTTTTAGAATATAACATCTTTGTTCCGTGATACGTAGATACATCAAAGATTTTTTTTTGTATGCTTTTTTTTTTTTTTTTTTTTTTTTTTTTTTTTTTTTTTAATAAGCAGCAAATATTCTCCTTTGCAATCTGGGCGATGCCGGATAATTGGAGGTAGTAATATGTAAATTTAATCATATAACAAAGTAATGATCAAGTAATATATATATATATATATATATATATATATATATATATATATATATATATATATATATAAATATTATTGTCCAATCATGTTTTAGATGATTCTTTATTTTCCTTGTTTGGAATATTGAACTGCATATTTTTAGAATATATCTCTTTTCCTACCTGTTTAATGTAAAAACGTCTATCAAAGTTATGTTGTGGATAAATAAGCCCTCCTCTCCCGCCATCCTCCAACCATTAATAGTTTGCATCTACATATAGAATACAAATTCCCATGACCAACGGTAAGACCTGTTGTTAATTTCCATGTTTAGCTTTGTAGGTCACTTGCAGACTATTAAGCATTAGAGCCTCAGTCTATTATTAGTACCGTTTTTTGTTTGTTTGTTTGTTGTTTTTTTTTTTATTGTTTTTTTTTTTTTCTTGTTTTGTTTTTGTTTTTCGTTAATTCCCCCCCCCCCATAAAATAATGTAGCATCGTTGAAGAAATTTCATGGTGTTAATCAGCAATAGTGCATTATAGTTAACAAAAGAAAAAAGGGGCAAAAATGAATTTCAACAAATGACATATGTAAATGCTGAGCCGTGTGCGAAGTGATATCACAGTAGGGAGAAAGATTATAAAAAAAGAATGTGTGCACAGACAGACGAGGACATTCGAGAAGTTAGAGGAGTACAGTCACATTTTATTTAGGAAAGTACCCGGGAATAAATGTTGTTACAATGAGACAGAGGGGGGAGGGAGTCTAGTTGTTATTTGTTTTCTGTTCCTTGCAACGTACACTGCTACGTGTTGGGTCCTGAGTATCTACATTTTTAACGCGTGGGTGAACATGTATTACATTATCAAGTGCAATAAATATTTTTTTTTTATATATATACCTCCATGTTATTTTTTATGTACCTCCCATTGCCCCCCCCCCGGGTGCTCATCCAGTTTTACCTCGATGTTAAAAATTATGTATTTACATATTTGGCAATAAAAAAGAACAAAAGCTATACACTAAAATTTATGCAAATTCATCCAGTACTTTTGTTTTTAAAAAAAATCAAATAAAATCCAATCACCCCATGCAGATTTTAAGAATCCATTCTCAACATGTAAGAACATGGAGACTTTCTTGACTCTTAAAATTTGAGTTACCTCCCTTTGCCATTGACCTTAAAGAAGGCAGAAAATGGCCAATGAGAGAATTAATCAAATTTGGAGCACATTAATACGATAGATTGTGTGTTATTTTGTGTTTCACGCTTACATCTTTTTTCTTCTGAGTGACTGTTATTTAATTGTTATGACCTTCCATTGCTTGTAATAAATAATTTTACCAAAACAAGTATACAATAAATAATTGTTACCAAACGCAATAAAAGTTAATTTTCTAAATAATGGAAAGGAGAAAATGACAAAGCAAAATAAAAATAACTAAACAAATTTCAGTAATTTTTGGAAAGTTTTGTCAGCCATTTTGGATTCTGGCTCTAGTGTTATGAGATTTTAATGGAATCTTGAATTAAAATAAAAATGATTTCAAAGACTTCAAAACAAGCACACAAAAAAAATTATGCAAATAGGTAGAAAAGTAACTTTTATTGCCTTTTGGTAACAGTTATTGATAGTAAATTGATAGTTTTTGAATTGTATTCATTTAAAATTATACTGTTTTTAGTCGACAGGATGACAATCTGATTTTGAAACTATTTTTAAATGGGTAAAAATCTAAATTTTTTTACCTTAGCTTAATAGCTGTTTTACCAGAAAAAAAGAAGAAAAAATGCTGTTTTCTCTTGCACAAGGCACTGACAAAATAATGCAGAGGCGGCCTTTTAAGATCCTTGTCAATGGATACCTATTCCTCCTCAATCAC
This sequence comes from Euprymna scolopes, assembly GCF_053919585.1. Classification (NCBI taxonomy): domain Eukaryota; kingdom Metazoa; phylum Mollusca; class Cephalopoda; order Sepiida; family Sepiolidae; genus Euprymna; species Euprymna scolopes. Next base: position 44,951,879 of record NC_136504.1, read on the forward strand.
ATTGTGGCTGTTTCTGGTTCAGTCTTGTTTTAATTAGGTTATTCTAATGCTTTTTTTTTTCTTTTCTCTCATCTGCAGTCACCTTTTAAAAACTGACTAAGCATAGTCTTCTAATCTGGCACAAGGACACCAGTTTAGAACATTTTTACTTAAACAACATAGTTTTCGTTCTTTTTTACTTTTAGTTTTAACTTTTTAAAACCATTTTACTTTTTATTTTTTGTTTTTTCTTTGTTTTGTCTTTGTTTTTCTTTTTTTTTTACTTTGGATTCTTTTTTTACTTATTTTTTACTTTGTTCTTTTTACTTATTTTTTTCAATACTCTTTTCTATTATTTTTCTCCCTTTATTAGTGTGTTTTTCCTTTTACTTGTTCCTTTTTTAAAAACTGTCCCTATTTTTATTCTACTTTTTATCCCTTATATCTTTTATCCATTTAAGAAAAATAAAACTATCCTTTTTTTTTTTTAAATATTTCTCTGTATTTTTTCAGATGCCATAGCTGGCGATGACAATATTCGAATCACACCTTCCCTTCGAAGTAAGAAAGGTAAGTAGATACCACATGGATTTTACAAAATCTTATATATAAAAGCGGCGAAAAATTGTGTATGTATGCTTGTTTGTATGTGTGTTTGTATGTCTTGCAAAAACTTTCGACACGGGTCACGGATTTTCATGAGATTAGTATCATTTTAAACTTCCAACTTTCGCTCGAGAAATATAAAAAAATTGGCCAAAAACATTAATTTCTTCACCCTAAAATCACCAGTTTTCTATAGGGAGGGGTCAGCAAAAACTGTCCTATCATGACAAGTTTGCTTCTACGCATGCGTCATACAATGTCGGAACATGATTTACTTTAAATATTAAAAAAACCGACACAATTTCGTCGATGTCGTCGATTTTTTTTTTTTTTAATTTTAATATTTAAACAGGGTTATTTAACCCATTTTTCATGTGTTTTTTTTTTTGGGGGGGGGGGGTATTTTTCAGATTTTTTTTAACAAAGTTTTAACGTTTGTTTTTCTGTTTTGCGTTTTCTTTTTTTGTTATTCTGATTTTTACATTTAACATCGTTCGTTTGCCTTACGTTAGTTTTTTTTTTTTTTAATATCTACTTCGCTTATGTTTTGACTAGCAAAAGTACCCGTTGTTGACTGGATTAAAAAACAGCCTACAGAAAATGGGCTCTGATTTATGAAAGTATGATAGGTTATGAAAAGGAAACGTAAAAAGATACCTTCGAATTTGGGGGTATCAAAACCAAAGCAAAATTTGATGAAAGTAAAAATAAAATAGATAAACCCCATAATATATTATACCATACCTGTTCACACTGAAACACTTATCACAATATTCTGTGGATCTATATTAAAAAACCTTGTTAAACTTTGTGACATATTTCCATTCTATGGAGGTCTGGCGCAAACGAACACCCCATAATTTTATTATACCACATTTCTTCAAACTGAAACATAATTATCAAAGTATACTTACACAAATAGATATGAAAAGTCTTTATTAAAG